>NW_028133361.1:600000-962732 GCF_964374135.1 Grampus griseus | reverse complement strand
ATGTCTCATTTTTCGTACCCTGGTACTCGGGTGCAACATTCCAGACGCTTTACTAACACTCTCCCGACTTAGAGAGTCAGTCCCTTTAACCTCCTGTTTGGCCCAGTTTGCAATTTCTGCGGAAGATGAACAGGAATAGCGAGAACCAATGAGAGACTAGCTGGAGGTGTCTGGACTGGCAAATTTAACTCTCATGTCCCACCAGGAAGAGGAATTAACCAAAGTCTCAGCGTGCCGTGCCGGAACCAGATTAGGGCCTGAAGCCATCTTGCGGTGTTGCGGCCAGCTCAAAAGAAAGCGAGTTGAAGAAAGGAGCTCAGGGGCACTGTAATTCACAATCCTGCAGAGTTATAAATGACAGCTATCGTCCAAAAATATACTGAAGTAAGGCTGCCAAGAGGACTTGAAAGCGGGGCAGAATTGCAGGAAACCGATTTCAGGAGGTAGACTGGAATTGCATTGAAAGCATAGGAAAAGAGGCAGAATGTCCACAATGATGCACTTGGCCAAAAAGGGCGTATGCGTTTTTTCCAGAATATATTCAGGAAAAAACGCATACGCACTTTTTGGCCAACCAAGCAAACTTGCAAAGGAAATCTGCACTACAATGAAGTCTCACTTCCCCCCGGTCAAAAGGGCCATCTGCAAAAATTGTAAAATCCAGAAAGGCAGGACAGGCCATGGGGAACTGGGAGCCTTGTTATGCTGATGGGCGGGTTGTAAATTGCCAACAGACACTCGGGAGAAGTGTATGGTGTTTCCTGAAACATCTAAAAAACAAAGCAACAGAGCCTAGGGCACTTCCACTTATGGTCCTATAGCTTAGGGAAATTAAAATCAAAAAGACACAGCCACCCCAAAGTTCGGGACACCTCTGTTTACAAAAACCTTGTTTACCGTACAAGTTCAATATCACAGAAAGTGAAAAATGGATAAAGAACTTGTGGTACTTACGTACAATGCAGTATCACTCAGCAATGATATCTATGTCATCAGGCCCGTAGCAGCATAATGAGTGGATTCAGGTACGATGATTCTAACTGAAATAAGTCACACAGAAAAAGAAACATCATAAGATATCACTAATACACGGAATGTAAACTTGGCTACACAGGAACTGAATTCCAAAACAGAACAGGGTCTCAAATTTAGAAAACCAACTTATGCTTGCTTAAGGGGAAAGGTGAGATGGGGTGCTGCATAAAACCAGAGATTGAAATGAGCACAGATAAAGTTCCTTAAGCCAAATATGGAATAGACAAGAGCTACTCCTTGCTCAACGAAATGGACTCAACACCCTATATTAAACGCCTAAGAATGTACCAGACTAGTAAGTATCTTAAAACCTATGAATTGCTATGTCTCCAAAAGAGAATCAAGCGTGTGTACAGGGGCATAAACGCAGCAGTGATAGGATTGGAGAGGTTCGGTGAGCAAATGAAGACCCTTTGAAGTCATATTGCATGGTACCCATTCCACGGGTTTCAACTACCCAGGTTTAAGGTATTCTTCCTTCAGCTAAAACATGCATGTGGAACCTAGAGTATGATCAACCGTGTGATCGGGAGACGTGTTCAAATATGTCTCAGTTTTCGTACCCTGGTACTCGGGTGCAACATTCCAGACGCTTTACTAACACTCTCCCGACTTAGAGAGTCAGTCCCTTTAACCTCCTGTTTGGCCCAGTTTGCAATTTCTGCGGAAGATGAACAGGAATAGCGAGAACCAATGAGAGACTAGCTGGAGGTGTCTGGACTGGCAAATTTAACTCTCATTTCCCACCAGGAAAAGGAATTAACCAAAGGCTCAGCATGCCGTGCCGGAACCAGATTAGGGCCTGAAGCCATCCTGCGGTGTTGCGGCCAGCTCAAAAGAAAGCGAGTTGAAGAAAGGAGCTCAGGGGCACTGTAATTCACAAACCTGCAGAGTTATAAATGACAGCTATCGTCCAAAAATATACTGAAGTAAGGCTGCCAAGAGGACTTGAAAGCGGGGCAGAATTGCAGGAAACCGATTTCAGGAGGTAGACTGGAATTGCATTGAAAGCATAGGAAAAGAGGCAGAACGTCCACAATGATGCACTTGGCCAAAAAGGGCGTATGCATTTTTTCCTGAATATATTCAGGAAAAAACGCATACGCACTTTTTGGCCAACCAAGCAAGCTTGCAAAGGAAATCTGCACTACAATGAAGTCTCACTTCCCCCCGGTCAAAAGGGCCATCTGAAAAAAGTGTAAAATCCAGAAAGGCAGGACAGGCCATGGAGAACTGGGAGCCTTGTTATGCTGATGGGCGGGATGTAAATTGCCAACAGACACTCCGGATAAGTGTATGGTGTTTCCTGAAACATTTAAACAACAAAGCAACAGAGCCTAGGGCACTTCCACTTATGGTCCTATAGCTTAGGGAAATTAAAATCAAAAAGACACAGCCACCCCAAAGCTTGGGAGGCCTCTGTTTACAAGAACCTCGTTTACAGTACAATTTCAACATCGCAGAAATTGAAAAATGGATAAGGAACTTGTGGTACTTACGTACAATGCAGTATCACTCAGCAATGAAATCTATGTGATGAGGCCCGTAGCAACATAATGAGTGGATTCAGGTACGATGATTCTAACTGAAATAAGTCACACAGAAAAAGAAACATCATAAGATATCACTAATACACGGAATGTAAACTTGGCTACAGAGGAACTGAATTCCAAAACAGAACAGGGTCTCAAATTTAGAAAACCAACTTATGCTTGTTTAAGGGGAAAGGTGAGTTGCGGTGCTGCATAAAACCAGAGATTGAAATGAGCACAGATAAAGTTCCTTAAGCCAAATATGGAATAGACAAGAGTTACTCCTTGCTCAACGAAATGGACTCAACACCGCATATTAAACGCCTAAGAATGTACCAGACTAGTAAGTATCTTAAAACCTATGGATTGCTATGTCTCCGAAAGAGAATCAAGCATGTGTACAGGGGCATAAACGCAGCAGTGTTAGGATTGGAGAGGTTCGGTGAGCAAATGAAGACCCTTTGAAGTCATATTGCATGGTACCCATTCCACGGGTTTCAACTACCCAGGTTTAAGGTATTCTTCCTTCAGCTAAAACATGCATGTGGAACCTAGAGTATGATCAACCGTGTGAACGGGAGACGTGTTCAAATATGTCTCAGTTTTCCTCCCCTGGTACTCGGGTGCAACATTCCACACGCTTTACTAACACTCTCCCGACTTGGAGAGTCAGTCCCTTTAACCTCCTGTTTCGCCCAGTTTGCAATTTCTGCGGAAGATGAACAGGAATAGGGAGAACCAATGAGAGACTAGCTGGAGGTGTCTGGACGGGCAAATTTAACTCTCATTTCCCACCAGGAAGAGGAATTAACCAAAGGCTCAGCGTGCCGTGCCGGAACCAGATTAGGGCCTGAAGCCATCCTGCGGTGTTGCGGCCAGCTCAAAAGAAAGCGAGTTGAAGAAAGGAGCTCAGGGGCACTGTAATTCACAAACCTCCAGAGTTATAAATGACAGCTATCGTCCAAAAATATACTGAAGTAAGGCTGCCAAGAGGACTTGAAAGCGGGGCAGAATTGCAGGAAACCGATTTCAGGAGGTAGACTGGAATTGCATTGAAAGCATAGGAAAAGAGGAAGAACGTCCACAATGATGCACTTGGCCAAAAAGTGCGTATGCGTTTTTTCCTGAATATATTCAGGGAAAAAACGCATACGCCCTTTCTGGCCAACCAAGCAAACTTGCAAAGGAAATCTGCACTACAATGAAGTCTCACTTCGCCCCGGTCAAAAGGGCCATCTGAAAAAAGTGTAAAATCCAGAAAGGCAGGACAGGCCATGGAGAACTGGGAGCCTTGTTATGCTGATGGGCGGGATGTAAATTGCCAACAGACACTCGCGAGAAGTGTATGGTGTTTCCTGAAACATCTAAAAAACAAAGCTACAGAGCCTAGGGCACTTCCACTTATGGTCCTATAGCTTAGGGAAATGAAAATCAAAAGGACACAGCCACCCCAAAGTTTGGGACACCTCTGTTTACAAGAACCTCGTTTACGGTACAAGTTCAATATCGCAGAAAGTGAAAAATGGATAAAGAACTTGTGGTACTTACGTACAATGCAGTATCACTCAGCAATGAAATCTATGTCATCAGGCCCGTAGCAGCATAATGAGTGGATTCAGGTACGATGATTCTAACTGAAATAAGTCACACAGAAAAAGAAACATCATAAGATATCAGTAATACACGGAATGTAAACTTGGCTACACAGGAACTGAATTACAGAACAGAACAGGGTCTCAAATTTAGAAAACCAACTTATGCTTGCTTAAGGGTAAAGGTGAGTTGGGGTGTTGCATAAAACCAGAGATTAAAATGAACACAGATAAACTTCCTTAAGCCAAATATGGAATAGACAAGAGCTACTCCTTGCTCAACGAAATGGACTCAACACCGCATATTAAATGCCTAAGAATGTACCTGACTAGTAAGTATCTTAAAACCTATGGATTGCTATGTCTCCAAAAGAGAATCAAGCGTGTGTACAGGGGCATAAACGCAGCAGTGATAGGATTGGAGAGGTTCGGTGAGCAAATGAAGACCCTTTGAAGACTTATTGCATGGTACCCATTCCACGGGTTTCAACTACCCAGGTTTAAGGTATTCTTCCTTCAGCTAAAACATGCATGTGGAACCTAGAGTATGATCAACCATGTGATCGGGATACGTGTTCAAATATGTCTCTGTTTTCGTAACCTGGTACTCGGGTGCAACATTCCAGACGCTTTACTAACACTCTCCCGACTTAGAGAGTCAGTCCCTTTAACCTCCTGTTTGGCCCAGTTTGCAATTTCTGCGGAAGATGAACAGGAATAGCGAGAACCAATGAGAGACTAGCTGGAGGTGTCTGGACTGGCAAATTTAACTCTCATTTCCCACCAGGAAGAGGAATTAACCAAAGGCTCAGCGTGCCGTGCCGGAACCAGATTAGGGCCTGAAGCCATCCTGCGGTGTTGCGGCCAGCTCAAAAGAAAGCGAGTTGAAGAAAGGAGCTCAGGGGCACTGTAATTCACAAACCTGCAGAGTTATAAATGACAGCTATCGTCCAAAAATATACTGAAGTAAGGCTGCCAAGAGGACTTGAAAGCGGGGCAGAATTGCAGGAAACCGATTTCAGGAGGTAGACTGGAATTGCATTGAAAGCATAGGAAAAGAGGCAGAACGTCCACAATGATGCACTTGGCCAAAAAGGGCGTATGCGTTTTATCCTGAATATATTCAGGAAAAAACGCATACACACTTTTTGGCCAACCAAGCAAACTTGCAAAGGAAATCTGCACTACAATGAAGTCTCACTTCCCCCCGGTCAAAAGGGCCATCTGAAAAAAGTGTAAAATCCAGAAAGGCAGGACAGGCCATGGAGAACTGGGAGCCTTGTTATGCTGATGGGCGGGATGTAAATTAAAAACAGACACCCGGGAGAAGTGTATGGTGTTTCCTGAAGCATCTAAAAAACAAAGCAACAGAGCCTAGGGCACTTCCACTTATGGTCCTATAGCTTAGGGAAATTAAAATCAAAAAGACACAGCCACCCCAAAGTTTGGGACGCCTCTGTTTACAAGAACCTCGTTTACCGTACAAGTTCAATATCACAGAAAGTGAAAAATGGATAAAGAACTTGTGGTACTTACGTACAATGCAGTATCACTCAGCAATGAAATCTATGTCATCAGGCCCGTAGCAGCATAATGAGTGGATTCAGGTACGATGATTCTAACTGAAATAAGTCACACAGAAAAAGAAACATCATAAGATATCACTAATACACGGAATGTAAACTTGGCTACACAGGAACTGAATTACAGAACAGAACAGGGTCTCAAATTTAGAAAACCAACTTATGCTTGCTTAAGGGTAAAGGTGAGTTGGGGTGCTGCATAAAACCAGAGATTGAAATGAGCACAGATAAAGTTCCTTAAGCCAAATATGGAATAGACAAGAGCTACTCCTTGCTCAACGAAATGGACTCAACACCGCATATTAAACGCCTAAGAATGTACCTGACTAGTAAGTGTCTTAAAACCCATGGATTGCTATGTCTCCAAAAGAGAATCAAGCATGTGTACAGGGGCATAAACGCAGCAGTGATAGGATTGGAGAGGTTCGGTGAGCAAATGAAGACCCTTTGAAGTCATATTGCATGGTACCCATTCCACGGATTTCAACTACCCAGGTTTAAGGTATTCTTCCTTCAGCTAAAACATGCATGTGGAACCTAGAGTATGATCAACCATGTGATCAGGAGACGTGTTCAAATACGTCTCAGTTTTCATACCCTGGTACTCGGGTGCAACATTCCAGACGCCTTACTAACACTCTCCCGACTTGGAGAGTCAGTCCCTTTAAACTCCTGTTTGGCCCAGTTTGCAATTTCTGCGGAAGATGAACAGGAATAGCAAGAACCAATGAGAGACTATCTGGAGGTGTCTGGACGGGCAAATTTAACTCTCATTTCCCACCAGGAAGAGGAAATAACCAAAGGCTCAGCGTGCCGTGCCGGAACCAGATTAGGGCCTGAAGCCATCCTGCGGTGTTGCGGCCAGGTCACAAGAAAGCGAGTTGAAGAAAGGAGCTCAGGGGCACTGTAATTCACAAACCTGCAGAGTTATAAATGACAGCTATCGTCCAAAAAAATTCTGAAGTAAGGCTGCCAAGAGGACTTGAAAGCGGGGCAGAATTGCAGGAAACCGATTTCAGGAGGTAGACTGGAATTGCATTGAAAGCATAGGAAAACAGGCAGAACGTCCACAATGATGCACTTGGCCAAAAAGGGCGTATGCGTTTTTTCCTGAATATATTCAGGAAAAAACGCATACGCCCTTTTTGGCCAACCAAGCAAACTTGCAAAGGAAATCTGCACTACAATGAAGTCTCACTTCCCCCCGGTCAAAAGGGCCATCTGCAAAAATTGTAAAATCCAGAGAGGCAGGACAGGCCATGGAGAACCTGGGGCCTTGTTATGCTGATGGGCGGGATGTAAATTGCCAACAGACACTCGGGAGAAGTGTATGGTGTTTCCTGAAACATCTAAAAAACAAAGCAACAGAGCCTAGGGCACTTCCACTTATGGTCCTATAGCTTAGGGAAATTAAAATCAAAAAGACACAGCAACCCCAAAGTTTGGGACGCCTCTGTTTACAAGAACCTCGTTTACCGTACAAGTTCAATATCACAGAAAGTGAAAAATGGATAAAGAAGTTGTGGTATTTACGTACTATGCAGTATCACTCAGCAATGAAATCTATGTCATCAGGCCCGTAGCAGCATAATGAGTGGATTCAGGTACGATGATTCTAACTGAAATAAGTCACACAGAAAAAGAAACATCATAAGATATCACTAATACACGGAATGTAAACTTGGCTACAGAGGAACTGAATTCCAAAACAGAACAGGGTCTCAAATTTAGAAAACCAACTTATGCTTGTTTAAGGGGAAAGGTGAGTTGCGGTGCTGCATAAAACCAGAGATTGAAATGAGCACAGATAAAGTTCCTTAAGCCAAATATGGAATAGACAAGAGTTACTCCTTGCTCAACGAAATGGACTCAACACCGCATATTAAACGCCTAAGAATGTACCAGACTAGTAAGTATCTTAAAACCTATGGATTGCTATGTCTCCGAAAGAGAATCAAGCATGTGTACAGGGGCATAAACGCAGCAGTGTTAGGATTGGAGAGGTTCGGTGAGCAAATGAAGACCCTTTGAAGTCATATTGCATGGTACCCATTCCACGGGTTTCAACTACCCAGGTTTAAGGTATTCTTCCTTCAGCTAAAACATGCATGTGGAACCTAGAGTATGATCAACCGTGTGAACGGGAGACGTGTTCAAATATGTCTCAGTTTTCCTCCCCTGGTACTCGGGTGCAACATTCCACACGCTTTACTAACACTCTCCCGACTTGGAGAGTCAGTCCCTTTAACCTCCTGTTTCGCCCAGTTTGCAATTTCTGCGGAAGATGAACAGGAATAGGGAGAACCAATGAGAGACTAGCTGGAGGTGTCTGGACGGGCAAATTTAACTCTCATTTCCCACCAGGAAGAGGAATTAACCAAAGGCTCAGCGTGCCGTGCCGGAACCAGATTAGGGCCTGAAGCCATCCTGCGGTGTTGCGGCCAGCTCAAAAGAAAGCGAGTTGAAGAAAGGAGCTCAGGGGCACTGTAATTCACAAACCTCCAGAGTTATAAATGACAGCTATCGTCCAAAAATATACTGAAGTAAGGCTGCCAAGAGGACTTGAAAGTGGGGCAGAATTGCAGGAAACCGATTTCAGGAGGTAGACTGGAATTGCATTGAAAGCATAGGAAAAGAGGAAGAACGTCCACAATGATGCACTTGGCCAAAAAGTGCGTATGCGTTTTTTCCTGAATATATTCAGGGAAAAAACGCATACGCCCTTTCTGGCCAACCAAGCAAACTTGCAAAGGAAATCTGCACTACAATGAAGTCTCACTTCGCCCCGGTCAAAAGGGCCATCTGAAAAAAGTGTAAAATCCAGAAAGGCAGGACAGGCCATGGAGAACTGGGAGCCTTGTTATGCTGATGGGCGGGATGTAAATTGCCAACAGACACTCGCGAGAAGTGTATGGTGTTTCCTGAAACATCTAAAAAACAAACCTACAGAGCCTAGGGCACTTCCACTTATGGTCCTATAGCTTAGGGAAATGAAAATCAAAAGGACACAGCCACCCCAAAGTTTGGGACACCTCTGTTTACAAGAACCTCGTTTACGGTACAAGTTCAATATCGCAGAAAGTGAAAAATGGATAAAGAACTTGTGGTACTTACGTACAATGCAGTATCACTCAGCAATGAAATCTATGTCATCAGGCCCGTAGCAGCATAATGAGTGGATTCAGGTACGATGATTCTAACTGAAATAAGTCACACAGAAAAAGAAACATCATAAGATATCAGTAATACACGGAATGTAAACTTGGCTACACAGGAACTGAATTACAGAACAGAACAGGGTCTCAAATTTAGAAAACCAACTTATGCTTGCTTAAGGGTAAAGGTGAGTTGGGGTGTTGCATAAAACCAGAGATTAAAATGAACACAGATAATCTTCCTTAAGCCAAATATGGAATAGACAAGAGCTACTCCTTGCTCAACGAAATGGACTCAACACCGCATATTAAACGCCTAAGAATGTACCTGACTAGTAAGTATCTTAAAACCTATGGTTTGCTGTGTCTCCGAAAGAGAATCAAGCATGTGTACAGGGGCATAAACGCAGCAGTGATAGGATTGGAGAGGTTCGGTGAGCAAATGAAGACCCTTTGAAGACATATTGCATGGTACCCATTCCACGGGTTTCAACTACCCAGGTTTAAGGTATTCTTCCTTCAGCTAAATCATGCATGTGGAACCTAGAGTATGATCAACCATGTGATCGGGATACCTGTTCAAATATGTCTCAGTTTTCGTACCCTGGTACTCGGGTGCAACATTCCAGACGCTTTACTAACACTCTCCCGACTTAGAGAGTCAGTCCCTTTAACCTCCTGTTTGGCCCAGTTTGCAATTTCTGCGGAAGATGAACAGGAATAGCGAGAACCAATGAGAGACTAGCTGGAGGTGTCTGGACGGGCAAATTTAACTCTCATTTCCCACCAGGAAGAGGAATTAACCAAAGTCTCAGCGTGCCGTGCCGGAACCAGATTAGGGCCTGAAGCCATCTTGCGGTGTTGCGGCCAGCTCAAAAGAAAGCGAGTTGAAGAAAGGAGCTCAGGGGCACTGTAATTCACAATCCTGCAGAGTTATAAATGACAGCTATCGTCCAAAAATATACTGAAGTAAGGCTGCCAAGAGGACTTGAAAGCGGGGCAGAATTGCAGGAAACCGATTTCAGGAGGTAGACTGGAATTGCATTGAAAGCATAGGAAAAGAGGCAGAATGTCCACAATGATGCACTTGGCCAAAAAGGGCGTATGCGTTTTTTCCAGAATATATTCAGGAAAAAACGCATACGCACTTTTTGGCCAAGCAAGCAAACTTGCAAAGGAAATCTGCACTACAATGAAGTCTCACTTCCCCCCGGTCAAAAGGGCCATCTGCAAAAATTGTAAAATCCAGAAAGGCAGGACAGGCCATGGAGAACTGGGAGCCTTGTTATGCTGATGGGCGGGTTGTAAATTGCCAACAGACACTCGGGAGAAGTGTATGGTGTTTCCTGAAACATCTAAAAAACAAAGCAACAGAGCCTAGGGCACTTCCACTTATGGTCCTATAGCTTAGGGAAATTAAAATCAAAAGGACACAGCCACCCCAAAGTTTGGGACACCTCTGTTTACAAAAACCTCGTTTACGGTACAAGTTCAATATCACAGAAAGTGAAAAATGGATAAAGAACTTGTGGTACTTACGTACAATGCAGTATCACTCAGCAATGAAATCTATGTCATCAGGCCCGTAGCAGCATAATGAGTGGATTCAGGTACGATGATTCTAACTGAAATAAGTCACACAGAAAAAGAAACATCATAAGATATCACTAATACACGGAATGTAAACTTGGCTACACAGGAACTGAATTACAGAACAGAACAGGGTCTCAAATTTAGAAAACCATCTTATGCTTGCTTAAGGGTAAAGGTGAGTTGGGGTGCTGCATAAAACCAGAGATTAAAATGAGCACAGATAAACTTCCTTAAGCAAATATGGAATAGACAAGAGCTACTCCTTGCTCAACGAAATGGACTCAACACCGCATATTAAACGCCTAAGAATGTACCTGACTAGTAAGTATCTTAAAACCTATGGATTGCTGTGTCTCCGAAAGAGAATCAAGCATGTGTACAGGGGCATAAACGCAGCAGTGATAGGATTGGAGAGGTTCGGTGAGCAAATGAAGACCCTTTGAAGACATATTGCATGGTACCCATTCCACGGGTTTCAAATACCCAGGTTTAAGGTATTCTTCCTTCAGCTAAATCATGCATGTGGAACCTAGAGTATGATCAACCATGTGATCGGGATACCTGTTCAAATATGTCTCATTTTTCGTACCCTGGTACTCGGGTGCAACATTCCAGACGCTTTACTAACACTCTCCCGACTTAGAGAGTCAGTCCCTTTAACCTCCTGTTTGGCCCAGTTTGCAATTTCTGCGGAAGATGAACAGGAATAGCGAGAACCAATGAGAGACTAGCTGGAGGTGTCTGGACTGGCAAATTTAACTCTCATGTCCCACCAGGAAGAGGAATTAACCAAAGTCTCAGCGTGCCGTGCCGGAACCAGATTAGGGCCTGAAGCCATCTTGCGGTGTTGCGGCCAGCTCAAAAGAAAGCGAGTTGAAGAAAGGAGCTCAGGGGCACTGTAATTCACAATCCTGCAGAGTTATAAATGACAGCTATCGTCCAAAAATATACTGAAGTAAGGCTGCCAAGAGGACTTGAAAGCGGGGCAGAATTGCAGGAAACCGATTTCAGGAGGTAGACTGGAATTGCATTGAAAGCATAGGAAAAGAGGCAGAATGTCCACAATGATGCACTTGGCCAAAAAGGGCGTATGCGTTTTTTCCAGAATATATTCAGGAAAAAACGCATACGCACTTTTTGGCCAACCAAGCAAACTTGCAAAGGAAATCTGCACTACAATGAAGTCTCACTTCCCCCCGGTCAAAAGGGCCATCTGCAAAAATTGTAAAATCCAGAAAGGCAGGACAGGCCATGGGGAACTGGGAGCCTTGTTATGCTGATGGGCGGGTTGTAAATTGCCAACAGACACTCGGGAGAAGTGTATGGTGTTTCCTGAAACATCTAAAAAACAAAGCAACAGAGCCTAGGGCACTTCCACTTATGGTCCTATAGCTTAGGGAAATTAAAATCAAAAAGACACAGCCACCCCAAAGTTCGGGACACCTCTGTTTACAAAAACCTTGTTTACCGTACAAGTTCAATATCACAGAAAGTGAAAAATGGATAAAGAACTTGTGGTACTTACGTACAATGCAGTATCACTCAGCAATGATATCTATGTCATCAGGCCCGTAGCAGCATAATGAGTGGATTCAGGTACGATGATTCTAACTGAAATAAGTCACACAGAAAAAGAAACATCATAAGATATCACTAATACACGGAATGTAAACTTGGCTACACAGGAACTGAATTCCAAAACAGAACAGGGTCTCAAATTTAGAAAACCAACTTATGCTTGCTTAAGGGGAAAGGTGAGATGGGGTGCTGCATAAAACCAGAGATTGAAATGAGCACAGATAAAGTTCCTTAAGCCAAATATGGAATAGACAAGAGCTACTCCTTGCTCAACGAAATGGACTCAACACCCTATATTAAACGCCTAAGAATGTACCAGACTAGTAAGTATCTTAAAACCTATGAATTGCTATGTCTCCAAAAGAGAATCAAGCGTGTGTACAGGGGCATAAACGCAGCAGTGATAGGATTGGAGAGGTTCGGTGAGCAAATGAAGACCCTTTGAAGTCATATTGCATGGTACCCATTCCACGGGTTTCAACTACCCAGGTTTAAGGTATTCTTCCTTCAGCTAAAACATGCATGTGGAACCTAGAGTATGATCAACCGTGTGATCGGGAGACGTGTTCAAATATGTCTCAGTTTTCGTACCCTGGTACTCGGGTGCAACATTCCAGACGCTTTACTAACACTCTCCCGACTTAGAGAGTCAGTCCCTTTAACCTCCTGTTTGGCCCAGTTTGCAATTTCTGCGGAAGATGAACAGGAATAGCGAGAACCAATGAGAGACTAGCTGGAGGTGTCTGGACTGGCAAATTTAACTCTCATTTCCCACCAGGAAAAGGAATTAACCAAAGGCTCAGCATGCCGTGCCGGAACCAGATTAGGGCCTGAAGCCATCCTGCGGTGTTGCGGCCAGCTCAAAAGAAAGCGAGTTGAAGAAAGGAGCTCAGGGGCACTGTAATTCACAAACCTGCAGAGTTATAAATGACAGCTATCGTCCAAAAATATACTGAAGTAAGGCTGCCAAGAGGACTTGAAAGCGGGGCAGAATTGCAGGAAACCGATTTCAGGAGGTAGACTGGAATTGCATTGAAAGCATAGGAAAAGAGGCAGAACGTCCACAATGATGCACTTGGCCAAAAAGGGCGTATGCATTTTTTCCTGAATATATTCAGGAAAAAACGCATACGCACTTTTTGGCCAACCAAGCAAGCTTGCAAAGGAAATCTGCACTACAATGAAGTCTCACTTCCCCCCGGTCAAAAGGGCCATCTGAAAAAAGTGTAAAATCCAGAAAGGCAGGACAGGCCATGGAGAACTGGGAGCCTTGTTATGCTGATGGGCGGGATGTAAATTGCCAACAGACACTCCGGATAAGTGTATGGTGTTTCCTGAAACATTTAAACAACAAAGCAACAGAGCCTAGGGCACTTCCACTTATGGTCCTATAGCTTAGGGAAATTAAAATCAAAAAGACACAGCCACCCCAAAGCTTGGGAGGCCTCTGTTTACAAGAACCTCGTTTACAGTACAATTTCAACATCGCAGAAATTGAAAAATGGATAAGGAACTTGTGGTACTTACGTACAATGCAGTATCACTCAGCAATGAAATCTATGTGATGAGGCCCGTAGCAACATAATGAGTGGATTCAGGTACGATGATTCTAACTGAAATAAGTCACACAGAAAAAGAAACATCATAAGATATCACTAATACACGGAATGTAAACTTGGCTACAGAGGAACTGAATTCCAAAACAGAACAGGGTCTCAAATTTAGAAAACCAACTTATGCTTGTTTAAGGGGAAAGGTGAGTTGCGGTGCTGCATAAAACCAGAGATTGAAATGAGCACAGATAAAGTTCCTTAAGCCAAATATGGAATAGACAAGAGTTACTCCTTGCTCAACGAAATGGACTCAACACCGCATATTAAACGCCTAAGAATGTACCAGACTAGTAAGTATCTTAAAACCTATGGATTGCTATGTCTCCGAAAGAGAATCAAGCATGTGTACAGGGGCATAAACGCAGCAGTGTTAGGATTGGAGAGGTTCGGTGAGCAAATGAAGACCCTTTGAAGTCATATTGCATGGTACCCATTCCACGGGTTTCAACTACCCAGGTTTAAGGTATTCTTCCTTCAGCTAAAACATGCATGTGGAACCTAGAGTATGATCAACCGTGTGAACGGGAGACGTGTTCAAATATGTCTCAGTTTTCCTCCCCTGGTACTCGGGTGCAACATTCCACACGCTTTACTAACACTCTCCCGACTTGGAGAGTCAGTCCCTTTAACCTCCTGTTTCGCCCAGTTTGCAATTTCTGCGGAAGATGAACAGGAATAGGGAGAACCAATGAGAGACTAGCTGGAGGTGTCTGGACGGGCAAATTTAACTCTCATTTCCCACCAGGAAGAGGAATTAACCAAAGGCTCAGCGTGCCGTGCCGGAACCAGATTAGGGCCTGAAGCCATCCTGCGGTGTTGCGGCCAGCTCAAAAGAAAGCGAGTTGAAGAAAGGAGCTCAGGGGCACTGTAATTCACAAACCTCCAGAGTTATAAATGACAGCTATCGTCCAAAAATATACTGAAGTAAGGCTGCCAAGAGGACTTGAAAGCGGGGCAGAATTGCAGGAAACCGATTTCAGGAGGTAGACTGGAATTGCATTGAAAGCATAGGAAAAGAGGAAGAACGTCCACAATGATGCACTTGGCCAAAAAGTGCGTATGCGTTTTTTCCTGAATATATTCAGGGAAAAAACGCATACGCCCTTTCTGGCCAACCAAGCAAACTTGCAAAGGAAATCTGCACTACAATGAAGTCTCACTTCGCCCCGGTCAAAAGGGCCATCTGAAAAAAGTGTAAAATCCAGAAAGGCAGGACAGGCCATGGAGAACTGGGAGCCTTGTTATGCTGATGGGCGGGATGTAAATTGCCAACAGACACTCGCGAGAAGTGTATGGTGTTTCCTGAAACATCTAAAAAACAAAGCTACAGAGCCTAGGGCACTTCCACTTATGGTCCTATAGCTTAGGGAAATGAAAATCAAAAGGACACAGCCACCCCAAAGTTTGGGACACCTCTGTTTACAAGAACCTCGTTTACGGTACAAGTTCAATATCGCAGAAAGTGAAAAATGGATAAAGAACTTGTGGTACTTACGTACAATGCAGTATCACTCAGCAATGAAATCTATGTCATCAGGCCCGTAGCAGCATAATGAGTGGATTCAGGTACGATGATTCTAACTGAAATAAGTCACACAGAAAAAGAAACATCATAAGATATCAGTAATACACGGAATGTAAACTTGGCTACACAGGAACTGAATTACAGAACAGAACAGGGTCTCAAATTTAGAAAACCAACTTATGCTTGCTTAAGGGTAAAGGTGAGTTGGGGTGTTGCATAAAACCAGAGATTAAAATGAACACAGATAAACTTCCTTAAGCCAAATATGGAATAGACAAGAGCTACTCCTTGCTCAACGAAATGGACTCAACACCGCATATTAAATGCCTAAGAATGTACCTGACTAGTAAGTATCTTAAAACCTATGGATTGCTATGTCTCCAAAAGAGAATCAAGCGTGTGTACAGGGGCATAAACGCAGCAGTGATAGGATTGGAGAGGTTCGGTGAGCAAATGAAGACCCTTTGAAGACTTATTGCATGGTACCCATTCCACGGGTTTCAACTACCCAGGTTTAAGGTATTCTTCCTTCAGCTAAAACATGCATGTGGAACCTAGAGTATGATCAACCATGTGATCGGGATACGTGTTCAAATATGTCTCTGTTTTCGTAACCTGGTACTCGGGTGCAACATTCCAGACGCTTTACTAACACTCTCCCGACTTAGAGAGTCAGTCCCTTTAACCTCCTGTTTGGCCCAGTTTGCAATTTCTGCGGAAGATGAACAGGAATAGCGAGAACCAATGAGAGACTAGCTGGAGGTGTCTGGACTGGCAAATTTAACTCTCATTTCCCACCAGGAAGAGGAATTAACCAAAGGCTCAGCGTGCCGTGCCGGAACCAGATTAGGGCCTGAAGCCATCCTGCGGTGTTGCGGCCAGCTCAAAAGAAAGCGAGTTGAAGAAAGGAGCTCAGGGGCACTGTAATTCACAAACCTGCAGAGTTATAAATGACAGCTATCGTCCAAAAATATACTGAAGTAAGGCTGCCAAGAGGACTTGAAAGCGGGGCAGAATTGCAGGAAACCGATTTCAGGAGGTAGACTGGAATTGCATTGAAAGCATAGGAAAAGAGGCAGAACGTCCACAATGATGCACTTGGCCAAAAAGGGCGTATGCGTTTTATCCTGAATATATTCAGGAAAAAACGCATACACACTTTTTGGCCAACCAAGCAAACTTGCAAAGGAAATCTGCACTACAATGAAGTCTCACTTCCCCCCGGTCAAAAGGGCCATCTGAAAAAAGTGTAAAATCCAGAAAGGCAGGACAGGCCATGGAGAACTGGGAGCCTTGTTATGCTGATGGGCGGGATGTAAATTAAAAACAGACACCCGGGAGAAGTGTATGGTGTTTCCTGAAGCATCTAAAAAACAAAGCAACAGAGCCTAGGGCACTTCCACTTATGGTCCTATAGCTTAGGGAAATTAAAATCAAAAAGACACAGCCACCCCAAAGTTTGGGACGCCTCTGTTTACAAGAACCTCGTTTACCGTACAAGTTCAATATCACAGAAAGTGAAAAATGGATAAAGAACTTGTGGTACTTACGTACAATGCAGTATCACTCAGCAATGAAATCTATGTCATCAGGCCCGTAGCAGCATAATGAGTGGATTCAGGTACGATGATTCTAACTGAAATAAGTCACACAGAAAAAGAAACATCATAAGATATCACTAATACACGGAATGTAAACTTGGCTACACAGGAACTGAATTACAGAACAGAACAGGGTCTCAAATTTAGAAAACCAACTTATGCTTGCTTAAGGGTAAAGGTGAGTTGGGGTGCTGCATAAAACCAGAGATTGAAATGAGCACAGATAAAGTTCCTTAAGCCAAATATGGAATAGACAAGAGCTACTCCTTGCTCAACGAAATGGACTCAACACCGCATATTAAACGCCTAAGAATGTACCTGACTAGTAAGTGTCTTAAAACCCATGGATTGCTATGTCTCCAAAAGAGAATCAAGCATGTGTACAGGGGCATAAACGCAGCAGTGATAGGATTGGAGAGGTTCGGTGAGCAAATGAAGACCCTTTGAAGTCATATTGCATGGTACCCATTCCACGGATTTCAACTACCCAGGTTTAAGGTATTCTTCCTTCAGCTAAAACATGCATGTGGAACCTAGAGTATGATCAACCATGTGATCAGGAGACGTGTTCAAATACGTCTCAGTTTTCATACCCTGGTACTCGGGTGCAACATTCCAGACGCCTTACTAACACTCTCCCGACTTGGAGAGTCAGTCCCTTTAAACTCCTGTTTGGCCCAGTTTGCAATTTCTGCGGAAGATGAACAGGAATAGCAAGAACCAATGAGAGACTATCTGGAGGTGTCTGGACGGGCAAATTTAACTCTCATTTCCCACCAGGAAGAGGAAATAACCAAAGGCTCAGCGTGCCGTGCCGGAACCAGATTAGGGCCTGAAGCCATCCTGCGGTGTTGCGGCCAGGTCACAAGAAAGCGAGTTGAAGAAAGGAGCTCAGGGGCACTGTAATTCACAAACCTGCAGAGTTATAAATGACAGCTATCGTCCAAAAAAATTCTGAAGTAAGGCTGCCAAGAGGACTTGAAAGCGGGGCAGAATTGCAGGAAACCGATTTCAGGAGGTAGACTGGAATTGCATTGAAAGCATAGGAAAACAGGCAGAACGTCCACAATGATGCACTTGGCCAAAAAGGGCGTATGCGTTTTTTCCTGAATATATTCAGGAAAAAACGCATACGCCCTTTTTGGCCAACCAAGCAAACTTGCAAAGGAAATCTGCACTACAATGAAGTCTCACTTCCCCCCGGTCAAAAGGGCCATCTGCAAAAATTGTAAAATCCAGAGAGGCAGGACAGGCCATGGAGAACCTGGGGCCTTGTTATGCTGATGGGCGGGATGTAAATTGCCAACAGACACTCGGGAGAAGTGTATGGTGTTTCCTGAAACATCTAAAAAACAAAGCAACAGAGCCTAGGGCACTTCCACTTATGGTCCTATAGCTTAGGGAAATTAAAATCAAAAAGACACAGCAACCCCAAAGTTTGGGACGCCTCTGTTTACAAGAACCTCGTTTACCGTACAAGTTCAATATCACAGAAAGTGAAAAATGGATAAAGAAGTTGTGGTATTTACGTACTATGCAGTATCACTCAGCAATGAAATCTATGTCATCAGGCCCGTAGCAGCATAATGAGTGGATTCAGGTACGATGATTCTAACTGAAATAAGTCACACAGAAAAAGAAACATCATAAGATATCACTAATACACGGAATGTAAACTTGGCTACACAGGAACTGAATTCCAATACAGAACAGGGTCTCAAATTTAGAAAACCAACTTATGCTTGCTTAAGGGGAAAGGTGAGTTGGGGTGCTGCATAAAACCAGAGATTGAAATGAGCACAGATAAAGTTCCTTAAGCCAAATATGGAATAGACAAGAGCTACTCCTTGCTCAACGAAATGGACTCAACACCCCATAATAAACGCCTAAGAATGTACCTGACTAGTAAGTATCTTAAAACCTATGGATTGCTATGTCTCCAAAAGAGAATCAAGCGTGTGTACAGGGGCATAAACGCAGCAGTGATAGGATTGGAGAGGTTCGGTGAGCAAATGAAGACCCTTTGAAGTCATATTGCATGGTACCCATTACACGGTCTCAACTCTCCAGGTTTAAGGTATTCTTCCTTCAGCTAAAACATGCATGTGGAACCCAGAGTATGATCAACCGTGTGAACGGGAGACGTGTTCAAATATGTCTCAGTTTTCCTCCCCTGGTACTCGGGTGCAACATTCCAGACGCTTTACTAACACTCTCCCCACTTGGAGAGTCAGCGCCTTTAACCTCCTGTTTGGCCCAGTTTGCAATTTCTGCAGAAGATGAACAAGAATAGGGAGAACCAATGAGACACTAGCTGGAGGTGTCTGGACGGGCAAATTTAACTCTCATTTCCCACCAGGAAGAGGAATTAACCAAAGGCTCAGCGTGCCGTGCCGAAACCAGATTATGGTCTGAAGCCATCCTGTGGTGTTGCGGCTAGCTCACAAGAAAGTGAGTTGAAGAAAGGAGCTCTGGGGAACTGTAATTCACAAACCTGCAGAGTTATAAATGACAGCTATCGTCCAAAAATATACTGAAGTAAGGCTGCCAAGAGGACTTGAAAGCGGGGCAGAATTGCAGGAAACCGATTTCAGGAGGTAGACTGGAATTGCATTGAAAGCATAGGAAAAGAGGCAGAACGTCCACAATGATGCACTTCGCCAAAAAGGGCGTATGCATTTTTTCCTGAATATATTCAGGAAACAACGCATACGCCCTTTTTGGCCAACCAAGCAAGCTTGCAAAGGAAATCTGCACTACAATGAAGTCTCACTTCCCCCCGCTCAAAAGGGTCATCTGAAAAAAGTGTAAAATCCAGAAAGGCAGGACAGGCAATGGAGAACTGGGAGCCGTGTTATGCTGATGGGCGGGATGTAAATTGCCAACAGACACTCCGGAGAAGTGTATGGTGTTTCCTGAAACATCTAAAAAACAAAGCAACAGAGCCTAGGGCACTTCCACTTATGGTCTTACAGCTTAGGGAAATTAAAATCAAAAAGACACAGCCACCCCAAAGTTTGCGAGGCCTCTGTTTACAAGAACCTCGTTTACAGTACAAGTTCAACATCGCAGAAATTGAAAAATGGATAAAGAACTTGTGGTACTTACGTACAATGCAGTATCACTCAGCAATGAAATCTATGTCATCAGGCCCGTAGCAGCATAATGAGTGGATTCAGGTACGATGATTCTAACTGAAATAAGTCACACAGAAAAAGAAACATCATAAGATATCAGTAATACACGGAATGTAAACTTGGCTACACAGGAACTGAATTCCAAAACAGAACAGGGTCTCAAATTTAGAAAACCAACTTATGCTTGTTTAAGGGGAAAGGTGAGTTGCGGTGCTGCATAAAACCAGAGATTGAAATGAGCACAGATAAAGTTCCTTAAGCCAAATATGGAATAGACAAGAGCTACTCCTTGCTCAATGAAATGGACTCAACACCGCATATTAAACGCCTAAGAATGTACCTGACTAGTAAGTATCTTAAAACCTATGGATTGCTATGTCTCCGAAAGAGAATCAAGCATGTGTACAGGGGCATAAATGCAGCATTGATAGGATTGGAGATGTTCGGTGAGCAAATGAAGACCCTTTTAAGGCATATTGCATGGTACCCATTCCACGGGTTTCAACTACCCAGGTTTAAGGTATTCTTCCTTCAGCTGAAACAGGCATGTGGAACCTAGAGTATGATCAACCATGTGATCGGGAGACGTGTTCAAATATGTCTCAGTTTTCATACCCTGGTACTCGGGTGCAACATTCCACACGCTTTACTAACACTCTCCCGACTTGGAGAGTCAGTCCCTTTAACCTCCTGTTTGGCCCAGTTTGCAATTTCTGCGGAAGATGAACAGGAATAGCGAGAACCAATGAGAGACTAGCTGGAGGTGTCTGGACGGGCAAATTTAACTCTCATTTCCCACCAGGAAGAGGAATTAACCAAAGGCTCAGCGTGCCGTGCCGGAACCAGATTAGGGCCTGAAGCCATCCTGCTGTGTTGTGGCCAGGTCACTAGAAAGCGAGTTGAAGAAAGGAGCTCAGGGGCACTGTAATTCACAAACATGCACAGTTATAAATGACAGCTATCGTCCAAAAATATACTGAAGTAAGGCTGCCAAGAGGACTTGAAAGCGGGGCAGAATTGCAGGAAACCAATTTCAGGAGGTAGACTGCAATTGCATTGAAAGCATAGGAAAAGAGGCAGAACGTCCACAATGATGCACTTGGCCAAAAGGGCGTATGCGTTTTTTCCTGAATATATTCAGGAAAAAACGCATACGCCCTTTTTGGCCAACCAAGCAAACTTGCAAAGGAAATCTGCACTACAATGAAGTCTCACTTCCCCCCGGTCAAAAGGGCCATCTGAAAAAAGTGTAAAATCCAGAAAGGCAGGACAGGCCATGGAGAACTGGGAGCCTTGTTATGCTGATGGGCGGGATGTAAATTGCCAACAGACACTCGGGAGAAGTGTATGGTGTTTCCTGAAACATCTAAAAAACAAACAACAGAGCCTAGGGCACTTCCAATTATGGTCCTATAGCTTAGGGAAATTAGAATCAAAAGGACACAGCCACCCCAAAGTTTGGGACACCTCTGTTTACAAGAACCTCGTTTACGGTACAAGTTCAATATCACAGAAAGTGAAAAATGGATAAAGAACTTGTGGTACTTACGTACAATGCAGTATCACTCAGCAATGAAATCTATGTCATCAGGCCCGTAGCATAATAATGAGTGGATTCAGGTACGATGATTTTAGCTGAAATAAGTCACACAGAAAAAGAAACATCATAAGATATCACTAATACACGGAATGTAAACTTGGCTACACAGGAACTGAATTACAGAACAGAACAGGGTCTCAAATTTAGAAAACCAACTTATGCTTGCTTAAGGGTAAAGGTGAGTTGGGGTGCTGCATAAAACCAGAGATTAAAATGAGCACAGATAAACTTCCTTAAGCCAAATATGGAATAGACAAGAGCTACGCCTTGCTCAACGAAATGGACTAAACACCGCATATTAAACGCCTAAGAATGTACCTGAATAGTAAGTATCTTAAAACCTATGGATTGCTGTGTCTCCGAAAGAGAATCAAGCATATGTACAGGGGCATAAACGCAGCAGTGATAGGATTGGAGAGGTTCGGTGAGCAAATGAAGACCCTTTGAAGACATATTTCATGGTACCCATTCCACTTGTTTCAACTACCCAGGTTTAAGGTGTTCTTCCTTCAGCTAAAACATGCATGTGGAACCTAGAGTATGATCAACCATGTGATCGGGATACGTGTTCAAATATGTCTCAGTTTTCGTACCCTGGTACTCGGATGCAACATTCCAGACGCTTTACTAACACTCTCCCGACTTAGAGAGTCAGTCCCTTTAACCTCCTGTTTGGCCCAGTTTGCAATTTCTGCGGAAGATGAACAGGAATAGCGAGAACCAATGAGAGACTAGCTGGAGGTGTCTGCACGGGCAAATTTAACTCTCATTTCCCACCAGGAAGAGGAATTAACCAAAGGCTCAGCGTGCCGTGCCGGAACCAGATTAGGGCCTGAAGCCATCCTGCGGTGTTGCGGCCAGCTCAAAAGAAAGCGAGTTGAAGAAAGGAGCTCAGGGGCACTGTAATTCACAAAACTGCAGAGTTATAAATGACAGCTATCGTCCAAAAATATACTGAAGTAAGGCTGCCAAGAGGACTTGAAAGCGGGGCAGAATTGCAGGAAACCGATTTCAGGAGGTAGACTGGAATTGCATTGAAAGCATAGGAAAAGAGGAAGAACGTCCACAATGATGCACTTGGCCAAAAAGGGCATATGCGTTTTATCCTGAATATATTCAGGAAAAAACGCATACGCCCTTTTTGGCCAACCAAGCAAACTTGCAAAGGAAATCTGCACTACAATGAAGTCTCACTTCCCCCCGGTCAAAAGGGCCATCTGAAAAAAGTGTAAAATCCAGAAAGGCAGGACAGGCCATGGAGAACTGGGAGCCTTGTTATGCTGATGGGCGGGATGTAAATTGCCAACAGACACTCGGGAGAAGTGTATGGTGTTTCCTGAAACATCTAAAAAACAAAGCAACAGAGCCTAGGGCACTTCCACTTATGGTCCTATAGCTTAGGGAAATTAAAATCAAAAAGACACAGCCACCCCAAAGTTTGGGACGCCTCTGTTTACAAGAACCTCGTTTACCGAAAAACTTCAATATCACAGAAAGTGAAAAATGGATAAAGAACTTGTGGTACTTACGTACAATGCAGTATCACTCAGCAATGAAATCTATGTCATCAGGCCCGTAGCAGCATAATGAGTGGATTCAGGTACGATGATTCTAACTGAAATAAGTCACACAGAAAAAGAAACATCATAAGATATCAGTAATACACGGAATGTAAACTTGGCTACACAGGAACTGAATTCCAAAACAGAACAGGGTCTCAAATTTAGAAAACCAGCTTATGCTTGCTTAAGGGTAAAGGTGAGTTGGGGTGCTGCATAAAACCAGAGATTGAAATGAGCACAGATAAAGTTCCTTAAGCCAAATATGGAATAGACAAGAGCTACTCCTTGCTCAACAAAATGGACTCAACACCCCATATTAAACGCCTAAGAATGTACCTGACTAGTAAGTATCTTAAAACCTATGGATTGCTATGTCTCCAAAAGAGAATCAAGCGTGTGTACAGGAGCATAAATGCAGCAGTGATAGGATTGGAGAGGTTCGATGAGCAAATGAAGACCCTTTGAAGTCATATTGCATGGTACCCATTCCACGGGTCTCAACTCTCCAGGTTTAAGGTATTCTTCCTTCAGCTAAAACATGCATGTGGAACCCAGAGTATGATCAACCGTGTGAACAGGAGATGTGTTCAGATATGTCTCAGTTTTCCTCCCCTGGTACTCGGGTGCAACATTCCAGACGCTTTACTAACACTCTCCCCACTTGGAGAGTCAGCGCCTTTAACCTCCTGTTTGGCCCAGTTTGCAATTTCTGCGGAAGATGAAGAGGAATAGGGAGAACCAATGAGAGACTAGCTGGAGGTGTCTGGACGGGCAAATTTAACTCTCATTTCCCACCAGGAAGAGGAAATAACCAAAGGCTCAGTGTGCCGTGCCGGAAACAGATTAGGGCCTGAAGCCATCCTGCGGTGTTGCGGCCAGGTCACAAGAAAGCGAGTTGAAGAAAGGAGCTCAGGGGCACTGTAATTCACAAACCTGCAGAGTTATAAATGACAGCTATCGTCCAAAAATATACTGAAGTAAGGCTGCCAAGAGGACTTGAAAGCGGGGCAGAATTGCAGGAAACCGATTTCAGGAGGTAGACTGGAATTGCATTGAAAGCATAGGAAAAGAGGCAGAACGTCCACAATGATGCACTTGGCCAAAAAGGGCGTATGCGTTTTTTCCTGAATATATTCAGGAAAAAACGCATACGCCCTTTTTGGCCAACCAAGCAAGCTTGCATAGGAAATCTGCACTACAATGAAGTCTCACTTCCCCCCGGTCAAAAGGGCCATCTGAAAAAAGTGTAAAATCCAGAAAGGCAGGACAGGCCATGGAGAACTGGGAGCCTTGTTATGCTGATGGGCGGGATGTAAATTGCCAACAGACACTCGGGAGAAGTGTATGGTGTTTCCTGAAACATCTAAAAAACAAAGCAACAGAGCCTAGGGCACTTCCACTTATGGTCCTATAGCTTAGGGAAATTAAAATCAAAAAGACACAGCCACCCCAAAGTTTGGGACGCCTCTGTTTACAAGAACCTCGTTTACAGTACAAGTTCAACATCGCAGAATGTGAAAAATGGATAAAGAAGTTGTGGTATTTACTTACAAATCAATATCACTCAGCAATGAAATCTATATCATCAGGCCCTTAGCAGCATAATGAGTGGATTCAGGTACGATGATTCTAACTGAAATAAGTCACACAGAAAAAGAAACATCATAAGATATCAGTAATACACGGAATGTAAACTTGGCTACACAGGAACTGAATTCCAAAACAGAACAGGGTCTCAAATTTAGAAAACCAACTTATGCTTGCTTAAGGGTAAAGGTGAGTTGGGGTGCTGCATAAAACCAGAGATTGAAATGAGCACAGATAAAGTTCCTTAAGCCAAATATGGAATAGACAAGAGCTACTCCTTGCTCAACGAAATGGACTCAACACCGCATATTAAACGCCTAAGAATGTAACTGACTAGTAAGTATCTTAAAACCTATGGATTGCTATGTCTCCGAAAGAGAATCAAGCATGTGTACAGGGGCATAAACGCAGCAGTGATAGGATTGGAGAGGTTCGGTGAGCAAATGAAGACCCTTTGAAATCATATTGCATGGTACCCATTCCACGGGTTTCAACTACCCAGGTTTAAGGTATTCTTCCTTCAGCTAAAACATGCATGTGGAACCTAGAGTATGATCAACCATGTGATCGGGAGACGTGTTCAAATATGTCTCAGTTTTCGTACCCTGGTACTCGGGTGCAACATTCCAGATGTTTTACTAACACTCTCCCGACTTGGAGAGTCAGTCCCTTTAACCTCCTGTTTGGCCCAGTTTGCAATTTCTGCAGAAGATGAACAGGAATAGCAAGAACCAATGAGAGACTAGCTGGAGGTGTCTGGACGGGCAAATTTAACTCTCATTTCCCACCAGGAAGAGGAACTAACCAAAGGCTCAGCGTGCCATGCCGGAACCAGATTAGGGCCTGAAGCCATCCTGCGGTGTTGCGGCCAGCTCAAAAGAAAGCGAGTTGAAGAAAGGAGCTCAGGGGCACTGTAATTCACAAACCTGCAGAGTTATAAATGACAGCTATCGTCCAAAAATATACTGAAGTAAGGCTGCCAAGAGGACTTGAAAGCGGGGCAGAATTGTAGGAAACCGATTTCAGGAGGTAGACTGGAATTGCATTGAAAGCATAGGAAAAGAGGAAGAACGTCCACAATGATGCACTTGGCCAAAAAGGGCGTATGCGTTTTTTCCTGAATATATTCAGGAAAAAACGCATACGCCCTTTTTGGCCAACCAAGCAAACTTGCAAAGGAAATCTGCACTACAATGAAGTCTCACTTCCCCCCGGTCAAAAGGGCCATCTGAAAAAAGTGTAAAATCCAGAAAGGCAGGACAGGCCATGGAGAACTGGGAGCCTTGTTATGCTGATGGGCGGGATGTAAATTGCCAACAGACACTCGGGAGAAGTGTATGGTGTTTCCTGAAACATCTAAAAAACAAAGCAATAGAGCCTAGGGCACTTCCACTTATGGTCCTA
The DNA here is from genome assembly GCF_964374135.1 of Grampus griseus. Lineage (NCBI taxonomy): Eukaryota > Metazoa > Chordata > Mammalia > Artiodactyla > Delphinidae > Grampus > Grampus griseus. The sequence goes on along the minus strand of NW_028133361.1, from coordinate 936,635 downwards.
TAGCTTAGGGAAATTAAAATCAAAAAGACACAGCCACCCCAAAGTTTGGGACGCCTCTGTTTACAAGAACCTCGTTTACCGAAAAACTTCAATATCACAGAAAGTGAAAAATGGATAAAGAACTTGTGGTACTTACGTACAATGCAGTATCACTCAGCAATGAAATCTATGTCATCAGGCCCGTAGCAGCATAATGAGTGGATTCAGGTACGATGTTTCTAACTGAAATAAGTCACACAGAAAAAGAAACTTCATAAGATATCACTAATACACGGAATGTAAACTTGGCTACACAGGAACTGAATTCCAAAACAGAACAGGGTCTCAAATTTAGAAAACCAACTTATGCTTGCTTAAGGGTAAAGGTGAGTTGGGGTGCTGCATAAAACCAGAGATTGAAATGAGCACAGATAAATTTCCTTAAGCCAAATATGGAATAGACAAGAGCTACTCCTTGCTCAACGAAATGGACTCAACACCCCATATTAAACGCCTAAGAATGTACCTGAATAGTAAGTATCTTAAAACCTATGGCTTGCTATGTCTCCAAAAGAGAATCAAGCATGTGTACAGGGGCATAAACGCAGCAGTGATAGGATTGGAGAGGTTCGGTGAGCAAATGAAGACCCTTTGAAGTCATATTGCATGGTACCCATTTCACGGGTCTCAACTCTCCAGGTTTAAGGTATTCTTCCTTCAGCTAAAACATGCATGTGGAACCCAGAGTATGATCAACCGTGTGAACGGGAGACGTGTTCAAATATGTCTCAGTTTTCCGCCCCTGGTACTCGGGTGCAACATTCCAGATGCTTTACTAACACTCTCCCGACATGGAGAGTCAGTCCCTTTAACCTCCTGTTTGGCCCAGTTTGCAATTTCTACGGAAGATGAACAGGAATAGCGAGAAACAATGAGAGACTAGCTGGAGGTGTCTGGACGGGCAAATTTAACTCTCATTTCCCACCAGGAAGAGGAAATAACCAAAGGCTCAGCGTGCCGTGCCGGAACCAGATTAGGGCCTGAAGCCATCCTGCGGTGTTGCGGCCAGCTCACAAGAAAGCGAGTTGAAGAAAGGAGCTCAGGGGCACTGTAATTCACAAACCTGCAGAGTTATAAATGACAGCTATCGTCCAAAAATATACTGAAGTAAGGCTGCCAAGAGGACTTGAAAGCGGGGCAGAATTGCAGGAAACCGATTTCAGGATGTAGACTGGAATTGCATTGAAAGCATAGGAAAAGAGGCAGAACGTCCACAATGATGCACTTGGCCAAAAAAGGCGTATGCGTTTTTTCCTGAATATATTCAGGAAAAAACGCATACGCCCTTTTTGGCCAACCAAGCAAACTTGCAAAGGAAATCTGCACTACAATGAAGTCTCACTTCCCCCCGGTCAAAAGGGCCATCTGAAAAAAGTGTAAAATCCAGAAAGGCAGGACAGGCCATGGAGAACTGGGAGCCTTGTTATGCTGATGGGCGGGATGTAAATTGCCAACAGACACTCGGGAGAAGTGTATGGTGTTTCCTGAAACATCTAAAAAACAAAGCAACAGAGACTAGGGCACTTCCACTTATGGTCCTATAGCTTAGAGAAATTAAAATCAAAAGGACACAGCCACCCCAAAGTTTGGGACACCTCTGTTTAAAAGAACCTCATTTACGGTACAAGTTAAATATCACAGAAAGTGAAAAATGGATAAAGAACTTGTGGTACTTACGTACAATGCAGTATCACTCAGCAATGAAATCTATGTCATCAGGCCCGTAGCAGCATAATGAGTGGATTCAGGTACGATGATTCTAACTGAAATAAGTCACACAGAAAAAGAAACATCATAAGATATCACTAATACACGGAATGTAAACTTGGCTACACAGGAACTGAATTACAGAACAGAACAGGGTCTCAAATTTAGAAAACCAACTTATGCTTGCTTAAGGGTAAAGGTGAGTTGGGGTGCTGCATAAAACCAGAGATTGAAATGAGCACAGATAAACTTCCTTAAGCCAAATATGGAATAGACAAGAGCTACGCCTTGCTCAACGAAATGGACTCAACACCGCATATTAAACGCCTAAGAATGTACCTGACTAGTAAGTATTTTAAAACCTATGGATTGCTGTGTCTCCGAAAGAGAATCAAGCATATGTACAGGGGCATAAACGCAGCAGTGATAGGATTGGAGAGGTTCGGTGAGCAAATGAAGACCCTTTGAAGACATATTTCATGGTACCCATTCCACTTGTTTCAACTACCCAGGTTTAAGGTATTCTTCCTTCAGCTAAAACATGCATGTGGAACCTAGAGTATGATCAACCATGTGATTGGGATACGTGTGCAAATATGTCTCAGTTTTCGTACCCTGGTACTCGGATGCAACATTCCAGACGCTTTACTAACACTCTCCCGACTTAGAGAGTCAGTCCCTTTAACCTCCTGTTTGGCCCAGTTTGCAATTTCTGTGGAAGATGAACAGGAATAGCGAGAACCAATGAGAGACTAGCTGGAGGTGTCTGCACGGGCAAATTTAACTCTCATTTCCCACCAGGAAGAGGAATTAACCAAAGGCTCAGCGTGCCGTGCCGGAACCAGATTAGGGCCTGAAGCCATCCTGCGGTGTTGCGGCCAGCTCCAAAGAAAGAGAGTTGAAGAAAGGAGCTCAGGGGCACTGTAATTCACAAACCTGCAGAGTTATAAATGACAGCTATCGTCCAAAAATATACTGAAGTAAGGCTGCCAAGAGGACTTGAAAGCGGGGCAGAATTGCAGGAAACCGATTTCAGGAGGTAGACTGGAATTGCATTGAAAGCATAGAAAAAGAGGCAGAACGTCCACAATGATGCACTTGGCCAAAAAGGGCGTATGCGTTTTTTCCCGAATATATTCAGGAAAAAACGCATACGCCCTTTTTGGCCAACCAAGCAAACTTGCAAAGGAAATCTGCACTACAATGAAGTCTCACTTCCCCCCGGTCAAAAGGGCCATCTGAAAAAAGTGTAAAATCCAGAAAGGCAGGACAGGCCATGGAGAACTGGGAGCCTTGTTCTGCTGATGGGCGGGATGTAAATTGCCAACAGACACTCGGGAGAAGTGTATGGTGTTTCCTGAAACATCTAAAAAACAAAGCAACAGAGCCTAGGGCACTTCCACTTATGGTCCTATAGCTTAGGGAAATTAAAATCAAAAAGACACAGCCACCCCAAAGTTTGGGACGCCTCTGTTTACAAGACCCTCGTTTACCGTACAAGTTCAATATCACAGAAAGTGAAAAATGGATAAAGAACTTGTGGTAGTTACGTACAATGCAGTATCACTCAGCAATGAAATCTATGTCATCAGGCCCGTAGCAGCATAATGAGTGGATTCAGGTACGATGATTCTAACTGAAATAAGTCACACTGAAAAAGAAACATCATAAGATATCACTAATACACGGAATGTAAACTGGGCTACAAAGGAACTGAATTCCAAACCAGAACAGGGTCTCAAATTTAGAAAACCAACTTATGCTTGCTTAAGGGGAAAGGTGAGTTGGGGTGCTGCATAAAACCAGAGATTGAAATGAGCACAGATAAAGTTCCTTAAGCCAAATATGGAATAGACAAGAGCTACTCCTTGCTCAACGAAATGGACTCAACACCCCATATTAAACGCTTAAGAATGTACCTGACTAGTAAGTATCTTAAAAGCTATGGATTGCTATGTCTCCAAAAGAGAATCAAGCGTGTGTACAGGGGCATAAACGCAGCAGTGATAGGATTGGAGAGGTTCGGTGAGCAAATGAAGACCCTTTGAAGTCATATTTCATGGTACCCATTCCACGGGTCTCAACTCTCCAGGTTTAAGGTATTCTTCCTTCAGCTAAAACATGCATGTGGAACCCAGAGTATGATCAACCATGTGATCGGGAGACGTGTTCAAATATGTCTCAGTTTTCATACCCTGGTACTCGGGTGCAACATTCCAGACGCTTTACTAACACTCTCCCCACTTGGAGAGTCAGCGCCTTTAACCTCCTGTTTGGCCCAGTTTGCAATTTCTGCGGAAGATGAACAGGAATAGGGAGAACCAATGAGAGACTAGCTGGAGGTGTCTGGACGGGCAAATTTAACTCTCATTTCCCACCAGGAAGAGGAATTAACCAAAGGCTCAGCATGCCGTGCCGGAACCAGATTAGGGCCTGAAGCCATCCTGCGGTGTTGCGGCCAGCTCACAAGAAAGCGAGTTGAAGAAAGGAGCTCAGGGGCACTGTAATTCACAAACCTGCAGAGTTATAAATGACAGCTATCGTCCAAAATTACACTGAAGTAAGGCTGCCAAGAGGACTTGAAAGCGGGGCAGAATTGCAGGAAACCGATTTCAGGAGGTAGACTGGAATTGCATTGAAAGCATAGGAAAAGAGGAAGAACGTCCACAATGATGCACTTGGCCAAAAACGGCGTATGCGTTTTTTCCTGAATATATTCAGGAAAAAAGGCATACGCCCTTTTTGGCCAACCAAGCAAACTTGCAAAGGAAATCTGCACTACAATGAAGTCTCACTTCCCCCCGGTCAAAAGGGCCATCAGAAAAAAGTGTAAAATCCAGAAAGGCAGGACAGGCCATGGAGAACTGGGAGCCTTGTTATGCTGATGGGCGGGATGTAAATTAAAAACAGACACCCGGGAGAAGTGTATGGTGTTTCCTGAAGCATCTAAAAAACAAAGCAACAGAGCCTAGGGCACTTCCACTTATGGTCCTATAGCTTAGGGAAATTAAAATCAAAAAGACACAGCCACCCCAAAGTTTGGGACGCCTCTGTTTACAAGAACCTCGTTTACCGTACAAGTTCAATATCACAGAAAGTGAAAAATGGATAAAGAACTTGTGGTACTTACGTACAATGCAGTATCACTCAGCAATGAAATCTATGTCATCAGGCCCGTAGCAGCATAATGAGTGGATTCAGGTACGATGATTCTAACTGAAATAAGTCACACAGAAAAAGAAACATCATAAGATATCACTAATACACTTAATGTAAACTGGGCTACACAGGAACTGAATTACAGAAGAGAACAGGGTCTCAAATTTAGAAAACCAACTTATGCTTGCTTAAGGGGAAAGGTGAGTTGGGGTGCTGCATAAAACCAGAGATTGAAATGAGCACAGATAAAGTTCCTTAAGCCAAATATGGAATAGACAAGAGCTACTCCTTGCTCAACGAAATGGACTCAACACCGCATATTAAACGCCTAAGAATGTACCTGACTAGTAAGTATATTAAAACCTATGGATTGCTATGTCTCCGAAAGAGAATCAAGCATGTGTACAGGGGCATAAACGCAGCAGTGATAGGATTGGAGAGGTTCGGTGAGCAAATGAAGACCCTTTGAAGTCATATTGCATGGTACCCATTCCACGGGTTTCAACTACCCAGGTTTAAGGTATTCTTCCTTCAGCTAAAACATGCATGTGGAACCTAGAGTATGATCAACCATGTGATCGGGAGACGTGTTCAAATATGTCTCAGTTTTCCTCCCCTGGTACTCGGGTGCAACATTCCAGACGCTTTACTAACACTCTCCCGACTTGGAGAGTCAGTCCCTTTAACCTCCTGTTTGGCCCAGTTTGCAATTGCTGCGGAAGATGAACAGGAATAGGGAGAACCAATGAGAGACTAGCTGGAGTTGTCTGGACGGGCAAATTTAACTTTCATTTCCCACCAGGAAGAGGAAATAACCAAAGGCTCAGCGTGCCATGCTGGAACCAGATTAGGGCCTGAAGCCATCCTGCTGTGTTGCGGCAAGCTCACAAGAAAGCGAGTTGAAGAAAGGAGCTTAGGGGCACTGTAATTCAGAAACCTGCAGAGTTATAAATGACAGCTATCGTCCAAAAATATACTGAAGTAAGGCTGCCAAGAGGACTAGAAAGCGGGCCAGAATTGCAGGAAACCGATTTCAGGAGGTAGACTGGAATTGCATTGAAAGCATAGGAAAAGAGGCAGAATGTCCACAATGATGCACTTGGCCAAAAAGGGCGTATGCGATTCCTGAATATATTTCCTGAATATATTCAGGAAAAAACGCACACGCCCTTTTTGGCCAACCTAGCAAGCTTGCAAAGGAAATCTGCACTACAATGAAGTCTCACTTCCCCCCGGTCAAAAGGGCCATCTGAAAAAAGTGTAAAATCCAGAAAGGCAGGACAGGCCATGGAGAACTGGGAGCCTTGTTATGCTGATGGGCGGGATGTAAATTGCCAACAGCCACTGGGGAGAAGTGTATGGTGTTTCCTGAAACATCTAAAAAACAAAGCAACAGAGCCTAGGGCACTTCCACTTATGGTCCTATAGCTTAGGGAAATTAAAATCAAAAAGACACAGCCACCCCAAAGTTTGGGACGCCTCTGTTTACAAAAACCTCGTTTACCGTACATGTTCAATATCACAGAAAGTGAAAAATGGATAAAGAACTTGTGGTACTTACGTACAATGCAGTATCACTCAGCAATGAAATCTATGTCATCAGGCCCGTAGCAGCATAATGAGTGGATTCAGGTACGATGATTCTAACTGAAATAAGTCACACAGAAAAAGAAACATCATAAGATATCACTAATACACGGAATGTAAACTTTCCTACACAGGAACTGAATTCCAAAACAGAACAGGGTCTCAAATTTAGAAAACCAACTTATGCTTGCTTAAGGGGAAAGGTGAGTTGGGGTGCTGCATAAAACCAGAGATTGAAATGAGCACAGATAAAGTTCCTTAAGCCAAATATGGAATAGACAAGAGCTACTCCTTGCTCAACGAAGTGGACTCAACACCGCATATTAAACGCCTAAGAATGTACCTGACTAGTAAGTATCTTAAAACCTATGGATTGCTATGTCTCCGAAAGAGAATCAAGTATGTGTACAGGGGCATAAACGCAGCAGTGATAGGATTGGAGAGGTTCGGTGAGCAAATGAAGACCCTTTGAAGTCATATTGCATGGTACCCATTCCACGGATTTCAACTACCCAGGTTTAAGGTATTCTTCCTTCAGCTAAAACATGCATGTGGAACCTAGAGTATGATCAACCATGAGATCGGGAGATGTGTTCAAATATGTCTCAGTTTTCATACCCTGGTACTCGGGTGCAACATTCCAGATGCTTTAAAACACTCTCCCAAATTGGAGAGTCAGCGCCTTTAACCTCCTGTTTGGCCCAGTTTGCAATTTCTGCGGAAGATGAACAGGAATAGCGAGAACCAATGAGAGACTAGCTGGAGGTGTCTGGACGGGCAAATTTAACTCTCATTTCCCACCAGGAAGAGGAATTAACCAAAGGATCAGCGTGCCGTGCCGGAACCAGATTAGGGCCTGAAGCCATCCTGCGGTGTTGCGGCCAGCTCACAAGAAAGAGAGTTGAAGAAAGGAGCTCAGGGGCACTGTAATTCACAAACCTGCAGAGTTATAAATGACAGCTATCGTCCAAAAATATACTGAAGTAAGGCTGCCAAGAGGACTTGAAAGCGGGGCAGAATTGCAGGAAACCGATTTCAGGAGGTAGACTGGAATTGCATTGAAAGCATAGAAAAAGAGGCAGAACGTCCACAATGATGCACTTGGCCAAAAAGGGCGTATGCGTTTTTTCCCGAATATATTCAGGAAAAAACGCATACGCCCTTTTTGGCCAACCAAGCAAACTTGCAAAGGAAATCTGCACTACAATGAAGTCTCACTTCCCCCCGGTCAAAAGGGCCATCTGAAAAAAGTGTAAAATCCAGAAAGGCAGGACAGGCCATGGAGAACTGGGAGCCTTGTTCTGCTGATGGGCGGGATGTAAATTGCCAACAGACACTCGGGAGAAGTGTATGGTGTTTCCTGAAACATCTAAAAAACAAAGCAACAGAGCCTAGGGCACTTCCACTTATGGTCCTATAGCTTAGGGAAATTAAAATCAAAAAGACACAGCCACCCCAAAGTTTGGGACGCCTCTGTTTACAAGACCCTCGTTTACCGTACAAGTTCAATATCACAGAAAGTGAAAAATGGATAAAGAACTTGTGGTAGTTACGTACAATGCAGTATCACTCAGCAATGAAATCTATGTCATCAGGCCCGTAGCAGCATAATGAGTGGATTCAGGTACGATGATTCTAACTGAAATAAGTCACACTGAAAAAGAAACATCATAAGATATCACTAATACACGGAATGTAAACTGGGCTACAAAGGAACTGAATTCCAAACCAGAACAGGGTCTCAAATTTAGAAAACCAACTTATGCTTGCTTAAGGGGAAAGGTGAGTTGGGGTGCTGCATAAAACCAGAGATTGAAATGAGCACAGATAAAGTTCCTTAAGCCAAATATGGAATAGACAAGAGCTACTCCTTGCTCAACGAAATGGACTCAACACCCCATATTAAACGCTTAAGAATGTACCTGACTAGTAAGTATCTTAAAAGCTATGGATTGCTATGTCTCCAAAAGAGAATCAAGCGTGTGTACAGGGGCATAAACGCAGCAGTGATAGGATTGGAGAGGTTCGGTGAGCAAATGAAGACCCTTTGAAGTCATATTTCATGGTACCCATTCCACGGGTCTCAACTCTCCAGGTTTAAGGTATTCTTCCTTCAGCTAAAACATGCATGTGGAACCCAGAGTATGATCAACCATGTGATCGGGAGACGTGTTCAAATATGTCTCAGTTTTCATACCCTGGTACTCGGGTGCAACATTCCAGACGCTTTACTAACACTCTCCCCACTTGGAGAGTCAGCGCCTTTAACCTCCTGTTTGGCCCAGTTTGCAATTTCTGCGGAAGATGAACAGGAATAGGGAGAACCAATGAGAGACTAGCTGGAGGTGTCTGGACGGGCAAATTTAACTCTCATTTCCCACCAGGAAGAGGAATTAACCAAAGGCTCAGCATGCCGTGCCGGAACCAGATTAGGGCCTGAAGCCATCCTGCGGTGTTGCGGCCAGCTCACAAGAAAGCGAGTTGAAGAAAGGAGCTCAGGGGCACTGTAATTCACAAACCTGCAGAGTTATAAATGACAGCTATCGTCCAAAATTACACTGAAGTAAGGCTGCCAAGAGGACTTGAAAGCGGGGCAGAATTGCAGGAAACCGATTTCAGGAGGTAGACTGGAATTGCATTGAAAGCATAGGAAAAGAGGAAGAACGTCCACAATGATGCACTTGGCCAAAAACGGCGTATGCGTTTTTTCCTGAATATATTCAGGAAAAAAGGCATACGCCCTTTTTGGCCAACCAAGCAAACTTGCAAAGGAAATCTGCACTACAATGAAGTCTCACTTCCCCCCGGTCAAAAGGGCCATCAGAAAAAAGTGTAAAATCCAGAAAGGCAGGACAGGCCATGGAGAACTGGGAGCCTTGTTATGCTGATGGGCGGGATGTAAATTAAAAACAGACACCCGGGAGAAGTGTATGGTGTTTCCTGAAGCATCTAAAAAACAAAGCAACAGAGCCTAGGGCACTTCCACTTATGGTCCTATAGCTTAGGGAAATTAAAATCAAAAAGACACAGCCACCCCAAAGTTTGGGACGCCTCTGTTTACAAGAACCTCGTTTACCGTACAAGTTCAATATCACAGAAAGTGAAAAATGGATAAAGAACTTGTGGTACTTACGTACAATGCAGTATCACTCAGCAATGAAATCTATGTCATCAGGCCCGTAGCAGCATAATGAGTGGATTCAGGTACGATGATTCTAACTGAAATAAGTCACACAGAAAAAGAAACATCATAAGATATCACTAATACACTTAATGTAAACTGGGCTACACAGGAACTGAATTACAGAAGAGAACAGGGTCTCAAATTTAGAAAACCAACTTATGCTTGCTTAAGGGGAAAGGTGAGTTGGGGTGCTGCATAAAACCAGAGATTGAAATGAGCACAGATAAAGTTCCTTAAGCCAAATATGGAATAGACAAGAGCTACTCCTTGCTCAACGAAATGGACTCAACACCGCATATTAAACGCCTAAGAATGTACCTGACTAGTAAGTATATTAAAACCTATGGATTGCTATGTCTCCGAAAGAGAATCAAGCATGTGTACAGGGGCATAAACGCAGCAGTGATAGGATTGGAGAGGTTCGGTGAGCAAATGAAGACCCTTTGAAGTCATATTGCATGGTACCCATTCCACGGGTTTCAACTACCCAGGTTTAAGGTATTCTTCCTTCAGCTAAAACATGCATGTGGAACCTAGAGTATGATCAACCATGTGATCGGGAGACGTGTTCAAATATGTCTCAGTTTTCCTCCCCTGGTACTCGGGTGCAACATTCCAGACGCTTTACTAACACTCTCCCGACTTGGAGAGTCAGTCCCTTTAACCTCCTGTTTGGCCCAGTTTGCAATTGCTGCGGAAGATGAACAGGAATAGGGAGAACCAATGAGAGACTAGCTGGAGTTGTCTGGACGGGCAAATTTAACTTTCATTTCCCACCAGGAAGAGGAAATAACCAAAGGCTCAGCGTGCCATGCTGGAACCAGATTAGGGCCTGAAGCCATCCTGCTGTGTTGCGGCAAGCTCACAAGAAAGCGAGTTGAAGAAAGGAGCTTAGGGGCACTGTAATTCAGAAACCTGCAGAGTTATAAATGACAGCTATCGTCCAAAAATATACTGAAGTAAGGCTGCCAAGAGGACTAGAAAGCGGGCCAGAATTGCAGGAAACCGATTTCAGGAGGTAGACTGGAATTGCATTGAAAGCATAGGAAAAGAGGCAGAATGTCCACAATGATGCACTTGGCCAAAAAGGGCGTATGCGATTCCTGAATATATTTCCTGAATATATTCAGGAAAAAACGCACACGCCCTTTTTGGCCAACCTAGCAAGCTTGCAAAGGAAATCTGCACTACAATGAAGTCTCACTTCCCCCCGGTCAAAAGGGCCATCTGAAAAAAGTGTAAAATCCAGAAAGGCAGGACAGGCCATGGAGAACTGGGAGCCTTGTTATGCTGATGGGCGGGATGTAAATTGCCAACAGCCACTGGGGAGAAGTGTATGGTGTTTCCTGAAACATCTAAAAAACAAAGCAACAGAGCCTAGGGCACTTCCACTTATGGTCCTATAGCTTAGGGAAATTAAAATCAAAAAGACACAGCCACCCCAAAGTTTGGGACGCCTCTGTTTACAAAAACCTCGTTTACCGTACATGTTCAATATCACAGAAAGTGAAAAATGGATAAAGAACTTGTGGTACTTACGTACAATGCAGTATCACTCAGCAATGAAATCTATGTCATCAGGCCCGTAGCAGCATAATGAGTGGATTCAGGTACGATGATTCTAACTGAAATAAGTCACACAGAAAAAGAAACATCATAAGATATCACTAATACACGGAATGTAAACTTTCCTACACAGGAACTGAATTCCAAAACAGAACAGGGTCTCAAATTTAGAAAACCAACTTATGCTTGCTTAAGGGGAAAGGTGAGTTGGGGTGCTGCATAAAACCAGAGATTGAAATGAGCACAGATAAAGTTCCTTAAGCCAAATATGGAATAGACAAGAGCTACTCCTTGCTCAACGAAGTGGACTCAACACCGCATATTAAACGCCTAAGAATGTACCTGACTAGTAAGTATCTTAAAACCTATGGATTGCTATGTCTCCGAAAGAGAATCAAGTATGTGTACAGGGGCATAAACGCAGCAGTGATAGGATTGGAGAGGTTCGGTGAGCAAATGAAGACCCTTTGAAGTCATATTGCATGGTACCCATTCCACGGATTTCAACTACCCAGGTTTAAGGTATTCTTCCTTCAGCTAAAACATGCATGTGGAACCTAGAGTATGATCAACCATGAGATCGGGAGATGTGTTCAAATATGTCTCAGTTTTCATACCCTGGTACTCGGGTGCAACATTCCAGATGCTTTAAAACACTCTCCCAAATTGGAGAGTCAGCGCCTTTAACCTCCTGTTTGGCCCAGTTTGCAATTTCTGCGGAAGATGAACAGGAATAGCGAGAACCAATGAGAGACTAGCTGGAGGTGTCTGGACGGGCAAATTTAACTCTCATTTCCCACCAGGAAGAGGAATTAACCAAAGGATCAGCGTGCCGTGCCGGAACCAGATTAGGGCCTGAAGCCATCCTGCGGTGTTGCGGCCAGCTCACAAGAAAGAGAGTTGAAGAAAGGAGCTCAGGGGCACTGTAATTCACAAACCTGCAGAGTTATAAATGACAGCTATCGTCCAAAAATATACTGAAGTAAGGCTGCCAAGAGGACTTGAAAGCGGGGCAGAATTGCAGGAAACCGATTTCAGGAGGTAGACTGGAATTGCATTGAAAGCATAGGAAAAGAGGCAGAACGTCCACAATGATGCACTTGGCCAAAAAGGGCGTATGCGTTTTTTCCTGAATATATTCAGGAAAAAACGCATACGCCCTTTTTGGCCAACCAAGCAAGCTTGCAAAGGAAATCTGCACTACAATGAAGTCTCACTTCCCCCCGGTCAAAAGGGCCATCTGAAAAAAGTGTAAAATCCAGAAAGGCAGGACAGGCCATGGAGAACTGGGAGCCTTGTTATGCTGATGGGCGGGATGTAAATTGCCAACAGCCACTCGGGAGAAGTGTATGGTGTTTCCTGAAACATCTAAAAAACAAAGCACCAGAGCCTAGGGCACTTCCACTTATGGTCCTATAGCTTAGGGAAATTAAAATCAAAAAGACACAGCCACCCCAAAGTTTGGGACGCCTCTGTTTACAAGAACCTCGTTTACAGTACAAGTTCAACATCGCAGAATGTGAAAAATGGATAAATAAGTTGTGGTATTTACTTACAAAGCAATATCACTCAGCAATGAAATCTATATCATCAGGCCCTTAGCAGCATAATGAGTGGATTCAGGTACGATGATTCTAACTGAAATAAGTCACACAGAAAAAGAAACATCATAAGATATCAGTAATACACGGAATGTAAACTTGGCTACACAGGAACTGAATTCCAAAACAGAACAGGGTCTCAAATTTAGAAAACCAACTTATGCTTGCTTAAGGGTAAAGGTGAGTTGGGGTGCTGCATAAAACCAGAGATTGAAATGAGCACAGATAAAGTTCCTTAAGCCAAATATGGAATAGACAAGAGCTACTCCTTGCTCAACGAAATGGACTCAACACCGCATATTAAACGCCTAAGAATGTAACTGACTAGTAAGTATCTTAAAACCTATGGATTGCTATGTCTCCAAAAGAGAATCAAGCATGTGTACAGGGTCATAAACGCAGCAGTGATAGGATTGGAGAGGTTCGGTGAGCAAATGAAGACCCTTTGAAATTATATTGCATGGTACCCATTCCAAGGGTTTCAACTACCCAGGTTTAAGGTATTCTTCCTTCAGCTAAAACATGCATGTGGAACCTAGAGTATGATCAACCATGTGATCGGGAGACGTGTTCAAATATGTCTCAGGTTTCGTACCATGGTACTCGGGTGCAACATTCCAGATGCTTTACTAACACTCTCCCGACTTGGAGAGTCAGTCCCTTTAACCTCCTGTTTGGCCCAGTTTGCAATTTCTGCGGAAGATGAACAGGAATAGCGAGAACCAATGAGAGACTAGCTGGAGGTGTCTGGACGGGCAAATTTAACTCTCATTTCCCACCAGGAAGAGGAACTAACCAAAGGCTCAGCATGCCGTGCCGGAACCAGATTAGGGCCTGAAGCCATCCTGCGGTGTTGCGGCCAGCTCAAAAGAAAGCGAGTTGAAGAAAGGAGCTCAGGGGCACTGTAATTCACAAACCTGCAGAGTTATAAATGACAGCTATCGTCCAAAAATATACTGAAGTAAGGCTGCCAAGAGGACTTGAAAGCGGGGCAGAATTGCAGGAAACCGATTTCAGGAGGTAGACTGGAATTGCATTGAAAGCATAGGAAAAGAGGAAGAACGTCCACAATGATGCACTTGGCCAAAAAGGGCGTATGCGTTTTTTCCTGAATATATTCAGGAAAAAACGCATACGCCCTTTTTGGCCAACCAAGCAAACTTGCAAAGGAAATCTGCACTACAATGAAGTCTCACTTCCCCCCGGTCAAAAGGGCCATCTGAAAAAAGTGTAAAATCCAGAAAGGCAGGACAGGCCATGGAGAACTGGGAGCCTTGTTATGCTGATGGGCGGGATGTAAATTGCCAACAGACACTCGGGAGAAGTGTATGGTGTTTCCTGAAACATCTAAAAAACAAACAACAGAGCCTAGGGCACTTCCACTTATGGTCCTATAGCTTAGGGAAATTAAAATCAAAAGGACACAGCCACCCCAAAGCTTGGGACACCTCTGTTTACAAGAACCTCATTTACGGTACAAGTTCAATATCACAGAAAGTGAAAAATGGATAAAGAACTTGTGGTACTTATGTACAATGCAGTATCACTCAGCAATGAAATCTATGTCATCAGGCCAGTAGCAGCATAATGAGTGGATTCAGCTACGATGATTCTAACTGAAATAAGTCACACAGAAAAAGAAACATCATAAGATATCACTAATACACGGAATGTAAACTTGGCTACACAGGAACTGAATTACAGAACAGAACAGGGTCTCAAATTTAGAAAACCAACTTATGCTTGCTTAAGGGTAAAGGTGAGTTGGGGTGCTGCATAAAACCAGAGATTAAAATGAGCACAGATAAACTTCCTTAAGCCAAATATGGAATAGACAAGAGCTACGCCTTGCTCAACGAAATGGACTCAACACCGCATATTAAACGCCTAAGAATGTAACTGACTAGTAAGTATCTTAAAACCTATGGATTGCTGTGTCTCCGAAAGAGAATCAAGCATATGTACAGGGGCATAAACGCAGCAGTGATAGAACTGGAGAGGTTCGGTGAGCAAATGAAGACCCTTTGAAGACATATTTCATGGTACCCATTCCACTTGTTTCAACTACCCAGGTTTAAGGTATTCTTCCTTCAGCTAAAACATGCATGTGGAACCTAGAGTATGATCAACCATGTGATCGGGATACGTGTTCAAATATGTCTCAGTTTTCGTACCCTGGTACTCGGATGCAACATTCCAGACGCTTTACTAACACTCTCCCGACTTAGAGAGTCAGTCCCTTTAACCTCCTGTTTGGCCCAGTTTGCAATTTCTGCGGAAGGTGAACAGGAATAGCGCGAACCAATGAGAGACTAGCTGGAGGTGTCTGGACGGGCAAATTTAACTCTCATTTCCCACCAGGAAGAGGAATTAACCAAAGGCTCAGCGTGCCGTGCCGGAACCAGATTAGGGCCTGAAGCCATCCTGCGGTGTTGCGGCCAGCTCAAAAGAAAGCGAGTTGAAGAAAGGAGCTCAGGGGCACTGTAATTCACAAAACTGCAGAGTTATAAATGACAGCTATCGTCCAAAAATATACTGAAGTAAGGCTGCCAAGAGGACTTGAAAGCGGGGCAGAATTGCAGGAAACCGATTTCAGGAGGTAGACTGGAATTGCATTGAAAGCATAGAAAAAGAGGCAGAACGTCCACAATGATGCACTTGGCCAAAAAGGGCGTATGCGTTTTTTCCCGAATATATTCAGGAAAAAACGCATACGCCCTTTTTGGCCAACCAAGCAAACTTGCAAAGGAAATCTGCACTACAATGAAGTCTCACTTGCCCCCGGTCAAAAGGGCCATCTGAAAAAAGTGTAAAATCCAGAAAGGCAGGACAGGCCATGGAGAACTGGGAACCTTGTTATGCTGATGGGCGGGATGTAAATTGCCAACAGACACTCGGGAGAAGTGTATGGTGTTTCCTGAAACATCTAAAAAACAAAGCAACAGAGCCTAGGGACTTCCACTTATGGTCCTATAGCTTAGGGAAATTAAAATCAAAAAGACACAGCCACCCCAAAATTTGGGACGCCTCTGTTTACAAGAACCTCGTTTACCATACAAGTTCAATATCACAGAAAGTGAAAAATGGATAAAGAACTTGTGGTACTTACGTACAATGCAGTATCACTCAGCAATGAAATCTATGTCATCAGGCCCGTAGCAGCATAATGAGTGGATTCAGGTACGATGATTCTAACTGAAATAAGTCACACAGAAAAAGAAACATCATAAGATATCACTAATACACGGAATGAAAACTGGGCTACAAAGGAACTGAATTCCAAACCAGAACAGGGTCTCAAATTTAGAAAACCAACTTATGCTTGCTTAAGGGGAAAGGTGAGTTGGGGTGCTGCATAAAACCAGAGATTGAAATGAGCACAGATAAAGGTCCTTAAGCCAAATATGGAATAGACAAGAGCTACTCCTTGCTCAACGAAATGGACTCAACACCCCATATTAAACGCTTAAGAATGTACCTGACTACTAAGTATCTTAAAATCTATGGATTGCTATATCTCCAAAAGAGAATCAAGCGTGTGTACAGGGGCATAAACGCAGCAGTGATAGGATTGGAGAGGTTCGGTGAGCAAATGAAGACCCTTTGAAGTCATATTTCATGGTACCCATTCCACGGGTCTCAACTCTCCAGGTTTAAGGTATTCTTCCTTCAGCTAAAACATGCATGTGGAACCTAGAGTATGATCAACCATGTGATCGGGAGACGTGTTCAAATATGTCTCAGTTTTCGTACCCTGGTACTCGGGTGCAACATTCCAGACGCTTTACTAACACTCTCCTTACTTGGAGAGTCAGTCCCTTTAACCTCCTGTTTGGCCCAGTTTGCAATTGCTGCGGAAGATGAACAGGAATAGGGAGAACCAATGAGAGACTAGCTGGAGTTGTCTGGACGGGCAAATTTAACTTTCATTTCCCACCAGGAAGAGGAAATAACCAAAGGCTCAGCGTGCCATGCTGGAACCAGATTAGGGCCTGAAGCCATCCTGCTGTGTTGCGGCAAGCTCACAAGAAAGCGAGTTGAAGAAAGGAGCTTAGGGGCACTGTAATTCAGAAACCTGCAGAGTTATAAATGACAGCTATCGTCCAAAAATATACTGAAGTAAGGCTGCCAAGAGGACTAGAAAGCGGGGCAGAATTGCAGGAAACCGATTTCAGGAGGTAGACTGGAATTGCATTGAAAGCATAGGAAAAGAGGCAGAATGTCCACAATGATGCACTTGGCCAAAAAGGGCGTATGCGATTCCTGAATCTATTTCCTGAATATATTCAGGAAAAAACGCATACGCCCTTTTTGGCCAACCAAGCAAGCTTGCAAAGGAAATCTGCACTACAATGAAGTCTCACTTCCCCCCGGTCAAAAGGGCCATCTGAAAAAAGTGTAAAATCCAGAAAGGCAGGACAGGCCATGGAGAACTGGGAGCCTCGTTATGCTGATGGGCGGGATGTAAATTGCCAACAGACACTCAGGAGAAGTGTATGGTGTTTCCTGAAACATCTAAGAAACAAAGCAACAGAGCCTAGGGCACTTCCACTTATGGTCCTATAGCTGAGGGAAATTAAAATCAAAAAGACACAACCACCCCAAAGTTTGGGACGCCTCTGTTTACAAGAACCTCGTTTACAGTACAAGTTCAACATCGCAGAAAGTGAAAAATGGATAAAGAATTTGTGGTATTTACTTACAAAGCAATATCACTCAGCAATGAAATCTATGTCATCAGGCCCTTAGCAGCACAATGAGTGGATTCAGGTATGATGATTCTAACTGAAATAAGTCACACAGAAAAAGAAACATCATAAGATATCTGTAATACACGGAATGTAAACTTGGCTACACAGGAACTGAATTCCAAAACAGAAAAGGGTCTCAAATTTAGAAAACCAACTTATGCTTGCTTAAGGGTAAAGGTGAGTTGGGGTGCTGCATAAAACCAGAGATTGAAATGAGCACAGATAAAGTTCCTTAAGCCAAATATGGAATAGACAAGAGCTACTCCTTGCTCAACGAAATGGACTCAACACCCTATATTAAATGCCTAAGAATGTACCTGACTAGTAAGTATCTTAAAACCTATGGATTGCTATGTCTCCAAAAGAGAATCAAGCGGGTGTTCAGGGGCATAAACGCAGCAGTGATAGGATTGGAGAGGTTCGGTGAGCCAATGAAGACCCTTTGAAGTCATATTGCATGGTATGCATTACAAGGGTCTCAACTCTCCAGGTTTAAGGTATTCTTCCTTCAGCTAAAACATGCATGTGGAACCCAGAGTATGACCAACCGTGTGAACGGGAGACGTGTTCAAATATGTCTCAGTTTTCCTCCCCTGGTACTCGGGTGCAACATTCCAGACGCTTTACTAACACTCTCCCGATTTGGAGAGTCAGTCCCTTTAACCTCTTGTTTGGCCCAGTTTGCAATTTCTGCGGAAGATGAACAGGAATAGCGAGAACCAATGAGAGACTAGCTGGAGGTGTCTGGACGGGCAAATTTAACTCTCATTTCCCAACAGGAAGAGGAATTAACCAAAGGCTCAGCGTGCCGTGCCGGAACCAGATTAGGGCCTGAAGCCATCCTGCGGTGTTGCGGCCAGGTCACATGAAAGCGAGTTGAATAAAGGAGCTCAGGGGCACTGTAATTCACAAACCTGCAGAGTTATAAATGACAGCTATCCTCCAAAAATATACTGAAGTAAGGCTGCCAAGAGGACTTGAAAGCAGGGCAGAATTGCAGGAAACCGATTTCAGGAGGTAGACTGGAATTGCATTGAAAGCATAGGAAAAGAGGCAGAACGTCCACAATGATGCACTTGGCCAAAAAGGGCGTATGCGTTTTTTCCTGAATATATTCAGGAAAAAACGCATACGCCCTTTTTGGCCAACCAAGCAAACTTGCAAAGGAAATCTTCACTACAATGAAGTGTCACTTCCCCCCGGTCAAAAGGGCCATCTGAAAAAAGTGTAAAATCCAGAAAGGCAGGACAGGCCATGGAGAACTGGGAGCCTTGTTATGCTGATGGGCGGGATGTAAATTGCCAACAGACACTCGGGAGAAGTGTATGGTGTTTCCTGAAACATCTAAAAACAAAGCAACAGAGCCTAGGGCACTTCCACTTATGGTCCTATAGCTTACGGAAATTAAAATCAAAAAGACACAGCCACCCCAAAGTTTGGGACGCCTCTGTTTACAAGAACCTCGTTTACCGTACAAGTTCAATATCACAGAAAGTGAAAAAAGGATAAAGAACTTGTGGTACTTACGTACAATGCGGTATCACTCAGCAATGAAATCTATGTCATCAGGCCCGTAGCAGCATAATGAGTGGATTCAGGCACGATGATTCTAACTGAAATAAGTCACACAGAAAATGAAACATCATAAGATATCAGTAATACACGGAATGTAAACTTGGCTACACAGGAACTGAATTCCAAAACAGAACAGGGTCTCAAATTTAGAAAACCAACTTATGCTTGCTTAAGGGGAAAGGTGAGTTGGGGTGTTGCATAAAACCAGAGATTGATATGAGCACAGATAAAGTTCCTTAAGCCAAATATGGAATAGACAAGAGCTACTCCTTGCTCAATGAAATGGACTCAACACCCCATATTAAACGCCTAAGAATGTACCTAACTAGTAAGTATCTTAAAACCTATGGATTGCTATGTCTCCAAAAGAGAATCAAGCGTGTGTACAGGGGCATAAATGCAGCAGTGATAGGATTGGAGAGGTTCGGTGAGCAAATGAAGACCCTTTGAAGTCATATTGCATGGTACCCATTCCACGGGTCTCAACTCTCCAGGTTTAATGTATTCTTCCTTCAGCTAAAACATGCATGTGGAACCCAGAGTATGATCAACCGTGTGAACGGGAGACGTGTTCAAATATGTCTCAGTTTTCCTCCCCTGGTACTCTGGTGCAACATTCCAGACGCTTTACTAACACTCTCCCCACTTGGAGAGTCAGCGCCTTTAACCTCCTGATTGGCCCAGTTTGCAATTTCTGCAGAAGATGAACAGGAATAGGGAGAACCAATGAGAGACTAGCTGGAGGTGTCTGGACGGGCAAATTTAACTCTCATTTCCCACCAGGAAGAGGAATTAACCAAAGGCTCAGCGTGCCGTGCCGGAACCAGATTAGGGCCTGAAGCCATCCTGCGGTGTTGCGGCCAGGTCACAAGAAAGCGAGTTGAAGAAAGGAGCTCAGGGGCACTGTAATTCACAAACCTGCAGAGTTATAAATGACAGCTATCGTCCAAAAATATACTGAAGTAAGGCTGCCAAGAGGACTTGAAAGCGGGGCAGAATTGCAGGAAACCGATTTCAGGAGGTAGACTGGAATTGCATTGAAAGCATAGGAAAAGAGGCAGAACGTCCACAATGATGCACTTGGCCAAAAAGGGCGTATGCGTTTTTTCCTGAATATATTCAGGAAAAAACGCATACGCCCTTTTTGGCCAACCAAGCAAGCTTTCAAAGGAAATCTGCACTACAATGAAGTCTCACTTCCCCCAGGTCAAAAGGGCCATCTGAAAAAAGTGTAAAATCCAGAAAGGCAGGACAGGCCATGGAGAACTGGGAGCCTTGTTATGCTGATGGGCGGGATGTAAATTGCCAACAGCCACTGAGGAGAAGTGTATGGTGTTTCCTGAAACACCTAAAAAACAAAGCAACAGAGCCTAGGGCACTTCCACTTATGGTCCTATAGCTTAGGGAAATGAAAATCAAAAAGACACAGCCACCCCAAAGTTTGGGACGGCTCTGTTAACAAGAACCTCGTTTACGGTACAAGTTCAATATCGCAGAAAGTGAAAAATGGATAAAGAAGTTGTGGTACTTACGTACAATGCAATATCACTCAGCAATGACATCTATGTCATCAGGCCCGTAGCAGCATCATGAGTGGATTCAGGTATGATGATTCTAACTGAAATAAGTCACACAGAAAAAGAAACATCATAAGATATCACTAATACACGGAATGCAAACTTGGCTACACAGGAACTGGATTACAAAACAGAACAGGGTCTGAAATTTAGAAAACCAACTTATGCTTGCTTAAGGGGAAAGGTGAGTTGGGGTGCTGCATAAAACCAGAGATTGAAATGAGCACAGATAAAGTTCCTTAAGCCAAATATGGAATAGACAAGAGCTACTCCTTGCTCAAAGAAATGGACTCAACACCCCAAATTAAACGCCTAAGAATGTACCTGACTAGTAAGTATCTTAAAACCTATGGATTGCTATGTCTCCAAAAGAGAATCAAGCGTGTGTACAGGGGCATAAACGCAGCAGTGATAGGATTGGAGAGGTTCGGTGAGCAAATAAAACCCTTTGAAGTCATATTGCATGGTACCCATTCCACGGGTCTCAACTCTACAGGTGTAAGCGATTCTTCCTTCAGCTAAAACATGCATGTGGAACACAGAGTATGATCAACCGTGTGATCGGGAGACGTCTTCAAATATGTCTCCGTTCTCGTCCCCTGGTACTCGGGTGCAACATTCCAGACGCTTTACTAACACTCTTCCGACTTGGAGAGTCAGTGCCTTTAACTTCCTGATTGGCCCAGTTTGCAATTTCTGCGGAAGATGAACAGGAATAGGGAGAACCAATGAGAGACTAGCTGGAGGTGTCTGGACGGGCAAATTTAACTCTCATTTCCCACCAGGAAGAGGAATTAACCAAAGGCTCAGTGTGCCGTGCCGGAACCAGATTAGGGCCTGAAGCAATCCTGCGGTGTTGCGGCCAGCTCACAAGAAAGCGAGTTGAAGAAAGGAGCTCAGGGGCACTGTAATTCACAAACCTGCAGAGTTATAAATGACAGCTATCGTCCCAAATTATACTGAAGTAAGGCTGCCAAGAGGACTTGAAAGCGGGGCAGAATTGCAGGAAACCGATTTCAGGAGGTAGACTGGAATTGCACTTAAAGCATAGGAAAAGAGGCAGAACGTCTACAATGATGCACTTGGCCAAAAAGGGCATATGCGTTTTTTCCTGAATATAGTCAGGAAAAAACGCATACGCCATTTTGGCCAACCAAGCAAGCTTGCAAAGGAAATCTGCACTACAATGAAGTCTCACTTCCCCCCGGTCAAAAGGGCCATCTGAAAAAAGTGTAAAATCCAGAAAGGCAGGACAGGCCATGGAGAACTGGGAGCCTTGTTATGCTGATGGGCGGGATGTAAATTGCCAACAGCCACTCGGGAGAAGTGTATGGTGTTTCCTGAAACATCTAAAAAACAAAGCAACAGAGCCTAGGGCACTTCCACTTATGGTCCTATAGTTTAGAGAAATGAAAATCAAAAAGACACAGCCACCCCAAAGTTTGGGACGGCTCTGTTTACAAGAACCTCGTTTACGGTACAAGTTCAATATCGCAGAAAGTGAAAAATGGATAAAGAAGTTGTGGTACTTACGTACAATGCAATATCACTCAGCAATGACATCTATGTCATCAGGCCCGTAGCAGCATAATGAGTGGATTCAGGTATGATGATTCTAACTGAAATAAGTCACACAGAAAAAGAAACATCATAAGATATCAGTAATACACGGAATGTAAACTTGGCTACACAGGAACTGAATTACAGAACAGAACAGGGTCTCAAATTTAGAAAACCAACTAATGCTTGCTTAAGGGTAAAGGTGAGTTCGGGTGCTGCATAAAACCAGAGATTGAAATGAGCACAGATAAAGTTCCTTAAGCCAAATATGGAATAGACAAGAGCTACTCCTTGCTCAACGAAATGGACTCAACACCGCATATAAAACGCCTAAGAATGTACCTGACTAGTAAGTATCTTAAAACCTATGGATTGCTATGTCTCCAAAAGAGAATCAAGCGTGTGTACAGGGGCATAAACGCAGCAGTGATAGGATTGGAGAGGTTCGGTGAGCAAATGAAGACCCTTTGAAGTCATATTGCATGGTACCCATTCCACGGGTTTCAACTACCCAGGTTTAAGGTATTCTTCCTTCAGCTAAAACATGCATGTGGAACCTAGAGTATGATCAACCATGTGATCGGGAGATGTGTTCAAATATGTCCCAGTTTTCGTACCCTGGTACTCGGGTGCAACATTCCAGACGCTTTACTAACACTCTCCCGATTTGGAGAGTCAGTCCCTTTAACCTCCTGTTTGGCCCAGTTTGCAATTTCTGCGGAAGATGAACAGGAATAGCGAGAACCAATGAGAGACTAGCTGGAGGTGTCTGGACGGGCAAATTTAACTCTCATTTCCCACCAGGAAGAGGAATTAACCAAAGGCTCAGCGTGCCGTGCCGGAACCAGATTAGGGCCTGAAGCCATCCTGCGGTGTTGCGGCCAGGTCACATGAAAGCGAGTTGAATAAAGGAGCTCAGGGGCACTGTAATTCACAAACCTGCAGAGTTATAACTGACAGCTATCCTCCAAAAATATACTGAAGTAAGGCTGCCAAGAGGACTTGAAAGCGGGGCAGAATTGCAGGAAACCGATTTCAGGAGGTAGACTGGAATTGCATTGAAAGCATAGGAAAAGAGGCAGAACGTCCACAATGATGCACTTGGCCAAAAAGGGCGTATGCGTTTTTTCCTGAATATATTCAGGAAAAAACGCATACGCCCTTTTTGGCCAACCAAGCAAACTTGCAAAGGAAATCTGCACTACAATGAAGTCTCACTTCCCCCTGGTCAAAAGGGCCATCTGAAAAAAGTGTAAAATCCAGAAAGGCAGGACAGGCCATGGAGAACTGGGAGCCTTGTTATGCTGATGGGCGGGATGTAAATTGCCAACAGACACTCGGGAGAAGTGTATGGTGTTTCCTGAAACATCTAAAAACAAAGCAACAGAGCCTAGGGCACTTCCACTTATGGTCCTATAGCTTAGGGAAATTAAAATCAAAAAGACACAGCCACCCCAAAGTTTGGGACGCCTCTGTTTACAAGAACCTCGTTTACCGTACAAGTTCAATATCACAGAAAGTGAAAAAAGGATAAAGAACTTGTGGTACTTATGTACAATGCGGTATCACTCAGCAATGAAATCTATGTCATCAGGCCCGTAGCAGCATAATGAGTGGATTCAGGCACGATGATTCTAACTGAAATAAGTCACACAGAAAATGAAACATCATAAGATATCAGTAATACACGGAATGTAAACTTGGCTACACAGGAACTGAATTCCAAAACAGAACAGGGTCTCAAATTTAGAAAACCAACTTATGCTTGCTTAAGGGGAAAGCTGAGTTGGGGTGTTGCATAAAACCAGAGATTTATATGAGCACAGATAAAGTTCCTTAAGCCAAATATGGAATAGACAAGAGCTACTCCTTGCTCAATGAAATGGACTCAACACCCCATATTAAACGCCTAAGAATGTACCTGACTAGTAAGTATCTTAAAACCTATGGATTGCTATGTCTCCAAAAGAGAATCAAGCGTGTGTACAGGGGCATAAATGCAGCAGTGATAGGATTGGAGAGGTTCGGTGAGCAAATGAAGACCCTTTGAAGTCATATTGCATGGTACCCATTCCACGGGTCTCAACTCTCCAGGTTTAATGTATTCTTCCTTCAGCTAAAACATGCATGTGGAACCCAGAGTATGATCAACCGTGTGAACGGGAGACGTGTTCAAATATGTCTCAGTTTTCCTCCCCTGGTACTCTGGTGCAACATTCCAGACGCTTTACTAACACTCTCCCCACTTGGAGAGTCAGCGCCTTTAACCTCCTGATTGGCCCAGTTTGCAATTTCTGCAGAAGATGAACAGGAATAGGGAGAACCAATGAGAGACTAGCTGGAGGTGTCTGGACGGGCAAATTTAACTCTCATTTCCCACCAGGAAGAGGAATTAACCAAAGGCTCAGCGTGCCGTGCCGGAACCAGATTAGGGCCTGAAGCCATCCTGCGGTGTTGCGGCCAGGTCACAAGAAAGCGAGTTGAAGAAAGGAGCTCAGGGGCACTGTAATTCACAAACCTGCAGAGTTATAAATGACAGCTATCGTCCAAAAATATACTGAAGTAAGGCTGCCAAGAGGACTTGAAAGCGGGGCAGAATTGCAGGAAACCGATTTCAGGAGGTAGACTGGAATTGCATTGAAAGCATAGGAAAAGAGGCAGAACGTCCACAATGATGCACTTGGCCAAAAAGGGCGTATGCGTTTTTTCCTGAATATATTCAGGAAAAAACGCATACGCCCTTTTTGGCCAACCAAGCAAGCTTGCAAAGGAAATCTGCACTACAATGAAGTCTCACTTCCCCCCGGTCAAAAGGGCCATCTGAAAAAAGTGTAAAATCCAGAAAGGCAGGACAGGCCATGGAGAACTGGGAGCCTTGTTATGCTGATGGGCGGGATGTAAATTGCCAACAGCCACTGAGGAGAAGTGTATGGTGTTTCCTGAAACACCTAAAAAACAAAGCAACAGAGCCTAGGGCACTTCCACTTATGGTCCTATAGCTTAGGGAAATGAAAATCAAAAAGACACAGCCACCCCAAAGTTTGGGACGGCTCTGTTAACAAGAACCTCGTTTACGGTACAAGTTCAATATCGCAGAAAGTGAAAAATGGATAAAGAAGTTGTGGTACTTACGTACAATGCAATATCACTCAGCAATGACATCTATGTCATCAGGCCCGTAGCAGCATCATGAGTGGATTCAGGTATGATGATTCTAACTGAAATAAGTCACACAGAAAAAGAAACATCATAAGATATCACTAATACACGGAATGCAAACTTGGCTACACAGGAACTGGATTACAAAATAGAACAGGGTCTGAAATTTAGAAAACCAACTTATGCTTGCTTAAGGGGAAAGGTGAGTTGGGGTGCTGCATAAAACCAGAGATTGAAATGAGCACAGATAAAGTTCCTTAAGCCAAATATGGAATAGACAAGAGCTACTCCTTGCTCAAAGAAATGGACTCAACACCCCAAATTAAACGCCTAAGAATGTACCTGACTAGTAAGTATCTTAAAACCTATGGATTGCTATGTCTCCAAAAGAGAATCAAGCGTGTGTACAGGGGCATAAACGCAGCAGTGATAGGATTGGAGAGGTTCGGTGAGCAAATAAAACCCTTTGAAGTCATATTGCATGGTACCCATTCCACGGGTCTCAACTCTCCAGGTGTAAGCGATTCTTCCTTCAGCTAAAACATGCATGTGGAACACAGAGTATGATCAACCGTGTGATCGGGAGACGTCTTCAAATATGTCTCCGTTCTCGTCCCCTGGTACTCGGGTGCAACATTCCAGACGCTTTACTAACACTCTCCCGACTTGGAGAGTCAGTGCCTTTAATCTCCTGATTGGCCCAGTTTGCAATTTCTGCGGAAGATGAACAGGAATAGCGAGAACCAATGAGAGACTAGCTGGAGGTGTCCGGACGGGCAAATTTAACTCTCATTTCCCACCAGGAAGAGGAATTAACCAAAGGCTCAGTGTGCCGTGCCGGAACCAGATTAGGGCCTGAAGCAATCCTACGGTGTTGCGGCCAGCTCACAAGAAAGCGAGTTGAAGAAAGGAGCTCAGGGGCACTGAAATTCACAAACCTGCAGAGTTATAAATGACAGCTATCGTCCCAAATTATACTGAAGTAAGGCTGCCAAGAGGACTTGAAAGCGGGGCAGAATTGCAGGAAACCGATTTCAGGAGGTAGACTGGAATTGCACTTAAAGCATAGGAAAAGAGGCAGAACGTCTACAATGATGCACTTGGCCAAAAAGGGCATATGCGTTTTTTCCTGAATATAGTCAGGAAAAAACGCATACGCCATTTTGGCCAACCAAGCAAGCTTGCAAAGGAAATCTGCACTACAATGAAGTCTCACTTCCCCCCGGTCAAAAGGGCCATCTGAAAAAAGTGTAAAATCCAGAAAGGCAGGACAGGCCATGGAGAACTGGGAGCCTTGTTATGCTGATGGGCGGGATGTAAATTGCCAACAGCCACTCGGGAGAAGTGTATGGTGTTTCCTGAAACATCTAAAAAACAAAGCAACAGAGCCTAGGGCACTTCCACTTATGGTCCTATAGTTTAGAGAAATGAAAATCAAAAAGACACAGCCACCCCAAAGTTTGGGACGGCTCTGTTTACAAGAACCTCGTTTACGGTACAAGTTCAATATCGCAGAAAGTGAAAAATGGATAAAGAAGTTGTGGTACTTACGTACAATGCAATATCACTCAGCAATGACATCTATGTCATCAGGCCCGTAGCAGCATAATGAGTGGATTCAGGTATGATGATTCTAACTGAAATAAGTCACACAGAAAAAGAAACATCATAAGATATCAGTAATACACGGAATGTAAACTTGGCTACACAGGAACTGAATTACAGAACAGAACAGGGTCTCAAATTTAGAAAACCAACTAATGCTTGCTTAAGGGTAAAGGTGAGTTCGGGTGCTGCATAAAACCAGAGATTGAAATGAGCACAGATAAAGTTCCTTAAGCCAAATATGGAATAGACAAGAGCTACTCCTTGCTCAACGAAATGGACTCAACACCGCATATAAAACGCCTAAGAATGTACCTGACTAGTAAGTAT
This sequence comes from Grampus griseus, assembly GCF_964374135.1. Taxonomy (NCBI): domain Eukaryota; kingdom Metazoa; phylum Chordata; class Mammalia; order Artiodactyla; family Delphinidae; genus Grampus; species Grampus griseus. Next base: position 909,235 of record NW_028133361.1, on the reverse strand, counting down.
CTTAAAACCTATGGATTGCTATGTCTCCAAAAGAGAATCAAGCGTGTGTACAGGGGCATAAACGCAGCAGTGATAGGATTGGAGAGGTTCGGTGACCAAATGAAGACCCTTTGAAGTCATATTGCATGGTACCCATTCCACGGGTTTCAACTACCCAGGTTTAAGGTATTCTTCCTTCAGCTAAAACATGCATGTGGAACCTAGAGTATGATCAACCATGTGATCGGGAGATGTGTTCAAATATGTCCCAGTTTTCGTACCCTGGTACTCGGGTGCAACATTCCAGACGCTTTACTAACACTCTCCCGATTTGGAGAGTCAGTCCCTTTAACCTCCTGTTTGGCCCAGTTTGCAATTTCTGCGGAAGATGAACAGGAATAGCGAGAACCAATGAGAGACTAGCTGGAGGTGTCTGGACGGGCAAATTTAACTCTCATTTCCCACCAGGAAGAGGAATTAACCAAAGGCTCAGCGTGCCGTGCCGGAACCAGATTAGGGCCTGAAGCCATCCTGCGGTGTTGCGGCCAGGTCACATGAAAGCGAGTTGAATAAAGGAGCTCAGGGGCACTGTAATTCACAAACCTGCAGAGTTATAACTGACAGCTATCCTCCAAAAATATACTGAAGTAAGGCTGCCAAGAGGACTTGAAAGCGGGGCAGAATTGCAGGAAACCGATTTCAGGAGGTAGACTGGAATTGCATTGAAAGCATAGGAAAAGAGGCAGAACGTCCACAATGATGCACTTGGCCAAAAAGGGCGTATGCGTTTTTTCCTGAATATATTCAGGAAAAAACGCATACGCCCTTTTTGGCCAACCAAGCAAACTTGCAAAGGAAATCTGCACTACAATGAAGTCTCACTTCCCCCCGGTCAAAAGGGCCATCTGAAAAAAGTGTAAAATCCAGAAAGGCAGGACAGGCCATGGAGAACTGGGAGCCTTGTTATGCTGATGGGCGGGATGTAAATTGCCAACAGACACTCGGGAGAAGTGTATGGTGTTTCCTGAAACATCTAAAAACAAAGCAACAGAGCCTAGGGCACTTCCACTTATGGTCCTATAGCTTAGGGAAATTAAAATCAAAAAGACACAGCCACCCCAAAGTTTGGGACGCCTCTGTTTACAAGAACCTCGTTTACCGTACAAGTTCAATATCACAGAAAGTGAAAAAAGGATAAAGAACTTGTGGTACTTACGTACAATGCGGTATCACTCAGCAATGAAATCTATGTCATCAGGCCCGTAGCAGCATAATGAGTGGATTCAGGCACGATGATTCTAACTGAAATAAGTCACACAGAAAATGAAACATCATAAGATATCAGTAATACACGGAATGTAAACTTGGCTACACAGGAACTGAATTCCAAAACAGAACAGGGTCTCAAATTTAGAAAACCAACTTATGCTTGCTTAAGGGGAAAGCTGAGTTGGGGTGTTGCATAAAACCAGAGATTTATATGAGCACAGATAAAGTTCCTTAAGCCAAATATGGAATAGACAAGAGCTACTCCTTGCTCAATGAAATGGACTCAACACCGCATATTAAACGCCTAAGAATGTACCTGACTAGTAAGTATCTTAAAACCTATGGATTGCTATGTCTCCAAAAGAGAATCAAGCGTGTGTACAGGGGCATAAATGCAGCAGTGATAGGATTGGAGAGGTTCGGTGAGCAAATGAAGACCCTTTGAAGTCATATTGCATGGTACCCATTCCACGGGTCTCAACTCTCCAGGTTTAATGTATTCTTCCTTCAGCTAAAACATGCATGTGGAACCCAGAGTATGATCAACCGTGTGAACGGGAGACGTGTTCAAATATGTCTCAGTTTTCCTCCCCTGGTACTCTGGTGCAACATTCCAGACGCTTTACTAACACTCTCCCCACTTGGAGAGTCAGCGCCTTTAACCTCCTGTTTGGCCCAGTTTGCAATTTCTGCAGAAGATGAACAGGAATAGGGAGAACCAATGAGAGACTAGCTGGAGGTGTCTGGACGGGCAAATTTAACTCTCATTTCCCACCAGGAAGAGGAATTAACCAAAGGCTCAGCGTGCCGTGCCGGAACCAGATTAGGGCCTGAAGCCATCCTGCGGTGTTGCGGCCAGGTCACAAGAAAGCGAGTTGAAGAAAGGAGCTCAGGGGCACTGTAATTCACAAACCTGCAGAGTTATAAATGACAGCTATCGTCCAAAAATATACTGAAGTAAGGCTGCCAAGAGGACTTGAAAGCGGGGCAGAATTGCAGGAAACCGATTTCAGGAGGTAGACTGGAATTGCATTGAAAGCATAGGAAAAGAGGCAGAACGTCCACAATGATGCACTTGGCCAAAAAGGGCGTATGCGTTTTTTCCTGAATATATTCAGGAAAAAACGCATACGCCCTTTTTGGCCAACCAAGCAAGCTTGCAAAGGAAATCTGCACTACAATGAAGTCTCACTTCCCCCCGGTCAAAAGGGCCATCTGAAAAAAGTGTAAAATCCAGAAAGGCAGGACAGGCCATGGAGAACTGGGAGCCTTGTTATGCTGATGGGCGGGATGTAAATTGCCAACAGCCACTGAGGAGAAGTGTATGGTGTTTCCTGAAACACCTAAAAAACAAAGCAACAGAGCCTAGGGCACTTCCACTTATGGTCCTATAGCTTAGGGAAATGAAAATCAAAAAGACACAGCCACCCCAAAGTTTGGGACGGCTCTGTTAACAAGAACCTCGTTTACGGTACAAGTTCAATATCGCAGAAAGTGAAAAATGGATAAAGAAGTTGTGGTACTTACGTACAATGCAATATCACTCAGCAATGACATCTATGTCATCAGGCCCGTAGCAGCATCATGAGTGGATTCAGGTATGATGATTCTAACTGAAATAAGTCACACAGAAAAAGAAACATCATAAGATATCACTAATACACGGAATGCAAACTTGGCTACACAGGAACTGGATTACAAAATAGAACAGGGTCTGAAATTTAGAAAACCAACTTATGCTTGCTTAAGGGGAAAGGTGAGTTGGGGTGCTGCATAAAACCAGAGATTGAAATGAGCACAGATAAAGTTCCTTAAGCCAAATATGGAATAGACAAGAGCTACTCCTTGCTCAAAGAAATGGACTCAACACCCCAAATTAAACGCCTAAGAATGTACCTGACTAGTAAGTATCTTAAAACCTATGGATTGCTATGTCTCCAAAAGAGAATCAAGCGTGTGTACAGGGGCATAAACGCAGCAGTGATAGGATTGGAGAGGTTCGGTGAGCAAATAAAACCCTTTGAAGTCATATTGCATGGTACCCATTCCACGGGTCTCAACTCTCCAGGAGTAAGCGATTCTTCCTTCAGCTAAAACATGCATGTGGAACACAGAGTATGATCAACCGTGTGATCGGGAGACGTCTTCAAATATGTCTCCGTTCTCGTCCCCTGGTACTCGGGTGCAACATTCCAGACGCTTTACTAACACTCTCCCGACTTGGAGAGTCAGTGCCTTTAATCTCCTGATTGGCCCAGTTTGCAATTTCTGCGGAAGATGAACAGGAATAGCGAGAACCAATGAGAGACTAGCTGGAGGTGTCTGGATGGGCAAATTTAACTCTCATTTCCCACCAGGAAGAGGAATTAACCAAAGGCTCAGTGTGCCGTGCCGGAACCAGATTAGGGCCTGAAGCAATCCTGCGGTGTTGCGGCCAGCTCACAAGAAAGCGAGTTGAAGAAAGGAGCTCAGGGGCACTGTAATTCACAAACCTGCAGAGTTATAAATGACAGCTATCGTCCCAAATTATACTGAAGTAAGGCTGCCAAGAGGACTTGAAAGCGGGGCAGAATTGCAGGAAACCGATTTCAGGAGGTAGACTGGAATTGCACTTAAAGCATAGGAAAAGAGGCAGAACGTCTACAATGATGCACTTGGCCAAAAAGAGCATATGCGTTTTTTCCTGAATATAGTCAGGAAAAAACGCATACGCCATTTTGGCCAACCAAGCAAGCTTGCAAAGGAAATCTGCACTACAATGAAGTCTCACTTCCCCCCGGTCAAAAGGGCCATCTGAAAAAAGTGTAAAATCCAGAAAGGCAGGACAGGCCATGGAGAACTGGGAGCCTTGTTATGCTGATGGGCGGGATGTAAATTGCCAACAGCCACTCGGGAGAAGTGTATGGTGTTTCCTGAAACATCTAAAAAACAAAGCAACAGAGCCTAGGGCACTTCCACTTATGGTCCTATAGTTTAGGGAAATGAAAATCAAAAAAACACAGCCACCCCAAAGTTTGGGACGGCTCTGTTTACAAGAACCTCGTTTACGGTACAAGTTCAATATCGCAGAAAGTGAAAAATGGATAAAGAAGTTGTGGTACTTACGTACAATGCAATATCACTCAGCAATGACATCTATGTCATCAGGCCCGTAGCAGCATAATCAGTGGATTCAGGTATGATGATTCTAACTGAAATAAGTCACACAGAAAAAGAAACATCATAAGATATCAGTAATACACGGAATGTAAACTTGGCTACACAGGAACTGAATTACAGAACAGAACAGGGTCTCAAATTTAGAAAACCAACTTATGCTTGCTTAAGGGTAAAGGTGAGTTGGGGTGCTGCATAAAACCAGAGATTGAAATGAGCACAGATAAAGTTCCTTAAGCCAAATATGGAATAGACAAGAGCTACTCCTTGCTCAACGAAATGGACTCAACACCGCATATAAAACGCCTAAGAATGTACCTGACTAGTAAGTATCTTAAAACCTATGGATTGCTATGTCTCCAAAAGAGAATCAAGCGTGTGTACAGGGGCATAAACGCAGCAGTGATAGGATTGGAGAGGTTCGGTGAGCAAATGAAGACCCTTTGAAGTCATATTGCATGGTACCCATTCCACGGGTTTCAACTACCCAGGTTTAAGGTATTCTTCCTTCAGCTAAAACATGCATGTGGAACCTAGAGTATGATCAACCATGTGATCGGGAGATGTGTTCAAATATGTCCCAGTTTTCGTACCCTGGTACTCGGGTGCAACATTCCAGACGCTTTACTAACACTCTCCCGATTTGGAGAGTCAGTCCCTTTAACCTCCTGTTTGGCCCAGTTTGCAATTTCTGCGGAAGATGAACAGGAATAGCGAGAACCAATGAGAGACTAGCTGGAGGTGTCTGGACGGGCAAATTTAACTCTCATTTCCCACCAGGAAGAGGAATTAACCAAAGGCTCACCGTGCCGTGCCGGAACCAGATTAGGGCCTGAAGCCATCCTGCGGTGTTGCGGCCAGGTCACATGAAAGCGAGTTGAATAAAGGAGCTCAGGGGCACTGTAATTCACAAACCTGCAGAGTTATAAATGACAGCTATCCTCCAAAAATATACTGAAGTAAGGCTGCCAAGAGGACTTGAAAGCGGGGCAGAATTGCAGGAAACCGATTTCAGGAGGTAGACTGGAATTGCATTGAAAGTATAGGAAAAGAGGCAGAACGTCCACAATGATGCACTTGGCCATAAAGGGCGTATGCGTTTTTTCCTGAATATATTCAGGAAAAAACGCATATGCCCTTTTTGGCCAACCAAGCAAACTTGCAAAGGAAATCTGCACTACAATGAAGTCTCACTTCCCCCCGGTCAAAAGGGCCATCTGAAAAAAGTGTAAAATCCAGAAAGGCAGGACAGGCCATGGAGAACTGGGAGCCTTGTTATGCTGATGGGCGGGATGTAAATTGCCAACAGACACTCGGCAGAAGTGTATGGTGTTTCCTGAAACATCTAAAAACAAAGCAACAGAGCCTAGGGCACTTCCACTTATGGTCCTATAGCTTAGGGAAATTAAAATCAAAAAGACACAGCCACCCCAAAGTTTGGGACGCCTCTGTTTACAAGAACCTCGTTTACCGTACAAGTTCAATATCACAGAAAGTGAAAAAAGGATAAAGAACTTGTGGTACTTACGTACAATGCGGTATCACTCAGCAATGAAATCTATGTCATCAGGCCCGTAGCAGCATAATGAGTGGATTCAGGCACGATGATTCTAACTGAAATAAGTCACACAGAAAATGAAACATCATAAGATATCAGTAATACACGGAATGTAAACTTGGCTACACAGGAACTGAATTCCAAAACAGAACAGGGTCTCAAATTTAGAAAACCAACTTATGCTTGCTTAAGGGGAAAGGTGAGTTGGGGTGTTGCATAAAACAAGAGATTGATATGAGCACAGATAAAGTTCCTTAAGCCAAATATGGAATAGACAAGAGCTACTCCTTGCTCAATGAAATGGACTCAACACCCCATATTAAACGCCTAAGAATGTACCTGACTAGTAAGTATCTTAAAACCTATGGATTGCTATGTCTCCAAAAGAGAATCAAGCGTGTGTACAGGGGCATAAATGCAGCAGTGATAGGATTGGAGAGGTTCGGTGAGCAAATGAAGACCCTTTGAAGTCATATTGCATGGTACCCATTCCACGGGTCTCAACTCTCCAGGTTTAATGTATTCTTCCTTCAGCTAAAACATGCATGTGGAACCCAGAGTATGATCAACCGTGTGAACGGGAGACGTGTTCAAATATGTCTCAGTTTTCCTCCCCTGGTACTCTGGTGCAACATTCCAGACGCTTTACTAACACTCTCCCCACTTGGAGAGTCAGCGCCTTTAACCTCCTGTTTGGCCCAGTTTGCAATTTCTGCAGAAGATGAACAGGAATAGCGAGAACCAATGAGAGACTAGCTGGAGGTGTCTGGACGGGCAAATTTAACTCTCATTTCCCACCAGGAAGAGGAAATAACCAAAGGCTCAGCATGCCGTGCCGGAACCAGATTAGGGCCTGAAGCCATCCTGCGGTGTTGCGGCCAGCTCAAAAGAAACCGAGTTGAAGAAAGGAGCTCAGGGGCACTGTAATTCACAAACCTGCAGAGTTATAAATGACAGCTATCGTCCAAAAATATACTGAAGTAAGGCTGCCAAGAGGACTTGAAAGCGGGGCAGAATTGCAGGAAACCGATTTCAGGAGGTAGACTGGAATTGCATTGAAAGCATAGGAAAAGAGGCAGAACGTCCACAATGATGCACTTGGCCAAAAAGGGCGTATGCGTTTTTTCCTGAATATATTCACGAAAAAACGCATACGCACTTTTTGGCCAACCAAGCAAGCTTGCAAAGGAAATCTGCACTACAATGAAGTCTCACTTCCCCCCGGTCAAAAGGGCCATCTGAAAAAAGTGTAAAATCCAGAAAGGCAGGACAGGCCATGGAGAACTGGGAGCCTTGTTATGCTGATGGGCGGGATGTAAATTGCCAACAGACACTCAGGAGAAGTGTACGGTGTTTCCTGAAACATCTAAAAAACAAAGCAACAGAGCCTAAGGCACTTCCACTTATGGTCCTATAGCATAGGGAAATGAAAATCAAAAAGACACAGCCACCCCAAAGTTTGGGACGCCTCTGTTTACAAGAACCTCGTTTACAGTACAAGTTCAACATCGCAGAAAGTGAAAAATGGATAAAGAAGTTGTGGTATTTACTTACAAAGCAATATCACTCAGCAACGAAATCTATGTCATCAGGCCCTTAGCAGCACAATGAGTGGATTCAGGTATGATGATTCTAACTGAAATAAGTCACACAGAAAAAGAAACATCATAAGATATCTGTAATACACGGAATGTAAACTTGGCTACACAGGAACTGAATTACAGAACAGAACAGGGTCTGAAATTTAGAAAACCAACTTATGCTTGCTTAAGGGGAAAGGTGAGTTGGGGTGCTGCATAAAACCAGAGATTGAAATGAGCACAGATAAAGTTCCTTAAGCCAAATATGGGATAGACAAGAGCTACTCCTTGCTCAACGAAATGGACTCAACACCCCATATTAAACGCCTAAGAATGTACCTGACTAGTAAGTATCTTAAAACCTATGGATTGCTATGTCTCCAAAAGAGAATCAAGCGTGTGTACAGGGGCATAAACGCAGCAGTGATAGGATTGGAGAGGTTCGGTGAGCAAATGAAGACCCTTTGAAGTCATATTGCATGGTACCCATTCCACGGGTTTCAACTACCCAGGTTTAAGGTATTCTTCCTTCAGCTAAAACATGCATGTGGAACCTAGAGTATGATCAACCATGTGATCGGGAGATGTGTTCAAATATGTCCCAGTTTTCGTACCCTGGTACTCGGGTGCAACATTCCAGACGCTTTACTAACACTCTCCCGACTTGGAGAGTCAGTCCCTTTAACCTCCTGTTTGGCCCAGTTTGCAATTTCTGCGGAAGAGGAACAGGAATAGCGAGAACAAATGAGAGACTAGCTGGAGGTGTCTGGACGGGCAAATTTAACTCTCATTTCCCAACAGGAAGAGGAATTAACCAAAGGCTCAGCGTGCCGTGCCGGAACCAGATTAGGGCCTGAAGCCATCCTGCGGTGTTGCGGCCAGGTCACATGAAAGCGAGTTGAATAAAGGAGCTCAGGGGCACTGTAATTCACAAACCTGCAGAGTTATAAATGACAGCTATCCTCCAAAAATATACTGAAGTAAGGCTGCCAAGAGGACTTGAAAGCGGGGCAGAATTGCAGGAAACCGATTTCAGGAGGTAGACTGGAATTGCATTGAAAGCATAGGAAAAGAGGCAGAACGTCCACAATGATGCACTTGGCCAAAAAGGGCGTATGCGTTTTTTCCTGAATATATTCAGGAAAAAACGCATACGCCCTTTTTGGCCAACCAAGCAAACTTGCAAAGGAAATCTTCACTACAATGAAGTGTCACTTCCCCCCGGTCAAAAGGGCCATCTGAAAAAAGTGTAAAATCCAGAAAGGCAGGACAGGCCATGGAGAACTGGGAGCCTTGTTATGCTGATGGGCGGGATGTAAATTGCCAACAGACACTCGGGAGAAGTGTATGGTGTTTCCTGAAACATCTAAAAACAAAGCAACAGAGCCTAGGGCACTTCCACTTATGGTCCTATAGCTTACGGAAATTAAAATCAAAAAGACACAGCCACCCCAAAGTTTGGGACGCCTCTGTTTACAAGAACCTCGTTTACCGTACAAGTTCAATATCACAGAAAGTGAAAAAAGGATAAAGAACTTGTGGTACTTACGTACAATGCGGTATCACTCAGCAATGAAATCTATGTCATCAGGCCCGTAGCAGCATAATGAGTGGATTCAGGCACGATGATTCTAACTGAAATAAGTCACACAGAAAATGAAACATCATAAGATATCAGTAATACACGGAATGTAAACTTGGCTACACAGGAACTGAATTCCAAAACAGAACAGGGTCTCAAATTTAGAAAACCAACTTATGCTTGCTTAAGGGGAAAGGTGAGTTGGGGTGTTGCATAAAACCAGAGATTGATATGAGCACAGATAAAGTTCCTTAAGCCAAATATGGAATAGACAAGAGCTACTCCTTGCTCAATGAAATGGACTCAACACCCCATATTAAACGCCTAAGAATGTACCTAACTAGTAAGTATCTTAAAACCTATGGATTGCTATGTCTCCAAAAGAGAATCAAGCGTGTGTACAGGGGCATAAATGCAGCAGTGATAGGATTGGAGAGGTTCGGTGAGCAAATGAAGACCCTTTGAAGTCATATTGCATGGTACCCATTCCACGGGTCTCAACTCTCCAGGTTTAATGTATTCTTCCTTCAGCTAAAACATGCATGTGGAACCCAGAGTATGATCAACCGTGTGAACGGGAGACGTGTTCAAATATGTCTCAGTTTTCCTCCCCTGGTACTCTGGTGCAACATTCCAGACGCTTTACTAACACTCTCCCCACTTGGAGAGTCAGCGCCTTTAACCTCCTGATTGGCCCAGTTTGCAATTTCTGCAGAAGATGAACAGGAATAGGGAGAACCAATGAGAGACTAGCTGGAGGTGTCTGGACGGGCAAATTTAACTCTCATTTCCCACCAGGAAGAGGAATTAACCAAAGGCTCAGCGTGCCGTGCCGGAACCAGATTAGGGCCTGAAGCCATCCTGCGGTGTTGCGGCCAGGTCACAAGAAAGCGAGTTGAAGAAAGGAGCTCAGGGGCACTGTAATTCACAAACCTGCAGAGTTATAAATGACAGCTATCGTCCAAAAATATACTGAAGTAAGGCTGCCAAGAGGACTTGAAAGCGGGGCAGAATTGCAGGAAACCGATTTCAGGAGGTAGACTGGAATTGCATTGAAAGCATAGGAAAAGAGGCAGAACGTCCACAATGATGCACTTGGCCAAAAAGGGCGTATGCGTTTTTTCCTGAATATATTCAGGAAAAAACGCATACGCCCTTTTTGGCCAACCAAGCAAGCTTTCAAAGGAAATCTGCACTACAATGAAGTCTCACTTCCCCCAGGTCAAAAGGGCCATCTGAAAAAAGTGTAAAATCCAGAAAGGCAGGACAGGCCATGGAGAACTGGGAGCCTTGTTATGCTGATGGGCGGGATGTAAATTGCTAACAGCCACTGAGGAGAAGTGTATGGTGTTTCCTGAAACACCTAAAAAACAAAGCAACAGAGCCTAGGGCACTTCCACTTATGGTCCTATAGCTTAGGGAAATGAAAATCAAAAAGACACAGCCACCCCAAAGTTTGGGACGGCTCTGTTAACAAGAACCTCGTTTACGGTACAAGTTCAATATCGCAGAAAGTGAAAAATGGATAAAGAAGTTGTGGTACTTACGTACAATGCAATATCACTCAGCAATGACATCTATGTCATCAGGCCCGTAGCAGCATCATGAGTGGATTCAGGTATGATGATTCTAACTGAAATAAGTCACACAGAAAAAGAAACATCATAAGATATCACTAATACACGGAATGCAAACTTGGCTACACAGGAACTGGATTACAAAACAGAACAGGGTCTGAAATTTAGAAAACCAACTTATGCTTGCTTAAGGGGAAAGGTGAGTTGGGGTGCTGCATAAAACCAGAGATTGAAATGAGCACAGATAAAGTTCCTTAAGCCAAATATGGAATAGACAAGAGCTACTCCTTGCTCAAAGAAATGGACTCAACACCCCAAATTAAACGCCTAAGAATGTACCTGACTAGTAAGTATCTTAAAACCTATGGATTGCTATGTCTCCAAAACAGAATCAAGCGTGTGTACAGGGGCATAAACGCAGCAGTGATAGGATTGGAGAGGTTCGGTGAGCAAATAAAACCCTTTGAAGTCATATTGCATGGTACCCATTCCACGGGTCTCAACTCTCCAGGTGTAAGCGATTCTTCCTTCAGCTAAAACATGCATGTGGAACACAGAGTATGATCAACCGTGTGATCGGGAGACGTCTTCAAATATGTCTCCGTTCTCCTCCCCTGGTACTCGGGTGCAACATTCCAGACGCTTTACTAACACTCTTCCGACTTGGAGAGTCAGTGCCTTTAACTTCCTGATTGGCCCAGTTTGCAATTTCTGCGGAAGATGAACAGGAATAGGGAGACCCAATGAGAGACTAGCTGGAGGTGTCTGGACGGGCAAATTTAACTCTCATTTCCCACCAGGAAGAGGAATTAACCAAAGGCTCAGTGTGCCGTGCCGGAACCAGATTAGGGCCTGAAGCAATCCTGCGGTGTTGCGGCCAGCTCACAAGAAAGCGAGTTGAAGAAAGGAGCTCAGGGGCACTGTAATTCACAAACCTGCAGAGTTATAAATGACAGCTATCGTCCCAAATTATACTGAAGTAAGGCTGCCAAGAGGACTTGAAAGCGGGGCAGAATTGCAGGAAACCGATTTCAGGAGGTAGACTGGAATTGCACTTAAAGCATAGGAAAAGAGGCAGAACGTCTACAATGATGCACTTGGCCAAAAAGGGCATATGCGTTTTTTCCTGAATATAGTCAGGAAAAAACGCATACGCCATTTTGGCCAACCAAGCAAGCTTGCAAAGGAAATCTGCACTACAATGAAGTGTCACTTCCCCCCGGTCAAAAGGGCCATCTGAAAAAAGTGTAAAATCCAGAAAGGCAGGACAGGCCATGGAGAACTGGGAGCCTTGTTATGCTGATGGGCGGGATGTAAATTGCCAACAGCCACTCGGGAGAAGTGTATGGTGTTTCCTGAAACATCTAAAAAACAAAGCAACAGAGCCTAGGGCACTTCCACTTATGGTCCTATAGTTTAGAGAAATGAAAATCAAAAAGACACAGCCACCCCAAAGTTTGGGACGGCTCTGTTTACAAGAACCTCGTTTACGGTACAAGTTCAATATCGCAGAAAGTGAAAAATGGATAAAGAAGTTGTGGTACTTACGTACAATGCAATATCACTCAGCAATGACATCTATGTCATCAGGCCCGTAGCAGCATAATGAGTGGATTCAGGTATGATGATTCTAACTGAAATAAGTCACACAGAAAAAGAAACATCATAAGATATCAGTAATACACGGAATGTAAACTTGGCTACACAGGAACTGAATTACAGAACAGAACAGGGTCTCAAATTTAGAAAACCAACTAATGCTTGCTTAAGGGTAAAGGTGAGTTCGGGTGCTGCATAAAACCAGAGATTGAAATGAGCACAGATAAAGTTCCTTAAGCCAAATATGGAATAGACAAGAGCTACTCCTTGCTCAACGAAATAGACTCAACACCGCATATAAAACGCCTAAGAATGTACCTGACTAGTAAGTATCTTAAAACCTATGGATTGCTATGTCTCCAAAAGAGAATCAAGCGTGTGTACAGGGGCATAAACGCAGCAGTGATAGGATTGGAGAGGTTCGGTGAGCAAATGAAGACCCTTTGAAGTCATATTGCATGGTACCCATTCCACGGGTTTCAACTACCCAGGTTTAAGGTATTCTTCCTTCAGCTAAAACATGCATGTGGAACCTAGAGTATGATCAACCATGTGATCGGGAGATGTGTTCAAATATGTCCCAGTTTTCGTACCCTGGTACTCGGGTGCAACATTCCAGACGCTTTACTAACACTCTCCCGATTTGGAGAGTCAGTCCCTTTAACCTCCTGTTTGGCCCAGTTTGCAATTTCTGCGGAAGATGAACAGGAATAGCGAGAACCAATGAGAGACTAGCTGGAGGTGTCTGGACGGGCAAATTTAACTCTCATTTCCCACCAGGAAGAGGAATTAACCAAAGGCTCAGCGTGCCGTGCCGGAACCAGATTAGGGCCTGAAGCCATCCTGCGGTGTTGCGGCCAGGTCACATGAAAGCGAGTTGAATAAAGGAGCTCAGGGGCACTGTAATTCACAAACCTGCAGAGTTATAACTGACAGCTATCCTCCAAAAATATACTGAAGTAAGGCTGCCAAGAGGACTTGAAAGCGGGGCAGAATTGCAGGAAACCGATTTCAGGAGGTAGACTGGAATTGCTTTGAAAGCATAGGAAAAGAGGCAGAACGTCCACAATGATGCACTTGGACAAAAAGGGCGTATGCGTTTTTTCCTGAATATATTCAGGAAAAAACGCATATGCCCTTTTTGGCCAACCAAGCAAACTTGCAAAGGAAATCTGCACTACAATGAAGTCTCACTTCCCCCCGGTCAAAAGGGCCATCTGAAAAAAGTGTAAAATCCAGAAAGGCAGGACAGGCCATGGAGAACTGGGAGCCTTGTTATGCTGATGGGCGGGATGTAAATTGCCAACAGACACTCGGGAGAAGTGTATGGTGTTTCCTGAAACATCTAAAAACAAAGCAACAGAGCCTAGGGCACTTCCACTTATGGTCCTATAGCTTAGGGAAATTAAAATCAAAAAGACACAGCCACCCCAAAGTTTGGGACGCCTCTGTTTACAAGAACCTCGTTTACCGTACAAGTTCAATATCACAGAAAGTGAAAAAAGGATAAAGAACTTGTGGTACTTACGTACAATGCGGTATCACTCAGCAATGAAATCTATGTCATCAGGCCCGTAGCAGCATAATGAGTGGATTCAGGCACGATGATTCTAACTGAAATAAGTCACACAGAAAATGAAACATCATAAGATATCAGTAATACACGGAATGTAAACTTGGCTACACAGGAACTGAATTCCAAAACAGAACAGGGTCTCAAATTTAGAAAACCAACTTATGCTTGCTTAAGGGGAAAGCTGAGTTGGGGTGTTGCATAAAACCAGAGATTTATATGAGCACAGATAAAGTTCCTTAAGCCAAATATGGAATAGACAAGAGCTACTCCTTGCTCAATGAAATGGACTCAACACCCCATATTAAACGCCTAAGAATGTACCTGACTAGTAAGTATCTTAAAACCTATGGATTGCTATGTCTCCAAAAGAGAATCAAGCGTGTGTACAGGGGCATAAATGCAGCAGTGATAGGATTGGAGAGGTTCGGTGAGCAAATGAAGACCCTTTGAAGTCATATTGCATGGTACCCATTCCACGGGTCTCAACTCTCCAGGTTTAATGTATTCTTCCTTCAGCTAAAACATGCATGTGGAACCCAGAGTATGATCAACCGTGTGAACGGGAGACGTGTTCAAATATGTCTCAGTTTTCCTCCCCTGGTACTCTGGTGCAACATTCCAGACGCTTTACTAACACTCTCCCCACTTGGAGAGTCAGCGCCTTTAACCTCCTGTTTGGCCCAGTTTGCAATTTCTGCAGAAGATGAACAGGAATAGGGAGAACCAATGAGAGACTAGCTGGAGGTGTCTGGACGGGCAAATTTAACTCTCATTTCCCACCAGGAAGAGGAATTAACCAAAGGCTCAGCGTGCCGTGCCGGAACCAGATTAGGGCCTGAAGCCATCCTGCGGTGTTGCGGCCAGGTCACAAGAAAGCGAGTTGAAGAAAGGAGCTCAGGGGCACTGTAATTCACAAACCTGCAGAGTTATAAATGACAGCTATCGTCCAAAAATATACTGAAGTAAGGCTGCCAAGAGGACTTGAAAGCGGGGCAGAATTGCAGGAAACCGATTTCAGGAGGTAGACTGGAATTGCATTGAAAGCATAGGAAAAGAGGCAGAACGTCCACAATGATGCACTTGGCCAAAAAGGGCGTATGCGTTTTTTCCTGAATATATTCAGGAAAAAACGCATACGCCCTTTTTGGCCAACCAAGCAAGCTTGCAAAGGAAATCTGCACTACAATGAAGTCTCACTTCCCCCCGGTCAAAAGGGCCATCTGAAAAAAGTGTAAAATCCAGAAAGGCAGGACAGGCCATGGAGAACTGGGAGCCTTGTTATGCTGATGGGCGGGATGTAAATTGCCAACAGCCACTGAGGAGAAGTGTATGGTGTTTCCTGAAACACCTAAAAAACAAAGCAACAGAGCCTAGGGCACTTCCACTTATGGTCCTATAGCTTAGGGAAATGAAAATCAAAAAGACACAGCCACCCCAAAGTTTGGGACGGCTCTGTTAACAAGAACCTCGTTTACGGTACAAGTTCAATATCGCAGAAAGTGAAAAATGGATAAAGAAGTTGTGGTACTTACGTACAATGCAATATCACTCAGCAATGACATCTATGTCATCAGGCCCGTAGCAGCATCATGAGTGGATTCAGGTATGATGATTCTAACTGAAATAAGTCACACAGAAAAAGAAACATCATAAGATATCACTAATACACGGAATGCAAACTTGGCTACACAGGAACTGGATTACAAAATAGAACAGGGTCTGAAATTTAGAAAACCAACTTATGCTTGCTTAAGGGGAAAGGTGAGTTGGGGTGCTGCATAAAACCAGAGATTGAAATGAGCACAGATAAAGTTCCTTAAGCCAAATATGGAATAGACAAGAGCTACTCCTTGCTCAAAGAAATGGACTCAACACCCCAAATTAAACGCCTAAGAATGTACCTGACTAGTAAGTATCTTAAAACCTATGGATTGCTATGTCTCCAAAAGAGAATCAAGCGTGTGTACAGAGGCATAAACGCAGCAGTGATAGGATTGGAGAGGTTCGGTGAGCAAATAAAACCCTTTGAAGTCATATTGCATGGTACCCATTCCACGGGTCTCAACTCTCCAGGTGTAAGCGATTCTTCCTTCAGCTAAAACATGCATGTGGAACACAGAGTATGATCAACCGTGTGATCGGGAGACGTCTTCAAATATGTCTCCGTTCTCGTCCCCTGGTACTCGGGTGCAACATTCCAGACGCTTTACTAACACTCTCCCGACTTGGAGAGTCAGTGCCTTTAATCTCCTGATTGGCCCAGTTTGCAATTTCTGCGGAAGATGAACAGGAATAGCGAGAACCAATGAGAGACTAGCTGGAGGTGTCTGGACGGGCAAATTTAACTCTCATTTCCCACCAGGAAGAGGAATTAACCAAAGGCTCAGTGTGCCGTGCCGGAACCAGATTAGGGCCTGAAGCAATCCTGCGGTGTTGCGGCCAGCTCACAAGAAAGCGAGTTGAAGAAAGGAGCTCAGGGGCACTGTAATTCACAAACCTGCAGAGTTATAAATGACAGCTATCGTCCCAAATTATACTGAAGTAAGGCTGCCAAGAGGACTTGAAAGCGGGGCAGAATTGCAGGAAACCGATTTCAGGAGGTAGACTGGAATTGCACTTAAAGCATAGGAAAAGAGGCAGAACGTCTACAATGATGCACTTGGCCAAAAAGGGCATATGCGTTTTTTCCTGAATATAGTCAGGAAAAAACGCATACGCCATTTTGGCCAACCAAGCAAGCTTGCAAAGGAAATCTGCACTACAATGAAGTCTCACTTCCCCCCGGTCAAAAGGGCCATCTGAAAAAAGTGTAAAATCCAGAAAGGCAGGACAGGCCATGGAGAACTGGGAGCCTTGTTATGCTGATGGGCGGGATGTAAATTGCCAACAGCCACTCGGGAGAAGTGTATGGTGTTTCCTGAAACATCTAAAAAACAAAGCAACAGAGCCTAGGGCACTTCCACTTATGGTCCTATAGTTTAGGGAAATGAAAATCAAAAAAACACAGCCACCCCAAAGTTTGGGACGGCTCTGTTTACAAGAACCTCGTTTACGGTACAAGTTCAATATCGCAGAAAGTGAAAAATGGATAAAGAAGTTGTGGTACTTACGTACAATGCAATATCACTCAGCAATGACATCTATGTCATCAGGCCCGTAGCAGCATAATCAGTGGATTCAGGTATGATGATTCTAACTGAAATAAGTCACACAGAAAAAGAAACATCATAAGATATCAGTAATACACGGAATGTAAACTTGGCTACACAGGAACTGAATTACAGAACAGAACAGGGTCTCAAATTTAGAAAACCAACTTATGCTTGCTTAAGGGTAAAGGTGAGTTGGGGTGCTGCATAAAACCAGAGATTGAAATGAGCACAGATAAAGTTCCTTAAGCCAAATATGGAATAGACAAGAGCTACTCCTTGCTCAACGAAATGGACTCAACACCGCATATAAAACGCCTAAGAATGTACCTGACTAGTAAGTATCTTAAAACCTATGGATTGCTATGTCTCCAAAAGAGAATCAAGCGTGTGTACAGGGGCATAAACGCAGCAGTGATAGGATTGGAGAGGTTCGGTGAGCAAATGAAGACCCTTTGAAGTCATATTGCATGGTACCCATTCCACGGGTTTCAACTACCCAGGTTTAAGGTATTCTTCCTTCAGCTAAAACATGCATGTGGAACCTAGAGTATGATCAACCATGTGATCGGGAGATGTGTTCAAATATGTCCCAGTTTTCGTACCCTGGTACTCGGGTGCAACATTCCAGACGCTTTACTAACACTCTCCCGATTTGGAGAGTCAGTCCCTTTAACCTCCTGTTTGGCCCAGTTTGCAATTTCTGCGGAAGATGAACAGGAATAGCGAGAACCAATGAGAGACTAGCTGGAGGTGTCTGGACGGGCAAATTTAACTCTCATTTCCCACCAGGAAGAGGAATTAACCAAAGGCTCACCGTGCCGTGCCGGAACCAGATTAGGGCCTGAAGCCATCCTGCGGTGTTGCGGCCAGGTCACATGAAAGCGAGTTGAATAAAGGAGCTCAGGGGCACTGTAATTCACAAACCTGCAGAGTTATAAATGACAGCTATCCTCCAAAAATATACTGAAGTAAGGCTGCCAAGAGGACTTGAAAGCGGGGCAGAATTGCAGGAAACCGATTTCAGGAGGTAGACTGGAATTGCATTGAAAGCATAGGAAAAGAGGCAGAACGTCCACAATGATGCACTTGGCCATAAAGGGCGTATGCGTTTTTTCCTGAATATATTCAGGAAAAAACGCATATGCCCTTTTTGGCCAACCAAGCAAACTTGCAAAGGAAATCTGCACTACAATGAAGTCTCACTTCCCCCCGGTCAAAAGGGCCATCTGAAAAAAGTGTAAAATCCAGAAAGGCAGGACAGGCCATGGAGAACTGGGAGCCTTGTTATGCTGATGGGCGGGATGTAAATTGCCAACAGACACTCGGCAGAAGTGTATGGTGTTTCCTGAAACATCTAAAAACAAAGCAACAGAGCCTAGGGCACTTCCACTTATGGTCCTATAGCTTAGGGAATTTAAAATCAAAAAGACACAGCCACCCCAAAGTTTGGGACGCCTCTGTTTACAAGAACCTCGTTTACCGTACAAGTTCAATATCACAGAAAGTGAAAAAAGGATAAAGAACTTGTGGTACTTACGTACAATGCGGTATCACTCAGCAATGAAATCTATGTCATCAGGCCCGTAGCAGCATAATGAGTGGATTCAGGCACGATGATTCTAACTGAAATAAGTCACACAGAAAATGAAACATCATAAGATATCAGTAATACACGGAATGTAAACTTGGCTACACAGGAACTGAATTCCAAAACAGAACAGGGTCTCAAATTTAGAAAACCAACTTATGCTTGCTTAAGGGGAAAGGTGAGTTGGGGTGTTGCATAAAACAAGAGATTGATATGAGCACAGATAAAGTTCCTTAAGCCAAATATGGAATAGACAAGAGCTACTCCTTGCTCAATGAAATGGACTCAACACCCCATATTAAACGCCTAAGAATGTACCTGACTAGTAAGTATCTTAAAACCTATGGATTGCTATGTCTCCAAAAGAGAATCAAGCGTGTGTACAGGGGCATAAATGCAGCAGTGATAGGATTGGAGAGGTTCGGTGAGCAAATGAAGACCCTTTGAAGTCATATTGCATGGTACCCATTCCACGGGTCTGAATTCTCCAGGTGTAAGCGATTGTTCCTTCAGCTAAAACATGCATGTGGAACCCAGAGTATGATCAACCGTGTGATCGGGAGACGTGTTCAAATATGTCTCCGTTCTCGTCCCCTGGTACTCGGGTGCAACATTCGAGACGCTTTACTAACACTCTCCCGACTTGGAGAGTCAGTGCCTTTAACCTCCTGATTGGCCCAGTTTGTAATTTCTGCGGAAAATGAACAGGAATAGGGAGAACCAATGAGAGACTAGCTGGAGGTGTCTGGACGGGCAAATTTAACTCTCATTTCCCACCAGGAAGAGGAATTAACCAAAGGCTCAGCGTGCCGTGCCCGAACAAGATTAAGGCCTGAAGCAATCCTGCGGTGTTGCGGCCAGCTCACAAAAAAGCGAGTTGAAGAAAGGAGCTCAGGGGCACTGTAATTCACAAACCTGCAGAGTTATAAATGACAGGTATCGTCCAAAAATATACTGAAGTAAGGCTGCCAAGAGGACTTGAAAGCGGGGCAGAATTGCAGGAAACCGATTTCAGGAGGTAGACTGGAATTGCATTTAAAGCATAGGAAAAGAGGCAGAACGTCCACAATGATGCACTTGGCCAAAAAGGGCGTATGCGTTTTTTCCTGAATATATTCAGGAAAAAACGCATACGCCCTTTTTGGCCAACCAAGCAAGCTTGAAAAGGAAATCTGCACTACAATGAAGTCTCACTTCCCCCCGGTCAAAAGGGCCATCTGAAAAAAGTGTAAAATCAAGAAAGGCAGGACAGGCCATGGAGAACTGGGAGCCTTGTTATGCTGATGGGCGGGATGTAAATTGCCAACAGACACTGAGGAGAAGTGTATGGTGTTTCCTGAAACATCTAAAAAACAAAGCAACAGAGCCTAGGGCACTTCCACTTATGGTCCTATAGCTTAGGGAAATGAAAATCAAAAAGACACAGCCACCCCAAAGTTTGGGACGGCTCTGTTTACAAGAACCTCGTTTACAGTACAAGTTCAACATCGCAGAAAGTGAAAAATGGATAAAGAACTTGTGGTACTTACGTACAATGCAATATCACTCAGCAATGACATCTATGTCATCAGGCCCGTAGCAGCATAATGAGTGGATTCAGGTATGATGATTCTAACTGAAATAAGTCACACAGAAAAAGAAACATCATAAGATATCACTAATACACGGAATGAAAACTTGGCTACACAGGAACTGGATTACAAAACAGAACAGGGTCTCAAATTTAGAAAACCAACTTATGCTTGCTTAAGGGGAAAGGTGAGTTGGGGTGCTGCATAAAACCAGAGATTGAAATGAGCACAGATAAAGTTCCTTAAGCCAAATATGGAATAGACAAGAGCTACTCCTTGCTCAACGAAATGGACTCAACACCCCATATTAAACGCCTAAGAATGTACCTGAGAAGTAAGTATCTTAAAACCTATGGATTGCTATGTCTCCGAAAGAGAATCAAGCGTGTGTACAGGGGCATAAACGCAGCAGTGATAGGTTTGGAGAGGTTTGGTGAGCAAATGAAGACCCTTTGAAGTCATATTGCATGGTACCCATTCCACGGGTCTGAATTCTCCAGGTGTAAGCGATTCTTCCTTCAGCTAAAACATGCATGTGGAACCCAGAGTATGATCAACCATGTGATCGGGAGACGTCTTCAAATATGTCTCCGTTCTCGTCCCCTGGTACTCGGGTGCAACATTCCAGACGCTTTACTAACACTCTCCCGATTTGGAGAGTCAGTCCCTTTAACCTCCTGTTTGGCCCAGTTTGCAATTTCTGCGGAAGATGAACAGGAATAGCGAGAACCAATGAGAGACTAGCTGGAGGTGTCTGGACGGGCAAATTTAACTCTCATTTCCCACCAGGAAGAGGAAAGAACCAAAGGCTCAGCGTGCCGTGCCGGAACCAGATTAGGGCCTGAAGCCATCCTGCGGTGTTGCGGCCAGGTCACATGAAAGCGAGTTGAATAAAGGAGCTCAGGGGCACTGTAATTCACAAACCTGCAGAGTTATAAATGACAGCTATCCTCCAAAAATATACTGAAGTAAGGCTGCCAAGAGGACTTGAAAGCGGGGCAGAATTGCAGGAAACCGATTTCAGGAGGTAGACTGGAATTGCATTGAAAGCATAGGAAAAGAGGCAGAACGTCCACAATGATGCACTTGGCCAAAAAGGGCGTATGCGTTTTTTCCTGAATATATTCAGGAAAAAACGCATATGCCCTTTTTGGCCAACCAAGCAAACTTGCAAAGGAAATCTGCACTACAATGAAGTCTCACTTCCCCCCGGTCAAAAGGGCCATCTGAAAAAAGTGTAAAATCCAGAAAGGCAGGACAGGCCATGGAGAACTGGGAGCCTTGTTATGCTGATGGGCGGGATGTAAATTGCCAACAGACACTCGGCAGAAGTGTATGGTGTTTCCTGAAACATCTAAAAACAAAGCAACAGAGCCTAGGGCACTTCCACTTATGGTCCTATAGCTTAGGGAAATTAAAATCAAAAAGACACAGCCACCCCAAAGTTTGGGACGCCTCTGTTTACAAGAACCTCGTTTACCGTACAAGTTCAATATCACAGAAAGTGAAAAAAGGATAAAGAACTTGTGGTACTTACGTACAATGCGGTATCACTCAGCAATGAAATCTATGTCATCAGGCCCGTAGCAGCATAATGAGTGGATTCAGGCACGATGATTCTAACTGAAATAAGTCACACAGAAAATGAAACATCATAAGATATCAGTAATACACGGAATGTAAACTTGGCTACACAGGAACTGAATTCCAAAACAGAACAGGGTCTCAAATTTAGAAAACCAACTTATGCTTGCTTAAGGGGAAAGGTGAGTTGGGCAGTTGCATAAAACCAGAGATTGATATGAGCACAGATAAAGTTCCTTAAGCCAAATATGGAATAGACAAGAGCTACTCCTTGCTCAATGAAATGGACTCAACACCCCATATTAAACGCCTAAGAATGTACCTGACTAGTAAGTATCTTAAAACCTATGGATTGCTATGTCTCCAAAAGAGAATCAAGCGTGTGTACAGGGGCATAAATGCAGCAGTGATAGGATTGGAGAGGTTCGGTGAGCAAATGAAGACCCTTTGAAGTCATATTGCATGGTACCCATTCCACGGGTCTGAATTCTCCAGGTGTAAGCGATTCTTCCTTCAGCTAAAACATGCATGTGGAACCCAGAGTATGATCAACCATGTGATCGGGAGACGTGTTCAAATATGTCTCCGTTCTCGTCCCCTGGTACTCGGGTGCAACATTCCAGACGCTTTACTAACACTCTCCCGACTTGGAGAGTCAGTGCCTTTAACCTCCTGATTGGCCCAGTTTGCAATTTCTGCGGAAGATGAACAGGAATAGGGAGAACCAACGAGAGACTAGCTGGAGGTGTCTGGACGGGCAAATTTAACTCTCATTTCCCACCAGGAAGAGGAATTAACCAAAGGCTCAGCGTGCCGTGCCGGAACCAGATTAGGGCCTGAAGGAATCCTGCGGTGTTGCGGCCAGCTCACAAGAAAGCGAGTTGAAGAAAGGAGCTCAGGGGCACTGTAATTCACAAACCTGCAGAGTTATAAATGACAGCTATCGTCCCAAATTATACTGAAGTAAGGCTGCCAAGAGGACTTGAAAGCGGGGCAGAATTGCAGGAAACCGATTTCAGGAGGTAGACTGGAATTGCATTGAAAGCATAGGAAAAGAGGAAGAACGTCCACAATGATGCACTTGGCCAAAAAGGGCATATGCGTTTTTTCCTGAATATATTCAGGAAAAAACGCATACGCCCTTTTTGGCCAACCAAGCAAGCTTGCAAAGGAAATCTGCACTACAATGAAGTCTCACTTCCCCCCGGTCAAAAGGGCCATCTGAAAAAAGTGTAAAATCCAGAAAGGCAGGACAGGCCATGGAGAACTGGGAGCCTTGTTATGCTGATGGGCGGGATGTAAATTGCCAACAGCCACTCGGGAGAAGTGTATGGTGTTTCCTGAAACATCTAAAAAACAAAGCAACAGAGCCTAGGGCACTTCCACTTATGGTCCTATAGTTTAGGGAAATGAAAATCAAAAAGACACAGCCACCCCAAAGTTTGGGACGGCTCTGTTTACAAGAACCTCGTTTACGGTACAAGTTCAATATCGCAGAAAGTGAAAAATGGATAAAGAAGTTGTGGTACTTACGTACAATGCAATATCACTCAGCAATGACATCTATGTCATC
Organism: Grampus griseus; assembly: GCF_964374135.1. NCBI lineage: Eukaryota > Metazoa > Chordata > Mammalia > Artiodactyla > Delphinidae > Grampus > Grampus griseus. The sequence goes on along the minus strand of NW_028133361.1, from coordinate 885,891 downwards.
AGGTCCGTAGCAGCATAATGAGTGGATTCAGGTATGATGATTCTAACTGAAATAAGTCACGCAGAAAAAGAAACATCATCAGATATCACTAATACACGGAATGTAAACTTGGCTACACAGGAACTGGATTACAAAACAGAACAGGGTCTCAAATTTAGAAAACCAACTTATGCTTGCTTAAGGGGAAAGGTGAGTTGGGGTGCTGCATAAAACCAGAGATTGAAATGAGCACAGATAAAGTTCCTTAAGCCAAATATGGAATAGACAAGAGCTACTCCTTGCTCAACGAAATGGACTCAACACCCCATATTAAACGACTAAGAATGTACCTGACTAGTAAGTATCTTAAATCCTATGGATTGCTATGTCTCCAAAAGAGAATCAAGCGTGTGTACAAGGGCATAAACGCAGCAGTGATAGGATTGGAGAGGTTCGGTGAGCAAATGAAGACCCTTTGAAGTCATATTGCATGGTACCCATTCCACGGGTCTGAATTCTCCAGGTGTAAGCGATTGTTCCTTCAGCTAAAACATGCATGTGGAACCCAGAGTATGATCAACCGTGTGATCGGGAGACGTGTTCAAATATGTCTCCGTTCTCGTCCCCTGGTACTCGGGTGCAACATTCGAGACGCTTTACTAACACTCTCCCGACTTGGAGAGTCAGTGCCTTTAACCTCCTGATTGGCCCAGTTTGTAATTTCTGCGGAAGATGAACAGGAATAGGGAGAACCAATGAGAGACTAGCTGGAGGTGTCTGGACGGGCAAATTTAACTCTCATTTCCCACCAGGAAGAGGAATTAACCAAAGGCTCAGCGTGCCGTGCCCGAACAAGATTAAGGCCTGAAGCAATCCTGCGGTGTTGCGGCCAGCTCACAAAAAAGCGAGTTGAAGAAAGGAGCTCAGGGGCACTGTAATTCACAAACCTGCAGAGTTATAAATGACAGGTATCGTCCAAAAATATACTGAAGTAAGGCTGCCAAGAGGACTTGAAAGCGGGGCAGAATTGCAGGAAACCGATTTCAGGAGGTAGACTGGAATTGCATTTAAAGCATAGGAAAAGAGGAAGAACGTCCACAATGATGCACTTGGCCAAAAAGGGCGTATGCGTTTTTTCCTGAATATATTCAGGAAAAAACGCATACGCCCTTTTTGGCCAACCAAGCAAGCTTGAAAAGGAAATCTGCACTACAATGAAGTCTCACTTCCCCCCGGTCAAAAGGGCCATCTGAAAAAAGTGTAAAATCCAGAAAGGCAGGACAGGCCATGGAGAACTGGGAGCCTTGTTATGCTGATGGGCGGGATGTAAATTGCCAACAGACACTGAGGAGAAGTGTATGGTGTTTCCTGAAACATCTAAAAAACAAAGCAACAGAGCCTAGGGCACTTCCACTTATGGTCCTATAGCTTAGGGAAATGAAAATCAAAAAGACACAGCCACCCCAAAGTTTGGGACGGCTCTGTTTACAAGAACCTCGTTTACAGTACAAGTTCAACATCGCAGAAAGTGAAAAATGGATAAAGAACTTGTGGTACTTACGTACAATGCAATATCACTCAGCAATGACATCTATGTCATCAGGCCCGTAGCAGCATAATGAGTGGATTCAGGTATGATGATTCTAACTGAAATAAGTCACACAGAAAAAGAAACATCATAAGATATCACTAATACACGGAATGTAAACTTGGCTACACAGGAACTGGATTACAAAACAGAACAGGGTCTCAAATTTAGAAAACCAACTTATGCTTGCTTAAGGGGAAAGGTGAGTTGGGGTGCTGCATAAAACCAGAGATTGAAATGAGCACAGATAAAGTTCCTTAAGCCAAATATGGAATAGACAAGAGCTACTCCTTGCTCAACGAAATGGACTCAACACCCCATATTAAACGCCTAAGAATGTACCTGACTAGTAAGTATCTTAAAACCTATGGATTGCTATGTCTCCGAAAGAGAATCAAGCGTGTGTACAGGGGCATAAACGCAGCAGTGATAGGTTTGGAGAGGTTTGGTGAGCAAATGAAGACCCTTTGAAGTCATATTGCATGGTACCCATTCCACGGGTCTGAATTCTCCAGGTGTAAGCGATTCTTCCTTCAGCTAAAACATGCATGTGGAACCCAGAGTATGATCAACCATGTGATCGGGAGACGTGTTCAAATATGTCTCCGTTCTCGTCCCCTGGTACTCGGGTGCAACATTCCAGACGCTTTACTAACACTCTCCCGACTTGGAGAGTCAGTGCCTTTAACCTCCTGATTGGCCCAGTTTGCAATTTCTGCGGAAGATGAACAGGAATAGGGAGAACCAACAAGAGACTAGCTGGAGGTGTCTGGACGGGCAAATTTAACTCTCATTTCCCACCAGGAAGAGGAATTAACCAAAGGCTCAGCGTGCCGTGCCGGAACCAGATTAGGGCCTGAAGCAATCCTGCGGTGTTGCGGCCAGCTCACAAGAAAGCGAGTTGAAGAAAGGAGCTCAGGGGCACTGTAATTCACAAACCTGCAGAGTTATAAATGACAGCTATCGTCCCAAATTATACTGAAGTAAGGCTGCCAAGAGGACTTGAAAGCGGGGCAGAATTGCAGGAAACCGATTTCAGGAGGTAGACTGGAATTGCATTGAAAGCATAGGAAAAGAGGAAGAACGTCCACAATGATGCACTTGGCCAAAAAGGGCATATGCGTTTTTTCCTGAATATATTCAGGAAAAAACGCATACGCACTTTTTGGCCAACCAAGCAAGCTTGCAAAGGAAATCTGCACTACAATGAAGTGTCACTTCCCCCCGGTCAAAAGGGCCATCTGAAAAAAGTGTAAAATCCAGAAAGGCAGGACAGGCCATGGAGAACTGGGAGCCTTGTTATGCTGATGGGCGGGATGTAAATTGCCAACAGCCACTCGGGAGAAGTGTATGGTGTTTCCTGAAACATCTAAAAAACAAAGCAACAGAGCCTAGGGCACTTCCACTTATGGTCCTATAGTTTAGGGAAATGAAAATCAAAAAGACACAGCCACCCCAAAGTTTGGGACGGCTCTGTTTACAAGAACCTCGTTTACGGTACAAGTTCAATATCGCAGAAAGTGAAAAATGGATAAAGAAGTTGTGGTACTTACGTACAATGCAATATCACTCAGCAATGAAATCTATGTCATCAGGCCCGTAGCAGCATAATGAGTGGATTCAGGTACGATGATTCTAACTGAAATAAGTCACACAGAAAAAGAAACATCATAAGATATCAGTAATACACGGAATGTAAACTTGGCTACACAGGAACTGAATTCCAAAACAGAACAGGGTCTCAAATTTAGAAAACCAACTTATGCTTGTTTAAGGGGAAAGGTGAGTTGCGGTGCTGCATAAAACCAGAGATTGAAATGAGCACAGATAAAGTTCCTTAAGCCAAATATGGAATAGACAAGAGCTACTCCTTGCTCAATGAAATGGACTCAACACCGCATATTAAACGCCTAAGAATGTACCTGACTAGTAAGTATCTTAAAACCTATGGATTGCTATGTCTCCGAAAGAGAATCAAGCATGTGTACAGGGGCATAAATGCAGCATTGATAGGATTGGAGATGTTCGGTGAGCAAATGAAGACCCTTTTAAGGCATATTGCATGGTACCCATTCCACGGGTTTCAACTACCCAGGTTTAAGGTATTCTTCCTTCAGCTGAAACAGGCATGTGGAACCTAGAGTATGATCAACCATGTGATCGGGAGACGTGTTCAAATATGTCTCAGTTTTCATACCCTGGTACTCGGGTGCAACATTCCACACGCTTTACTAACACTCTCCCGACTTGGAGAGTCAGTCCCTTTAACCTCCTGTTTGGCCCAGTTTGCAATTTCTGCGGAAGATGAACAGGAATAGCGAGAACCAATGAGAGACTAGCTGGAGGTGTCTGGACGGGCAAATTTAACTCTCATTTCCCACCAGGAAGAGGAATTAACCAAAGGCTCAGCGTGCCGTGCCGGAACCAGATTAGGGCCTGAAGCCATCCTGCTGTGTTGTGGCCAGGTCACAAGAAAGCGAGTTGAAGAAAGGAGCTCAGGGGCACTGTAATTCACAAACATGCACAGTTATAAATGACAGCTATCGTCCAAAAATATACTGAAGTAAGGCTGCCAAGAGGACTTGAAAGCGGGGCAGAATTGCAGGAAACCAATTTCAGGAGGTAGACTGCAATTGCATTGAAAGCATAGGAAAAGAGGCAGAACGTCCACAATGATGCACTTGGCCAAAAGGGCGTATGCGTTTTTTCCTGAATATATTCAGGAAAAAACGCATACGCCCTTTTTGGCCAACCAAGCAAACTTGCAAAGGAAATCTGCACTACAATGAAGTCTCACTTCCCCCCGGTCAAAAGGGCCATCTGAAAAAAGTGTAAAATCCAGAAAGGCAGGACAGGCCATGGAGAACTGGGAGCCTTGTTATGCTGATGGGCGGGATGTAAATTGCCAACAGACACTCGGGAGAAGTGTATGGTGTTTCCTGAAACATGTAAAAAACAAAGCAACAGAGCCTAGGGCACTTCCACTTATGGTCCTATAGCTTAGGGAAATTAAAATGAAAAAGACACAGCCACCCCAAAGTTTGGGACGCCTCTGTTTACAAGAACCTCGTTTACCGAAAAACTTCAATATCACAGAAAGTGAAAAATGGATAAAGAACTTGTGGTACTTACGTACAATGCAGTATCACTCAGCAATGAAATCTATGTCATCAGGCCCGTAGCAGCATAATGAGTGGATTCAGGTACGATGTTTCTAACTGAAATAAGTCACACAGAAAAAGAAACATCATAAGATATCACTAATACACGGAATGTAAACTTGGCTACACAGGAACTGAATTCCAAAACAGAACAGGGTCTCAAATTTAGAAAACCAACTTATGCTTGCTTAAGGGTAAAGGTGAGTTGGGGTGCTGCATAAAACCAGAGATTGAAATGAGCACAGATAAATTTCCTTAAGCCAAATATGGAATAGACAAGAGCTACTCCTTGCTCAACGAAATGGACTCAACACCGCATATTAAACGCCTAAGAATGTACCTGACTAGTAAGTATATTAAAACCTATGGATTGCTATGTCTCCGAAAGAGAATCAAGCATGTGTACAGGGGCATAAACGCAGCAGTGATAGGATTGGAGAGGTTCAGTGAGCAAATGAAGACCCTTTGAAGTCATATTGCATGGTACCCATTCCACGGGTTTCAACTACCCAGGTTTAAGGTATTCTTCCTTCAGCTAAAACATGCATGTGGAACCTAGAGTATGATCAACCATGTGATCGGGAGACGTGTTCAAATATGTCTCAGTTTTCCTCCCCTGGTACTCGGGTGCAACATTCCAGACGCTTTACTAACACTCTCCCGACTTGGAGAGTCAGTCCCTTTAACCTCCTGTTTGGCCCAGTTTGCAATTGCTGCGGAAGATGAACAGGAATAGGGAGAACCAATGAGAGACTAGCTGGAGTTGTCTGGACGGGCAAATTTAACTTTCATTTCCCACCAGGAAGAGGAAATAACCAAAGGCTCAGCGTGCCATGCTGGAACCAGATTAGGGCCTGAAGCCATCCTGCTGTGTTGCGGCAAGCTCACAAGAAAGCGAGTTGAAGAAAGGAGCTTAGGGGCACTGTAATTCAGAAACCTGCAGAGTTATAAATGACAGCTATCGTCCAAAAATATACTGAAGTAAGGCTGCCAAGAGGACTAGAAAGCGGGCCAGAATTGCAGGAAACCGATTTCAGGAGGTAGACTGGAATTGCATTGAAAGCATAGGAAAAGAGGCAGAATGTCCACAATGATGCACTTGGCCAAAAAGGGCGTATGCGATTCCTGAATATATTTCCTGAATATATTCAGGAAAAAACGCATACGCCCTTTTTGGCCAACCAAGCAAGCTTGCAAAGGAAATCTGCACTACAATGAAGTCTCACTTCCCCCCGGTCAAAAGGGCCATCTGAAAAAAGTGTAAAATCCAGAAAGGCAGGACAGGCCATGGAGAACTGGGAGCCTCGTTATGCTGATGGGCGGGATGTAAATTGCCAACAGACACTCAGGAGAAGTGTATGGTGTTTCCTGAAACATATAAGAAACAAAGCAACAGAGCCTAGGGCACTTCCACTTATGGTCCTATAGCTGAGGGAAATTAAAATCAAAAAGACACAACCACCCCAAAGTTTGGGACGCCTCTGTTTACAAGAACCTCGTTTACAGTACAAGTTCAACATCGCAGAAAGTGAAAAATGGATAAAGAAGTTGTGGTATTTACTTACAAAGCAATATCACTCAGCAATGAAATCTATGTCATCAGGCCCTTAGCAGCACAATGAGTGGATTCAGGTATGATGATTCTAACTGAAATAAGTCACACAGAAAAAGAAACATCATAAGATATCTGTAATACACGGAATGTAAACTTGGCTACACAGGAACTGAATTCCAAAACAGAAAAGGGTCTCAAATTTAGAAAACCAACTTATGCTTGCTTAAGGGTAAAGGTGAGTTGGGGTGCTGCATAAAACCAGAGATTGAAATGAGCACAGATAAAGTTCCTTAAGCCAAATATGGAATAGACAAGAGCTACTCCTTGCTCAACGAAATGGACTCAACACCCCATATTAAATGCCTAAGAATGTACCTGACTAGTAAGTATCTTAAAACCTATGGATTGCTATGTCTCCAAAAGAGAATCAAGCGGGTGTTCAGGGGCATAAACGCAGCAGTGATAGGATTGGAGAGGTTCGGTGAGCCAATGAAGACCCTTTGAAGTCATATTGCATGGTATGCATTACAAGGGTCTCAACTCTCCAGGTTTAAGTTATTCTTCCTTCAGCTAAAACATGCATGTGGAACCCAGAGTATGACCAACCGTGTGAACGGGAGACGTGTTCAAATATGTCTCAGTTTTCCTCCCCTGGTACTCGGGTGCAACATTCCAGACGCTTTACTAACACTCGCCCCACTTGGAGAGTCAGCGCCTTTAACCTCCTGTTTGGCCCAGTTTGCAATTTCTGCGGAAGATGAACAGGAATAGGGAGAACCAATGAGAGACTAGCTGGAGGTGTCTGGACGGGCAAATTTAACTCTCATTTCCCACCAGGAAGAGGAAAGAACCAAAGGCTCAGCGTGCCGTGCCCGAACAAGATTAAGGCCTGAAGCCATCCTGAGGTGTTTCGGCCAGCTCACAAGAAAGCGAGTTGAAGAAAGGAGCTCAGGGGCACTGTAAGTCACAAACCTGCAGAGTTATAAATGACAGCTATCGTCCAAAAATATACTGAAGTAAGGCTGCCAAGAGGACTTGAAAGCGGGGCAGAATTGCAGGAAACCAATTTCAGGAGGTAGACTGGAATTGCATTGAAAGCATAGGAAAAGAGGCAGAACGTCCACAATGATGCACTTGGCCAAAAAGGGCGTATGAGTTTTTTCCTGAATATATTCAGGAAAAAACGCATACGCCGGTTTTCGCCAACCAAGCAAACTTGCAAAGGAAATCTGCACTACAATGAAGTCTCACTTCCCCCCCGGCAAAAGGGCCATCTGAAAAAAGTGTAAAATCCAGAAAGGCAGGACAGGCCATGGAGAACTGGGAGCCTTGTTATGCTGATGGGCGGGATGTAAATTGCCAACAGACACTCAGGAGAAGTGTACGGTGTTTCCTGAAACATCTAAAAAACAAAGCAACAGAGCCTAAGGCACTTCCACTTATGGTCCTATAGCATAGGGAAATTAAAATCAAAAAGACACAGCCACCCCAAAGTTTGGGACGCCTTTGTTTACAAGAACCTCGTTTACAGTACAAGTTCAACATCGCAGAAAGTGAAAAATGGATAAAGAAGTTGTGGTATTTACTTACAAAGCAATATCACTCAGCAACGAAATCTATGTCATCAGGCCCTTAGCAGCACAATGAGTGGATTCAGGTATGATGATTCTAACTGAAATAAGTCACACAGAAAAAGAAACATCATAAGATATCTGTAATACACGGAATGTAAACTTGGCTACACAGGAACTGAATTACAGAACAGAACAGGGTCTGAAATTTAGAAAACCAACTTATGCTTGCTTAAGGGGAAAGGTGAGTTGGGGTGCTGCATAAAACCAGAGATTGAAATGAGCACAGATAAAGTTCCTTAAGCCAAATATGGGATAGACAAGAGCTACTCCTTGCTCAACGAAATGGACTCAACACCCCATATTAAACGCCTAAGAATGTACCTGACTAGTAAGTATCTTAAAACCTATGGATTGCTATGTCTCCAAAAGAGAATCAAGCGTGTGTACAGGGGCATAAACGCAGCAGTGATAGGATTGGAGAGGTTCGGTGAGCAAATGAAGACCCTTTGAAGTCATATTGCATGGTACCCATTCCACGGGTTTCAACTACCCAGGTTTAAGGTATTCTTCCTTCAGCTAAAACATGCATGTGGAACCTAGAGTATGATCAACCATGTGATCGGGAGATGTGTTCAAATATGTCCCAGTTTTCGTACCCTGGTACTCGGGTGCAACATTCCAGACGCTTTACTAACACTCTCCCGACTTGGAGAGTCAGTCCCTTTAACCTCCTGTTTGGCCCAGTTTGCAATTTCTGCGGAAGATGAACAGGAATAGCGAGAACAAATGAGAGACTAGCTGGAGGTGTCTGGACGGGCAAATTTAACTCTCATTTCCCACCAGGAAGAGGAATTAACCAAAGGCTCAGCGTGCCGTGCCGGAACCAGATTAGGGCCTGAAGCCATCCTGCGGTGTTGCGGCCAGGTCACATGAAAGCGAGTTGAATAAAGGAGCTCAGGGGCACTGTAATTCACAAACCTGCAGAGTTATAAATGACAGCTATCCTCCAAAAATATACTGAAGTAAGGCTGCCAAGAGGACTTGAAAGCGGGGCAGAATTGCAGGAAACCGATTTCAGGAGGTAGACTGGAATTGCATTGAAAGCATAGGAAAAGAGGCAGAACGTCCACAATGATGCACTTGGCCAAAAAGGGCGTATGCGTTTTTTCCTGAATATATTCAGGAAAAAACGCATACGCCCTTTTTGGCCAACTAAGCAAACTTGCAAAGGAAATCTTCACTACAATGAAGTGTCACTTCCCCCCGGTCAAAAGGGCCATCTGAAAAAAGTGTAAAATCCAGAAAGGCAGGACAGGCCATGGAGAACTGGGAGCCTTGTTATGCTGATGGGCGGGATGTAAATTGCCAACAGACACTCGGCAGAAGTGTATGGTGTTTCCTGAAACATCTAAAAACAAAGCAACAGAGCCTAGGGCACTTCCACTTATGGTCCTATAGCTTAGGGAAATTAAAATCAAAAAGACACAGCCACCCCAAAGTTTGGGACGCCTCTGTTTACAAGAACCTCGTTTACCGTACAAGTTCAATATCACAGAAAGTGAAAAAAGGATAAAGAACTTGTGGTACTTACGTACAATGCGGTATCACTCAGCAATGAAATCTATGTCATCAGGCCCGTAGCAGCATAATGAGTGGATTCAGGCACGATGATTCTAACTGAAATAAGTCACACAGAAAATGAAACATCATAAGATATCAGTAATACACGGAATGTAAACTTGGCTACACAGGAACTGAATTCCAAAACAGAACAGGGTCTCAAATTTAGAAAACCAACTTATGCTTGCTTAAGGGGAAAGGTGAGTTGGGGTGTTGCATAAAACCAGAGATTGATATGAGCACAGATAAAGTTCCTTAAGCCAAATATGGAATAGACAAGAGCTACTCCTTGCTCAATGAAATGGACTCAACACCCCATATTAAACGCCTAAGAATGTACCTGACTAGTAAGTATCTTAAAACCTATGGATTGCTATGTCTCCAAAAGAGAATCAAGCGTGTGTACAGGGGCATAAATGCAGCAGTGATAGGATTGGAGAGGTTCGGTGAGCAAATGAAGATCCTTTGAAGTCATATTGCATGGTACCCATTCCACGGGTCTCAACTCTCCAGGTTTAATGTATTCTTCCTTCAGCTAAAACATGCATGTGGAACCCAGAGTATGATCAACCGTGTGAACGGGAGACGTGTTCAAATATGTCTCAGTTTTCCTCCCCTGGTACTCTGGTGCAACATTCTAGACGCTTCACTAACACTCTCCCCACTTGGAGAGTCAGCGCCTTTAACCTCCTGATTGGCCCAGTTTGCAATTTCTGCAGAAGATGAACAGGAATAGGGAGAACCAATGAGAGACTAGCTGGAGGTGTCTGGACGGGCAAATTTAACTCTCATTTCCCACCAGGAAGAGGAATTAACCAAAGGCTCAGCGTGCCGTGCCGGAACCAGATTAGGGCCTGAAGCCATCCTGCGGTGTTGCGGCCAGGTCACAAGAAAGCGAGTTGAAGAAAGGAGCTCAGGGGCACTGTAATTCACAAACCTGCAGAGTTATAAATGACAGCTATCCTCCAAAAATATACTGAAGTAAGGCTGCCAAGAGGACTTGAAAGCGGGGCAGAATTGCAGGAAACCGATTTCAGGAGGTAGACTGGAATTGCATTGAAAGCATAGGAAAAGAGGCAGAACGTCCACAATGATGCACTTGGCCAAAAAGGGCATATGCGTTTTTTCCTGAATATATTCAGGAAAAAACGCATACGCCCTTTTTGGCCAACCAAGCAAGCTTGCAAAGGAAATCTGCACTACAATGAAGTCTCACTTCCCCCCGGTCAAAAGGGCCATCTGAAAAAAGTGTAAAATCCAGAAAGGCAGGACAGGCCATGGAGAACTGGGAGCCTTGTTATGCTGATGGGCGGGATGTAAATTGCCAACAGCCACTGAGGAGAAGTGTATGGTGTTTCCTGAAACACCTAAAAAACAAAGCAACAGAGCCTAGGGCACTTCCACTTATGGTCCTATAGCTTAGGGAAATGAAAATCAAAAAGACACAGCCACCCCAAAGTTTGGGACGGCTCTGTTAACAAGAACCTCGTTTACGGTACAAGTTCAATATCGCAGAAAGTGAAAAATGGATAAAGAAGTTGTGGTACTTACGTACAATGCAATATCACTCAGCAATGACATCTATGTCATCAGGCCCGTAGCAGCATCATGAGTGGATTCAGGTATGATGATTCTAACTGAAATAAGTCACACAGAAAAAGAAACATCATAAGATATCACTAATACACGGAATGCAAACTTGGCTACACAGGAACTGGATTACAAAATAGAACAGGGTCTGAAATTTAGAAAACCAACTTATGCTTGCTTAAGGGGAAAGGTGAGTTGGGGTGCTGCATAAAACCAGAGATTGAAATGAGCACAGATAAAGTTCCTTAAGCCAAATATGGAATAGACAAGAGCTACTCCTTGCTCAAAGAAATGGACTCAACACCCCAAATTAAACGCCTAAGAATGTACCTGACTAGTAAGTATCTTAAAACCTATGGATTGCTATGTCTCCAAAAGAGAATCAAGCGTGTGTACAGGGGCATAAACGCAGCAGTGATAGGATTGGAGAGGTTCGGTGAGCAAATAAAACCCTTTGAAGTCATATTGCATGGTACCCATTCCAAGGGTCTCAACTCTCCAGGTGTAAGCGATTCTTCCTTCAGCTAAAACATGCATGTGGAACACAGAGTATGATCAACCGTGTGATCGGGAGACGTCTTCAAATATGTCTCCGTTCTCGTCCCCTGGTACTCGGGTGCAACATTCCAGACGCTTTACTAACACTCTCCCGACTTGGAGAGTCAGTGCCTTTAATCTCCTGATTGGCCCAGTTTGCAATTTCTGCGGAAGATGAAAAGGAATAGCGAGAACCAATGAGAGACTAGCTGGAGGTGTCTGGACGGGCAAATTTAACTCTCATTTCCCACCAGGAAGAGGAATTAACCAAAGGCTCAGTGTGCCGTGCCGGAACCAGATTAGGGCCTGAAGCAATCCTGCGGTGTTGCGGCCAGCTCACAAGAAAGCGAGTTGAAGAAAGGAGCTCAGGGGCACTGTAATTCACAAACCTGCAGAGTTATAAATGACAGCTATCGTCCCAAATTATACTGAAGTAAGCCTGCCAAGAGGACTTGAAAGCGGGGCAGAATTGCAGGAAACCGATTTCAGGAGGTAGACTGGAATTGCACTTAAAGCATAGGAAAAGTGGCAGAACGTCTACAATGATGCACTTGGCCAAAAAGGGCATATGCGTTTTTTCCTGAATATAGTCAGGAAAAAACGCATACGCCATTTTGGCCAACCAAGCAAGCTTGCAAAGGAAATCTGCACTACAATGAAGTCTCACTTCCCCCCGGTCAAAAGGGCCATCTGAAAAAAGTGTAAAATCCAGAAAGGCAGGACAGGCCATGGAGAACTGGGAGCCTTGTTATGCTGATGGGCGGGATGTAAATTGCCAACAGCCACTCGGGAGAAGTGTATGGTGTTTCCTGAAACATCTAAAAAACAAAGCAACAGAGCCTAGGGCACTTCCACTTATGGTCCTATAGTTTAGGGAAATGAAAATCAAAAAGACACAGCCACCCCAAAGTTTGGGACGGCTCTGTTTACAAGAACCTCGTTTACGGTACAAGTTCAATATCGCAGAAAGTGAAAAATGGATAAAGAAGTTGTGGTACTTACGTACAATGCAATATCACTCAGCAATGACATCTATGTCATCAGGCCCGTAGCAGCATAATCAGTTGATTCAGGTATGATGATTCTAACTGAAATAAGTCACACAGAAAAAGAAACATCATAAGATATCAGTAATACACGGAATGTAAACTTGGCTACACAGGAACTGAATTACAGAACAGAACAGGGTCTCAAATTTAGAAAACCAACTTATGCTTGCTTAAGGGTAAAGGTGAGTTGGGGTGCTGCATAAAACCAGAGATTGAAATGAGCACAGATAAAGTTCCTTAAGCCAAATATGGAATAGACAAGAGCTACTCCTTGCTCAACGAAATGGACTCAACACCGCATATAAAACGCCTAAGAATGTACCTGACTAGTAAGTATCTTAAAACCTATGGATTGCTATGTCTCCAAAAGAGAATCAAGCGTGTGTACAGGGGCATAAACGCAGCAGTGATAGGATTGGAGAGGTTCGGTGAGCAAATGAAGACCCTTTGAAGTCATATTGCATGGTACCCATTCCACGGGTCTCAACTCTCCAGGTTTAATGTATTCTTCCTTCAGCTAAAACATGCATGTGGAACCCAGAGTATGATCAACCGTGTGAACGGGAGACGTGTTCAAATATGTCTCAGTTTTCCTCCCCTGGTACTCTGGTGCAACATTCCAGACGCTTTACTAACACTCTCCCCACTTGGAGAGTCAGCGCCTTTAACCTCCTGTTTGGCCCAGTTTGCAATTTCTGCAGAAGATGAACAGGAATAGCGAGAACCAATGAGAGACTAGCTGGAGGTGTCTGGACGGGCAAATTTAACTCTCATTTCCCACCAGGAAGAGGAAATAACCAAAGGCTCAGCATGCCGTGCCGGAACCAGATTAGGGCCTGAAGCCATCCTGCGGTGTTGCGGCCAGCTCAAAAGAAACCGAGTTGAAGAAAGGAGCTCAGGGGCACTGTAATTCACAAACCTGCAGAGTTATAAATGACAGCTATCCTCCAAAAATATACTGAAGTAAGGCTGCCAAGAGGACTTGAAAGCGGGGCAGAATTGCAGGAAACCGATTTCAGGAGGTAGACTGGAATTGCATTGAAAGCATAGGAAAAGAGGCAGAACGTCCACAATGATGCACTTGGCCAAAAAGGGCGTATGCGTTTTTTCCTGAATATATTCACGAAAAAACGCATACGCACTTTTTGGCCAACCAAGCAAGCTTGCAAAGGAAATCTGCACTACAATGAAGTCTCACTTCCCCCCAGTCAAAAGGGCCATCTGAAAAAAGTGTAAAATCCAGAAAGGCAGGACAGGCCATGGAGAACTGGGAGCCTTGTTATGCTGATGGGCGGGATGTAAATTGCCAACAGACACTTGGGAGAAGTGTATGGTGTTTCCTGAAACATCTGAAAAACAAAGCAACAGAGCCTAGGGCACTTCCACTTATGGTCCTATAGCTTAGGGTAATTAAAATCAAAAAGACACAGCCACCCCAAAGTTTGGGACGCCTCTGTTTACAAGAACCTCGTTTACCGTACAATTCAACATCGCAGAAAGTGAAAAATGGATAAAGAACTTGTGGTACTTACGTACAATGCAATATCACTCAGCAATGACATCTATGTCATCAGGCCCGTAGCAGCATCATGAGTGGATTCAGGTATGATGATTCTAACTGAAATAAGTCACACAGAAAAAGAAACATCATCAGATATCACTAATACACGGAATGTAAACTTGGCTACACAGGAACTGGATTACAAAACAGAACAGGGTCTCAAATTTAGAAAACCAACTTATGCTTGCTTAAGGGGAAAGGTGAGTTGGGGTGCTGCATAAAACCAGAGATTGAAATGAGCACAGATAAAGTTCCTTAAGCCAAATATGGAATAGACAAGAGCTACTCCTTGCTCAACGAAATGGACTCAACACCCCATATTAAACGCCTAAGAATGTACCTGACTAGTAAGTATCTTAAAACCTATGGATTGCTATGTCTCCAAAAGAGAATCAAGCGTGTGTACAGGGGCATAAACGCAGCAGTGATAGGTTTGGAGAGGTTTGGTGAGCAAATGAAGACCCTTTGAAGTCATATTGCATGGTACCCATTCCACGGGTCTGAATTCTCCAGGTGTAAGCGATTCTTCCTTCAGCTAAAACATGCATGTGGAACCCAGAGTATGATCAACCATGTGATCGGGAGACGTGTTCAAATATGTCTCCGTTCTCGTCCCCTGGTACTCGGGTGCAACATTCCAGACGCTTTACTAACACTCTCCCGACTTGGAGAGTCAGTGCCTTTAACCTCCTGATTGGCCCAGTTTGCAATTTCTGCGGAAGATGAACAGGAATAGGGAGAACCAACGAGAGACTAGCTGGAGGTGTCTGGACGGGCAAATTTAACTCTCATTTCCCACCAGGAAGAGGAATTAACCAAAGGCTCAGCGTGCCGTGCCGGAACCAGATTAGGGCCTAAAGGAATCCTGCGGTGTTGCGGCCAGCTCACAAGAAAGCGAGTTGAAGAAAGGAGCTCAGGGGCACTGTAATTCACAAACCTGCAGAGTTATAAATGACAGCTATCGTCCCAAATTATACTGAAGTAAGGCTGCCAAGAGGACTTGAAAGCGGGGCAGAATTGCAGGAAACCGATTTCAGGAGGTAGACTGGAATTGCACTTAAAGCATAGGAAAAGAGGCAGAACGTCTACAATGATGCACTTGGCCAAAAAGGGCATATGCGTTTTTTCCTGAATATATTCAGGAAAAAACGCATACGCCCTTTTTGGCCAACCAAGCAAGCTTGCAAAGGAAATCTGCACTACAATGAAGTCTCACTTCCCCCCGGTCAAAAGGGCCATCTGAAAAAAGTGTAAAATCCAGAAAGGCAGGACAGGCCATGGAGAACTGGGAGCCTTGTTATGCTGATGGGCGGGATGTAAATTGCCAACAGACACTCGGGAGAAGTGTATGGTGTTTCCTGAAACATCTAAAAAACAAAGCAACAGAGCCTAGGGCACTTCCACTTATGGTCCTATAGTTTAGGGAAATGAAAATCAAAAAGACACAGCCACCCCAAAGTTTGGGACGGCTCTGTTTACAAGAACCTCGTTTACGGTACAAGTTCAATATCGCAGAAAGTGAAAAATGGATAAAGAAGTTGTGGTACTTACGTACAATGCAATATCACTCAGCAATGACATCTATGTCATCAGGTCCGTAGCAGCATAATGAGTGGATTCAGGTATGATGATTCTAACTGAAATAAGTCACGCAGAAAAAGAAACATCATCAGATATCACTAATACACGGAATGTAAACTTGGCTACACAGGAACTGGATTACAAAACAGAACAGGGTCTCAAATTTAGAAAACCAACTTATGCTTGCTTAAGGGGAAAGGTGAGTTGGGGTGCTGCATAAAACCAGAGATTGAAATGAGCACAGATAAAGTTCCTTAAGCCAAATATGGAATAGACAAGAGCTACTCCTTGCTCAACGAAATGGACTCAACACCCCATATTAAACGACTAAGAATGTACCTGACTAGTAAGTATCTTAAATCCTATGGATTGCTATGTCTCCAAAAGAGAATCAAGCGTGTGTACAAGGGCATAAACGCAGCAGTGATAGGATTGGAGAGGTTCGGTGAGCAAATGAAGACCCTTTGAAGTCATAATGCATGGTACCCATTCCACGGGTCTGAATTCTCCAGGTGTAAGCGATTGTTCCTTCAGCTAAAACATGCATGTGGAACCCAGAGTATGATCAACCGTGTGATCGGGAGACGTGTTCAAATATGTCTCCGTTCTCGTCCCCTGGTACTCGGGTGCAACATTCGAGACGCTTTACTAACACTCTCCCGACTTGGAGAGTCAGTGCCTTTAACCTCCTGATTGGCCCAGTTTGTAATTTCTGCGGAAGATGAACAGGAATAGGGAGAACCAATGAGAGACTAGCTGGAGGTGTCTGGACGGGCAAATTTAACTCTCATTTCCCACCAGGAAGAGGAATTAACCAAAGGCTCAGCGTGCCGTGCCCGAACAAGATTAAGGCCTGAAGCAATCCTGCGGTGTTGCGGCCAGCTCACAAAAAAGCGAGTTGAAGAAAGGAGCTCAGGGGCACTGTAATTCACAAACCTGCAGAGTTATAAATGACAGGTATCGTCCAAAAATATACTGAAGTAAGGCTGCCAAGAGGACTTGAAAGCGGGGCAGAATTGCAGGAAACCGATTTCAGGAGGTAGACTGGAATTGCATTTAAAGCATAGGAAAAGAGGCAGAACGTCCACAATGATGCACTTGGCCAAAAAGGGCGTATGCGTTTTTTCCTGAATATATTCAGGAAAAAACGCATACGCCCTTTTTGGCCAACCAAGCAAGCTTGAAAAGGAAATCTGCACTACAATGAAGTCTCACTTCCCCCCGGTCAAAAGGGCCATCTGAAAAAAGTGTAAAATCAAGAAAGGCAGGACAGGCCATGGAGAACTGGGAGCCTTGTTATGCTGATGGGCGGGATGTAAATTGCCAACAGACACTGAGGAGAAGTGTATGGTGTTTCCTGAAACATCTAAAAAACAAAGCAACAGAGCCTAGGGCACTTCCACTTATGGTCCTATAGCTTAGGGAAATGAAAATCAAAAAGACACAGCCACCCCAAAGTTTGGGACGGCTCTGTTTACAAGAACCTCGTTTACAGTACAAGTTCAACATCGCAGAAAGTGAAAAATGGATAAAGAACTTGTGGTACTTACGTACAATGCAATATCACTCAGCAATGACATCTATGTCATCAGGCCCGTAGCAGCATAATGAGTGGATTCAGGTATGATGATTCTAACTGAAATAAGTCACACAGAAAAAGAAACATCATAAGATATCACTAATACACGGAATGAAAACTTGGCTACACAGGAACTGGATTACAAAACAGAACAGGGTCTCAAATTTAGAAAACCAACTTATGCTTGCTTAAGGGGAAAGGTGAGTTGGGGTGCTGCATAAAACCAGAGATTGAAATGAGCACAGATAAAGTTCCTTAAGCCAAATATGGAATAGACAAGAGCTACTCCTTGCTCAACGAAATGGACTCAACACCCCATATTAAACGCCTAAGAATGTACCTGAGAAGTAAGTATCTTAAAACCTATGGATTGCTATGTCTCCGAAAGAGAATCAAGCGTGTGTACAGGGGCATAAACGCAGCAGTGATAGGTTTGGAGAGGTTTGGTGAGCAAATGAAGACCCTTTGAAGTCATATTGCATGGTACCCATTCCACGGGTCTGAATTCTCCAGGTGTAAGCGATTCTTCCTTCAGCTAAAACATGCATGTGGAACCCAGAGTATGATCAACCATGTGATCGGGAGACGTCTTCAAATATGTCTCCGTTCTCGTCCCCTGGTACTCGGGTGCAACATTCCAGACGCTTTACTAACACTCTCCCGATTTGGAGAGTCAGTCCCTTTAACCTCCTGTTTGGCCCAGTTTGCAATTTCTGCGGAAGATGAACAGGAATAGCGAGAACCAATGAGAGACTAGCTGGAGGTGTCTGGACGGGCAAATTTAACTCTCATTTCCCACCAGGAAGAGGAATTAACCAAAGGCTCAGCGTGCCGTGCCGGAACCAGATTAGGGCCTGAAGCCATCCTGCGGTGTTGCGGCCAGGTCACATGAAAGCGAGTTGAATAAAGGAGCTCAGGGGCACTGTAATTCACAAACCTGCAGAGTTATAAATGACAGCTATCCTCCAAAAATATACTGAAGTAAGGCTGCCAAGAGGACTTGAAAGCGGGGCAGAATTGCAGGAAACCGATTTCAGGAGGTAGACTGGAATTGCATTGAAAGCATAGGAAAAGAGGCAGAACGTCCACAATGATGCACTTGGCCAAAAAGGGCGTATGCGTTTTTTCCTGAATATATTCAGGAAAAACCGCATATGCCCTTTTTGGCCAACCAAGCAAACTTGCAAAGGAAATCTGCACTACAATGAAGTCTCACTTCCCCCCGGTCAAAAGGGCCATCTGAAAAAAGTGTAAAATCCAGAAAGGCAGGACAGGCCATGGAGAACTGGGAGCCTTGTTATGCTGATGGGCGGGATGTAAATTGCCAACAGACACTCGGCAGAAGTGTATGGTGTTTCCTGAAACATCTAAAAACAAAGCAACAGAGCCTAGGGCACTTCCACTTATGGTCCTATAGCTTAGGGAAATTAAAATCAAAAAGACACAGCCACCCCAAAGTTTGGGACGCCTCTGTTTACAAGAACCTCGTTTACCGTACAAGTTCAATATCACAGAAAGTGAAAAAAGGATAAAGAACTTGTGGTACTTACGTACAATGCGGTATCACTCAGCAATGAAATCTATGTCATCAGGCCCGTAGCAGCATAATGAGTGGATTCAGGCACGATGATTCTAACTGAAATAAGTCACACAGAAAATGAAACATCATAAGATATCAGTAATACACGGAATGTAAACTTGGCTACACAGGAACTGAATTCCAAAACAGAACAGGGTCTCAAATTTAGAAAACCAACTTATGCTTGCTTAAGGGGAAAGGTGAGTTGGGGTGTTGCATAAAACCAGAGATTGATATGAGCACAGATAAAGTTCCTTAAGCCAAATATGGAATAGACAAGAGCTACTCCTTGCTCAATGAAATGGACTCAACACCCCATATTAAACGCCTAAGAATGTACCTGACTAGTAAGTATCTTAAAACCTATGGATTGCTATGTCTCCAAAAGAGAATCAAGCGTGTGTACAGGGGCATAAATGCAGCAGTGATAGGATTGGAGAGGTTCGGTGAGCAAATGAAGACCCTTTGAAGTCATATTGCATGGTACCCATTCCACGGGTCTGAATTCTCCAGGTGTAAGCGATTCTTCCTTCAGCTAAAACATGCATGTGGAACCCAGAGTATGATCAACCATGTGATCGGGAGACGTGTTCAAATATGTCTCCGTTCTCGTCCCCTGGTACTCGGGTGCAACATTCCAGACGCTTTACTAACACTCTCCCGACTTGGAGAGTCAGTGCCTTTAACCTCCTGATTGGCCCAGTTTGCAATTTCTGCGGAAGATGAACAGGAATAGGGAGAACCAACGAGAGACTAGCTGGAGGTGTCTGGACGGGCAAATTTAACTCTCATTTCCCACCAGGAAGAGGAATTAACCAAAGGCTCAGCGTGCCGTGCCGGAACCAGATTAGGGCCTGAAGGAATCCTGCGGTGTTGCGGCCAGCTCACAAGAAAGCGAGTTGAAGAAAGGAGCTCAGGGGCACTGTAATTCACAAACCTGCAGAGTTATAAATGACAGCTATCGTCCCAAATTATACTGAAGTAAGGCTGCCAAGAGGACTTGAAAGCGGGGCAGAATTGCAGGAAACCGATTTCAGGAGGTAGACTGGAATTGCATTGAAAGCATAGGAAAAGAGGAAGAACGTCCACAATGATGCACTTGGCCAAAAAGGGCATATGCGTTTTTTCCTGAATATATTCAGGAAAAAACGCATACGCCCTTTTTGGCCAACCAAGCAAGCTTGCAAAGGAAATCTGCACTACAATGAAGTCTCACTTCCCCCCGGTCAAAAGGGCCATCTGAAAAAAGTGTAAAATCCAGAAAGGCAGGACAGGCCATGGAGAACTGGGAGCCTTGTTATGCTGATGGGCGGGATGTAAATTGCCAACAGCCACTCGGGAGAAGTGTATGGTGTTTCCTGAAACATCTAAAAAACAAAGCAACAGAGCCTAGGGCACTTCCACTTATGGTCCTATAGTTTAGGGAAATGAAAATCAAAAAGACACAGCCACCCCAAAGTTTGGGACGGCTCTGTTTACAAGAACCTCGTTTACGGTACAAGTTCAATATCGCAGAAAGTGAAAAATGGATAAAGAAGTTGTGGTACTTACGTACAATGCAATATCACTCAGCAATGACATCTATGTCATCAGGTCCGTAGCAGCATAATGAGTGGATTCAGGTATGATGATTCTAACTGAAATAAGTCACGCAGAAAAAGAAACATCATCAGATATCACTAATACACAGAATGTAAACTTGGCTACACAGGAACTGGATTACAAAACAGAATAGTGTCTCAAATTTAGAAAACCAACTTATGCTTGCTTAAGGGGAAAGGTGAGTTGGGGTGCTGCATAAAACCAGAGATTGAAATGAGCACAGATAAAGTTCCTTAAGCCAAATATGGAATAGACAAGAGCTACTCCTTGCTCAACGAAATGGACTCAACACCCCATATTAAACGACTAAGAATGTACCTGACTAGTAAGTATCTTAAATCCTATGGATTGCTATGTCTCCAAAAGAGAATCAAGCGTGTGTACAAGGGCATAAACGCAGCAGTGATAGGATTGGAGAGGTTCGGTGAGCAAATGAAGACCCTTTGAAGTCATATTGCATGGTACCCATTCCACGGGTCTGAATTCTCCAGGTGTAAGCGATTGTTCCTTCAGCTAAAACATGCATGTGGAACCCAGAGTATGATCAACCGTGTGATCGGGAGACGTGTTCAAATATGTCTCCGTTCTCGTCCCCTGGTACTCGGGTGCAACATTCGAGACGCTTTACTAACACTCTCCCGACTTGGAGAGTCAGTGCCTTTAACCTCCTGATTGGTCCAGTTTGTAATTTCTGCAGAAGATGAACAGGAATAGGGAGAACCAATGAGAGACTAGCTGGAGGTGTCTGGACGGGCAAATTTAACTCTCATTTCCCACCAGGAAGAGGAATTAACCAAAGGCTCAGCGTGCCGTGCCCGAACAAGATTAAGGCCTGAAGCAATCCTGCGGTGTTGCGGCCAGCTCACAAAAAAGCGAGTTGAAGAAAGGAGCTCAGGGGCACTGTAATTCACAAACCTGCAGAGTTATAAATGACAGGTATCGTCCAAAAATATACTGAAGTAAGGCTGCCAAGAGGACTTGAAAGCGGGGCAGAATTGCAGGAAACCGATTTCAGGAGGTAGACTGGAATTGCATTTAAAGCATAGGAAAAGAGGCAGAACGTCCACAATGATGCACTTGGCCAAAAAGGGCGTATGCGTTTTTTCCTGAATATATTCAGGAAAAAACGCATACGCCCTTTTTGGCCAACCAAGCAAGCTTGAAAAGGAAATCTGCACTACAATGAAGTCTCACTTCCCCCCGGTCAAAAGGGCCATCTGAAAAAAGTGTAAAATCCAGAAAGGCAGGACAGGCCATGGAGAACTGGGAGCCTTGTTATGCTGATGGGCGGGATGTAAATTGCCAACAGACACTGAGGAGAAGTGTATGGTGTTTCCTGAAACATCTAAAAAACAAAGCAACAGAGCCTAGGGCACTTCCACTTATGGTCCTATAGCTTAGGGAAATGAAAATCAAACAGACACAGCCACCCCAAAGTTTGGGACGGCTCTGTTTACAAGAACCTCGTTTACAGTACAAGTTCAACATCGCAGAAAGTGAAAAATGGATAAAGAACTTGTGGTACTTACGTACAATGCAATATCACTCAGCAATGACATCTATGTCATCAGGCCCGTAGCAGCATAATGAGTGGATTCAGGTATGATGATTCTAACTGAAATAAGTCACACAGAAAAAGAAACATCATAAGATATCACTAATACACGGAATGTAAACTTGGCTACACAGGAACTGGATTACAAAACAGAACAGGGTCTCAAATTTAGAAAACCAACTTATGCTTGCTTAAGGGGAAAGGTGAGTTGGGGTGCTGCATAAAACCAGAGATTGAAATGAGCACAGATAAAGTTCCTTAAGCCAAATATGGAATAGACAAGAGCTACTCCTTGCTCAACGAAATGGACTCAACACCCCATATTAAACGCCTAAGAATGTACCTGACTAGTAAGTATCTTAAAACCTATGGATTGCTATGTCTCCGAAAGAGAATCAAGCGTGTGTACAGGGGCATAAACGCAGCAGTGATAGGTTTGGAGAGGTTTGGTGAGCAAATGAAGACCCTTTGAAGTCATATTGCATGGTACCCATTCCACGGGTCTGAATTCTCCAGGTGTAAGCGATTCTTCCTTCAGCTAAAACATGCATGTGGAACCCAGAGTATGATCAACCATGTGATCGGGAGACGTGTTCAAATATGTCTCCGTTCTCGTCCCCTGGTACTCGGGTGCAACATTCCAGACGCTTTACTAACACTCTCCCGACTTGGAGAGTCAGTGCCTTTAACCTCCTGATTGGCCCAGTTTGCAATTTCTGCGGAAGATGAACAGGAATAGGGAGAACCAACAAGAGACTAGCTGGAGGTGTCTGGACGGGCAAATTTAACTCTCATTTCCCACCAGGAAGAGGAATTAACCAAAGGCTCAGCGTGCCGTGCCGGAACCAGATTAGGGCCTGAAGCAATCCTGCGGTGTTGCGGCCAGCTCACAAGAAAGCGAGTTGAAGAAAGGAGCTCAGGGGCACTGTAATTCACAAACCTGCAGAGTTATAAATGACAGCTATCGTCCCAAATTATACTGAAGTAAGGCTGCCAAGAGGACTTGAAAGCGGGGCAGAATTGCAGGAAACCTATTTCAGGAGGTAGACTGGAATTGCATTGAAAGCATAGGAAAAGAGGAAGAACGTCCACAATGATGCACTTGGCCAAAAAGGGCATATGCGTTTTTTCCTGAATATATTCAGGAAAAAACGCATACGCCCTTTTTGGCCAACCAAGCAAGCTTGCAAAGGAAATCTGCACTACAATGAAGTCTCACTTCCCCCCGGTCAAAAGGGCCATCTGAAAAAAGTGTAAAATCCAGAAAGGCAGGACAGGCCATGGAGAACTGGGAGCCTTGTTATGCTGATGGGCGGGATGTAAATTGCCAACAGCCACTCGGGAGAAGTGTATGGTGTTTCCTGAAACATCTAAAAAACAAAGCAACAGAGCCTAGGGCACTTCCACTTATGGTCCTATAGTTTAGGGAAATGAAAATCAAAAAGACACAGCCACCCCAAAGTTTGGGACGGCTCTGTTTACAAGAACCTCGTTTACGGTACAAGTTCAATATCGCAGAAAGTGAAAAATGGATAAAGAAGTTGTGGTACTTACGTACAATGCAATATCACTCAGCAATGACATCTATGTCATCAGGCCCGTAGCAGCATAATGAGTGGATTCAGGTATGATGATTCTAACTGAAATAAGTCACACAGAAAAAGAAACATCATAAGATATCACTAATACACGGAATGTAAACTTGGCTACACAGGAACTGGATTACAAAACAGAACAGGGTCTGAAATTTAGAAAACCAACTTATGCTTGTTTAAGGGGAAAGGTGAGTTGGGGTGCTGCATAAAACCAGAGATTGAAATGAGCACAGATAAAGTTCCTTAAGCCAAATATGGAATAGACAAGAGCTACTCCTTGCTCAACGAAATGGACTCAACACCCCATATTAAACGCCTAAGAATGTACCTGACTAGTAAGTATCTTAAATCCTATGGATTGCTATGTCTCCGAAAGAGAATCAAGCGTGTGTACAGGGGCATAAACGCAGCAGTGATAGGATTGGAGAGGTTCGGTGAGCAAATGAAGACCCTTTGAAGTCATATTGCATGGTACCCATTCCACGGGTCTGAATTCTCCAGGTGTAAGCGATTCTTCCTTCAGCTAAAACATGCATGTGGAACCCAGAGTATGATCAACCGTGTGATCGGGAGACGTCTTCAAATATGTCTCCGTTCTCGTCCCCTGGTACTCGGGTGCAACATTCCAGACGCTTTACTAACACTCTCCCGACTTGGAGAGTCAGTGCCTTTAACCTCCTGATTGGCCCAGTTTGCAATTTCTGCGGAAGATGAACAGGAATAGGGAGAACCAATGAGAGACTAGCTGGAGGTGTCTGGACGGGCAAATTTAACTCTCATTTCCCACCAGGAAGAGGAATTAACCAAAGGCTCAGCGTGCCGTGCCGGAACCAGATTAGGGCCTGAAGCAATCCTGCGGTGTTGCGGCCAGCTCACAAGAAAGCGAGTTGAAGAAAGGAGCTCAGGGGCACTGTAATTCACAAACCTGCAGAGTTATAAATGACAGCTATCGTCCCAAATTATACTGAAGTAAGGCTGCCAAGAGGACTTGAAAGCGGGGCAGAATTGCAGGAAACCGATTTCAGGAGGTAGACTGGAATTGCACTTAAAGCATAGGAAAAGAGGCAGAACGTCCACAATGATGCACTTGGCCAAAAAGGGCGTATGCGTTTTTTCCTGAATATATTCAGGAAAAAACGCATACGCCCTTTTTGGCCAACCAAGCAAGCTTGCAAAGGAAATCTGCACTACAATGAAGTCTCACTTCCCCCCAGTCAAAAGGGCCATCTGAAAAAAGTGTAAAATCCAGAAAGGCAGGACAGGCCATGGAGAACTGGGAGCCTTGTTATGCTGATGGGCGGGATGTAAATTGCCAACAGCCACTCCGGAGAAGTGTATGGTGTTTCCTGAAACATCTAAAAAACGAAGCAACAGAGCCTAGGGCACTTCCACTTATGGTCCTATAGCTTAGGGAAATGAAAATCAAAAAGACTCAGCCACCCCAAAGTTTGGGACGGCTCTGTTTACAAGAACCTCGTTTACGGTATAAGTTCAATATCGCAGAAAGTGAAAAATGGATAAAGAAGTTGTGGTACTTACGTACAATGCAATATCACTCAGCAATGACATCTATGTCATCAGGCCCGTAGCAGCATAATGAGTGGATTCAGGTATGATGATTCTAACTGAAATAAGTCACACAGAAAAAGAAACATCATAAGATATCACTAATACACGGAATGTAAACTTGGCTACACATGAACTGGATTACAAAACAGAACAGGGTCTGAAATTTAGAAAACCAACTTCTGCTTGCTTAAGGGGAAAGGTGAGTTGGGGTGCTGCATAAAACCAGAGATTGAAATGAGCACAGATAAAGTTCCTTAAGCCAAATATGGAATAGACAAGAGCTACTCCTTGCTCAACGAAATGGACACAACACCCCATATTAAACGCCTAAGAATGTACCTGACTAGTAAGTATCTTAAATCCTATGGATTGCTATGTCTCCGAAAGAGAATCAAGCGTGTGTACAGGGGCATAAACGCAGCAGTGATAGGATTGGAGAGGTTTGGTGAGCAAATGAAGACCCTTTGAAGTCATATTGCATGGTACCCATTCCACGGGTCTGAATTCTCCAGGTGTAAGTGATTCTTCCTTCAGCTAAAACATGCATGTGGAACCCAGAGTATGATCAACCGTGTGATCGGGAGACGTCTTCAAATATGTCTCCGTTCTC
This sequence comes from Grampus griseus, assembly GCF_964374135.1. NCBI lineage: Eukaryota > Metazoa > Chordata > Mammalia > Artiodactyla > Delphinidae > Grampus > Grampus griseus. The sequence continues at coordinate 860,007 of NW_028133361.1, read as the reverse complement.
GTCCCCTGGTACTCGGCTGCAACATTCCACACGCTTTACTAACACTCTCCCGACTTGGAGAGTCAGTGCCTTTAACCTCCTGATTGGCCCAGTTTGCAATTTCTGCGGAAGATGAACAGAAATAGGGAGGACCAATGAGAGACTAGCTGGAGGTGTCTGGACGGGCAAATTTAACTCTCATTTCCCACCAGGAAGAGGAATTAACCAAAGGCTCAGCGTGCCGTGCCAGAACCAGATTAGGGCCTGAAGCAATCCTGCGGTGTTGCGGCCAGCTCACAAGAAAGCGAGTTGAAGAAAGGAGCTAAGGGGCACTGTAATTCACAAACCTGCAGAGTTATAAATGACAGCTATCGTCCCAAATTATACTGAAGTAAGGCTGCCAAGAGGACTTGAAAGCGGGGCAGAATTGCAGGAAACCGATTTCAGGAGGTAGACTGGAATTGCACTTAAAGCATAGGAAAAGAGGCAGAACGTCCACAATGATGCACTTGGCCAAAAAGGGCGTATGCATTTTTCCCTGAATATATTCAGGAAAAAACGCATACGCCCTTTTTGGCCAACCAAGCAAGCTTGCAAAGGAAATCTGCACTACAATGAAGTGTCACTTCCCCCCGGTCAAAAGGGCCATCTGAAAAAAGTGTAAAATCCAGAAAGGCAGGACAGGCCATGGAGAACTGGGAGCCTTGTTATGCTGATGGGCGGGATGTAAATTGCCAACAGCCACTCAGGAGAAGTGTATGGTGTTTCCTGAAACATCTAAAAAACAAAGCAACAGAGCCTAGGGCACTTCCACTTATGGTCCTATAGCTTAGGGAAATGAAAATCAAAAAGACTCAGCCACCCCAAAGTTTGGGACGGCTCTGTTTACAAGAACCTCGTTTACGGTACAAGTTCAATATCGCAGAAAGTGAAAAATGGATAAAGAACTTGTGGTACTTACGTACAATGCAATATCACTCAGCAATGACATCTATGTCATCAGGCCCGTAGCAGCATAATGAGTGGATTCAGGTATGATGATTCTAACTGAAATAAGTCACACAGAAAAAGAAACATCATAAGATATCACTAATACACGGAATGTAAACTTGGCTACACAGGAACTGGATTACAAAACAGAACAGGGTCTCAAATTTAGAAAACCAACTTATGCTTGCTTAAGGGGAAAGGTGAGTTGGGGTGCTGCATAAAACCAGAGATTGAAATGAGCACAGATAAAGTTCCTTAAGACAAATATGAAATAGACAAGAGCTACTCCTTGCTCAATGAAATGGACTCAACACCCCATATTAAACGCCTAAGAATGTACCTGACTAATAAGTACCTTAAAACCTATGGATTGCTATGTCTCCGAAAGAGAATCAAGCGTGTGTACAGGGGCATAAACGCAGCAGTGATAGGTTTGGAGAGGTTCGGTGAGCAAATGAAGACCCTTTGAAGTCATATTGCATGGTACCCATTCCACGGGTCTCAACTCTCCAGGTTTAAGGGATTCTTCCTTCAGCTAAAACATGCATGTGGAGCCCAGAGTATGATCAACTGTGTGATCGGGAGACGTCTTCAAATATGTCTCCGTTCTCGTCCCCTGGTACTCGGGTGCAATATTCCAGACGCTTTACTAACACTCTCCCGACTTGGAGAGTCAGTGTCTTTAACCTCCTGATTGGCCCAGTTTGCAATTTCTGCGGAAGATGAACAGGAATAGCGAGAACCAATGAGAGACTAGCTGGAGGTGTCTGGACGGGCAAATTTAACTCTCATTTCCCACCAGGAAGAGGAATTAACCAAAGGCTCAGCGTGCCGTGCCGGAACCAGATTAGGGCCTGAAGCAATCCTGCGGTGTTGCGGCCAGGTCACAAGAAAGCGAGTTGAAGAAAGGAGCTCAGGGGCACTGTAATTCACAAACCTGCAGAGTTATAAATGACAGCTATCGTCCAAAAATATACTGAAGTAAGGCTGCCAAGAGGACTTGAAAGCGGGGCAGAATTGCAGGAAACCGATTTCAGGAGGTAGACTGGAATTGCATTGAAAGCATAGGAAAAGAGGAAGAACGTCCACAATGATGCACTTGGCCAAAAAGGGCGTATGCGTTTTTTCCTGAATATATTCAGGAAAAAACGCATACGCCATTTTGGCCAACCAAGCAAGCTTGCAAAGGAAATCTGCACTACAATGAAGTCTCACTTCCCCCCGGTCAAAAGGGCCATCTGAAAAAAGTGTAAAATCCAGAAAGGCAGGACAGGCCATGGAGAACTGGGAGCCTTGTTATGCTGATGGGCGGGATGTAAATTGCCAACAGCCACTCGGGAGAAGTGTATGGTGTTTCCTGAAACATCTAAAAAACAAAGCAACAGAGCCTAGGGCACTTCCACTTATGGTCCTATAGTTTAGGGAAATGAAAATCAAAAAGACACAGCCACCCCAAAGTTTGGGACGGCTCTGTTTACAAGAACCTCGTTTACGGTACAAGTTCAATATCGCAGAAAGTGAAAAATGGATAAAGAAGTTGTGGTACTTACGTACAATGCAATATCACTCAGCAATGACATCTATGTCATCAGGCCCGTAGCAGCATAATGAGTGGATTCAGCTATGATGATTCTAACTGAAATAAGTCACACAGAAAAAGAAACATCATAAGATATCACTAATACACGGAATGTAAACTTGGCTACACAGGAACTGGATTACAAAACAGAACAGGGTCTCAAATTTAGAAAACCAACTTATGCTTGCTTAAGGGGAAAGGTGAGTTGGGGTGCTGCATAAAACCAGAGATTGAAATGAGCACAGATAAAGTTCCTTAAGCCAAATATGGAATAGACAAGAGCTACTCCTTGCTCAACGAAATGGACTCAACACCCCATATTAAACGCCTAAGAATGTACCTGACTAGTAAGTATCTTAAAACCTATGGATTGCTATGTCTCCGAAAGAGAATCAAGAGTGTGTACAGGGACATAAATGCAGCAGTAATAGGATTGGAGAGGTTCGGTGAGCAAATGAAGACCCTTTAAAGTCATATTGCATGGTACCCATTCCACGGGTCTGAATTCTCCAGGTGTAAGCGATTCTTCCTTCAGCTAAAACATGCATGTGGAACCCAGAGTATGATCAACCGTGTGATCGGGAGACGTGTTCAAATATGTCTCCGTTCTCGTCCCCTGGTACTCGGGTGCAACATTCCAGACGCTTTACTAACACTCTCCCGACTGGGAGGGTCAGTGCCTTTAACCTCCTGACTGGCCCAGTTTGCAATTTCTGCGGAAGATGAACAGGGAGAGGGAGAACCAATGAGAGACTAGCTGGAGGTGTCTGGACGGGCAAATTTAACTCTCATTTCCCACCAGGAAGAGGAATTAACCAAAGGCTCAGCATGCCATGCCGGAACCAGATTAGGGCCTGAAGCAATCCTGCGGTGTTGCGGCCAGCTCACAAGAAAGCGAGTTGAAGAAAGGAGCTCAGGGGCACTGTAATTCACAAACCTGCAGAGTTATAAATGCCAGCTATCGTCCAAAAATATACTGAAGTAAGGCTGCCAAGAGGACTTGAAAGCGGGGCAGAATTGCAGGAAACCGATTTCAGGAGGTAGACTGGAATTGCATTGAAAGCATAGGAAAAGAGGCAGAACGTCCACAATGATGCACTTGGCCAAAAAAGGCGTATGCATTTTTTCCTGAATATATTCAGGAAAAAACGTATACGCACTTTTTGGCTAACCAAGCAAACTTGCAAAGGAAATCTGCACTACAATGAAGTCTCACTTCCCCCTGGTCAAAAGGGCCATCTGAAAAAAGTGTAAAATCCATAAAGGCAGGACAGGCCATGGAGAACTGGGAGCCTTCTTATGCTGATGGGCGGGATGTAAATTGCCAACAGCCACTCTGGAGAAGTGTATGGTGTTTCCTGAAACATCTAAAAAACAAAGCAACAGAGCCTAGGGCACTTCTACTTATGGTCCTATAGCTTAGGGAAATTAAATCTAAAAAGACACAGCCACCCCAAAGTTTGGAACGGCTCTGTTTACAAGAACCACGTTTACCGTACAAGTCCAATATCGCAGAAAGTGAAAAATGGATAAAGAAGTTGTGGTACTTACATACAATGCAGTATCACTCAGCAATGTAATCTATGTCATCAGGCCCGTAGCAGCATAATGAGTGGATACAGGTACGATGATTCTAACTGAAATAAGTCACACAGAAAAAGAAACATCATAAGATATCAGTAATACACGGAATGTAAACTTGGCTACACAGGAACTGAATTCCAAAACAGAACAGGGTCTCAAATTTAGAAAACCAACTTATGCTTGCTTATGGGGAAAGGTGAGTTGGGGTGCTGCATAAAACCACAGATTGAAATGAGCACAGATAAAGTTCCTTAAGCCAAATATGGAATAGACAAGAGCTACTCCTTGCTCAACGAAATGGACTCAACACCCCATATTAAACGCCTAAGAATGTACCTGACTAGTAAGTATCTTAAAACCTATGGATTGCTATGTCTCCAAAAGAGAATCAAGCGTGTGTACAGGGGCATAAACGCAGCAGTGATAGGATTGGAGAGGTTCGGTGAGCAAATGAAGACCCTTTGAAGACATATTGCATGGTACCCATTCCACGGGTTTCAACTACCCAGGTTTAAGGTATTCTTCCTTCAGCTAAAACATGCATGTGGAACCTAGAGTATGATCAACCATGTGATCGGGATACGTGTTCAAATATGTCTCAGTTTTCGTACCCTGGTACTCGGGTGCAACATTCCAGACGCTTTACTAACACTCTCCCCACTTGGAGAGTCAGACCCTTTAACCTCCTGTTTGGCCCAGTTTGCAATTTCTGCGGAAGATGAACAGGAATAGCGAGAACCAATGAGATAGTAGCTGGAGGTGTCTGGACTGGCAAATTTAACTCTCATTTCCCACCAGGAAGAGGAATTAACCAAAGGCTCAGCGTGCTGTGCCGGGACCAGATTAGGGTCTGAAGCCATCCTGCTGTGTTGCGGCCAGGTCACAAGAAAGCGAGTTGAAGAAAGGAGCTCAGGGGCACTGTAATTCACAAACCTGCAGAGTTATTAATGACAGCTATCGTCCAAAAATATACTGAAGTAAGGCTGCCAAGAGGACTTGAAAGCGGGGCAGAATTGCAGGAAACCGATTTCAGGAGGTAGACTGGAATTGCATTGAAAGCATAGGAAAAGAGGCAGAACGTCCACAATGATGCACTTGGCCAAAAAGGGCGTATGCGTTTTTTCCTGAATATATTCAGGAAAAAACGCATACGCCCTTTTTGGCCAACCAAGCAAGCTTGCAAAGGAAATCTGCACTACAATGAAGTCTCACTTCCACCCGGTCAAAAGGGCCATCTGAAAAAAGGGTAAAATCCAGAAAGGCAGGACAGGCCATGGAGAACTGGGAGCCTTGTTATGCTGATGGGCGGGATGTAAATTGCCAACAGACACTCTGGAGAAGTGTATGGTGTTTCCTGAAACATCTAAAAAACAAAGCAACAGAGCCTAGGGCACTTCCACTTATGGTCCTATAGCTTAGGGAAATTAAAATAAAAAAGACACAGCCACCCCAAATTTTGGGAGGCCTCTCTTTACAAGAACCTCGTTTACGGTACCAGTTCAATATCACAGAAAGTGAAAAATGGATAAAGAACTTGTGGTACTTACGTACAATGCAGTATCACTCAGCAATGAAATCTATGTCATCAGGCCCGTAGCAGCATAATGAGTGGATTCAGGTACGATGATTCTAACTGAAATAAGTCACACAGAAAAAGAAACATCATAAGATATCAGTAATACACGGAATGTAAACTTGGCTACACAGGAACTGAATTACAGAACAGAACAGGGTCTCAAATTTAGAAAACCAACTTATGCTTGCTTATGGGTAAAGGTGAGTTGGGGTGCTGCATAAAACCAGAGATTAAAATGAGCACAGATAAACTTCCTTAAGCCAAATATGGAATAGACAAGAGCTACTCCTTGCTCAACGAAATGGACTCAACACCCCATATTAAACGCCTAAGAATATACCTGACTAGTAAGTATCTTAAAACCTATGGATTGCTATGTCTCCAAAAGACAATCAAGCGCGTACAGGGGCATAAACTCAGCAGTGATAGGATTGGAGAGGTTCGGTGAGCAAATGAAGACCCTTTGAAGTCATATTGCATGGTACCCATTACACGGTCTCAACTCTCCAGGTTTAAGGTATTCTTCCTTCAGCTAAAACATGCATGTGGAACCCAGAGTATGATCATCCGTGTGAACGGGAGACGTGTTCAAATATGTCTCAGTTTTCCTCCCCTGGTACTCGGGTGCAACATTCCAGACGCTTTACTAACACTCTCCCCACTTGGAGAGTCAGTCCCTTTAACATCCTGTTTGGCCCAGTTTGCAATTTCTGCGGAAGATGAACAGGAATATCGAAAACCAATGAGAGACTATCTGGAGGTGTCTGGACTGGCAAATTTAACTCTCATTTCTCACCAGGAAGAGGAATTAACCAAAGGCTCAGCGTGCCGTGCCGGAACCAGATTAGGGCCTGAAGCCATCCTGCGGTGTTGCGGCTAGCTCAAAAGAAAGCGAGTTGAAGAAAGGAGCTCAGGGGCACTGTAATTCACAAACCTGCAGAGTTATAAATGACAGCTATCGTCCAAAAATATACTGAAGTAAGGCTGCCAAGAGGACTTGAAATCGGGGCAGAATTGTAGGAAACCGATTTCAGGAGGTAGACTGGAATTGCATTGAAAGCATAGGAAAAGAGGCAGAACGTCCACAATGATGCACTTGGCCAAAAAGGGCGTATGCGTTTTTTCCTGAATATATTCAGGAAAAATAGCATACGCCCTTTTTGGCTAACCAAGCAAACTTGCAAAGGAAATCTGCACTACAATGAAGTCTCACTTCCCCACGGTCAAAAGGGCCATCTGCAAAAAGTGTAAAATCCAGAAAGGCAGGACAGGCCATGGAGAACTGGGAGCCTTGTTATGCTGATGGGCGGGATGTAAATTGCCAACAGCCACTCGGGAGAAGTGTATGGTGTTTCCTGAAACATCTAAAAAACAAAGCAACAGAGCCTAGGGCACTTCCACTTATGGTCCTATAGCTTAGGGAAATTAAAATCAAAAAGACACAGCCACCCCAAATTTTGGGACGCCTCTGTTTACAAGAACCTCGTTTACCGTACAAGTTCAATATCAAAGAAAGTGAAAAATGGATAAAGAACTTGTGGTACTTATGTACAATGCAGTATCACTCAGCAATGAAATCTATGTCATCAGGCCCGTAGCAGCATAATGAGTGGATTCAGGTACGATGATTCTAACTGAAATAAGTCACACAGAAAAAGAAACATCATAAGATATCACTAATACACGGAATGTAAACTTGGCTACACAGGAACTGAATTCCAAAACAGAACAGGGTCTCAAATTTAGAAAACCAACTTATGCTTGCTTAAGGGGAAAGGTGAGTTGGGGTGCTGCATAAAACCAGAGATTGAAATGAGCACAGATAAAGTTCCTTAAGCCAAATATGGAATAGACAAGAGCTACTCCTTGCTCAACAAAATGGACTCAACACCGCATATTAAACGCCTAAGAATGTACCTGACTAGTAAGTATCTTAAAACCTATGGATTGCTATGTCTCCAAAACAGAATCAAGCGTGTGTACAGGGGCATAAACGCAGCAGTGATAGGATTGGAGAGGTTCGATGAGCAAATGAAGACCCTTTGAAGTCATATTGCATGGTACCCATTCCACGGGTCTCAACTCTCCAGGTTTAAGGTATTCTTCCTTCAGCTAAAACATGCATGTGGAACCCAGAGTATGATCAACCGTGTGAACGGGAGACGTGTTCAGATATGTCTCAGTTTTCCTCCCCGGGTACTCGGGTGCAACACTCCAGACGCTTTACTAACACTCTCCCCACTTGGAGAGTCAGCGCCTTTAACCTCCTGTTTGGCCCAGTTTGCAATTTCTGCGGAAGATGAACAGGAATAGGGAGAACCAATGAGAGACTAGCTGGAGGTGTCTGGACGGGCAAATTTAACTCTCATTTCCCACCAGGAAGAGGAAATTACCAAAGGCTCAGCGTGCCGTGCGGGAACCAGATTAGGGCCTGAGGCCATCCTGCGGTTTTGCGGCCAGGTCACAAGAAAGCGAGTTGAAGAAAGGAACTCAGGGGCACTGTAATTCACAAACATGCAGAGTTATAAATGACAGCTATCGTCCAAAAATATACTGAAGTAAGGCTGCCAAGAGGACTTGAAAGCGGGTCAGAATTGCAGGAAACCGATTTCAGGAGGTAGACTGGAATTGCATTGAAAGCATAGGAAAAGAGGCAGAACGTCCACAATGATGCACTTGACCAAAAAGGGCATATGCGTTTTTTCCTGAATATATTCAGGAAAAAACGCATACGCACTTTTTGGCCAACCAAGCAAGCTTGCAAAGGAAATCTGCACTACAATGAAGTCTCACTTCCCCCCGGTCAAAAGGGCCATCTGAAAAAAGTGTAAAATCCAGAAAGGCAGGACAGGCCATGGAGAACTGGGAGCCTTGTTATGCTGATGGGCGGGATGTAAATTGCCAACAGACACTCGGGAGAAGTGTATGGTGTTTCCTGAAACATCTAAAAAACAAAGCAACAGAGCCTAGGGCACTTCCACTTATGGTCCTATAGCTTAGGGAAATTAAAATCAAAAAGACACAGCCACCCCAAAGTTTCGGACGCCTCTGTTTACAAGAACCTCGTTTACCGTACAAGTTCAATATCACAGAAAGTGAAAAATGGATAAAGAACTTGTGGTACTTACGTACAATGCAGTATCACTCAGCAATGAAATCTGTGTCATCAGGCCCGTAGCAGCATAATGAGTGGATTCAGGTACGATGATTCTAACTGAAATAAGTCACACAGAAAAAGAAACATCATAAGATATCACTAATACACGGAATGTAAACTTGGCTACACAGGAACTGAATTCCAAAACAGAACAGGGTCTCAAATTTAGAAAACCAACTTATGCTTGCTTAAGGGGAAAGGTGAGTTGGGGTGCTGCATAAAACCAGAGATTGAAATGAGCACAGATAAAGTTCCTTAAGCCAAATATGGAATAGACAAGAGCTACTCCTTGCTCAACGAAATGGACTCAACACCCCATATTAAACGCCTAAGAATGTACCTGACTAGTAAGTATCTTAAAACCTATGGATTGCTATGTCTCCAAAAGAGAATCAAGCATGTGTACAGGGGCATAAACGCAGCAGTGATAGGATTGGAGAGGTTCGGTGTGCAAATGAAGACCCTTTGAAGTCATATTGCATGGTACCCAATCCACGGGTCTCAACTCTCCAGGTTTAAGGTATTCTTCCTTCAGCTAAAACATGCATGTGGAACCTAGAGTATGATCAACCATGTGACCGGTAGACGTGTTCAAATATGTCTCAGTTTTTCTCCCCTGGTACTCGGGTGCAACATTCCAGACGCTTTACTAACACTCTCCCCACTTGGAGAGTCAGCGCCTTTAACCCCCTGTTTGGCCCAGTGTGCAATTTCTGCTGAAGATGAACAGGAATAGCGAGAACCAATGAGAGACTAGCTGGAGGTTTCTGGACGGGCAAATTTAACTCTCACTTCCCACCAGGAAGAGGAAATAACCAAAGGCTCAGCGTACCGTGCCGGAACCAGATCAGGGCCTGAAGCCATCCTGCGGTGTTGCGGCCAGCTCACAAGAAAGCGAGTTGAAGAAAGGAGCTCAGGGGCACTGTAATTCACAAACCTGCAGAGTTATAAATGACAGCTATCGTCCAAAAATATACTGAAGTAAGGCTGCCAAGAGGACTTGAAAGCGGGGCAGAATTGCAGGAAACCGATTTCAGGAGGTAGACTGGAATTGCATTGAAAGCATAGGAAAAGAGGCAGAACGTCCACAATGATGCACTTGGCCAAAAAGGGCGTATGCGTTTTTTCCTGAATATATTCAGGAAAAAACGCATACGCCCTTTTTGGCCAACCAAGCTAGCTTGCAAAGGAAATCTGCACTACAATGAAGTCTCACTTCCCCCCGGTCAAAAGGGCCATCTGAAAAAAGTGTAAAATCCAGAAAGGCAGGACAGGCCATGGAGAACTGGGAGCCTTGTTATGCTGATGGGCGGGATGTAAATTGCCAACAGACACTCGGGAGAAGTGTATGGTGTTTCCTGAAACATCTAAAAAACAAAGCAACAGAGCCTAGGGCACTTCCACTTATGGTCCTATAGCTTAAGGAAATGAAAATCAAAAAGACACAGCCACCCTAAAGTTTGGGACGGCTCTGTTTACAAGAACCTCGTTTACGGTACAAGTTCAATATCGCAGAAAGTGAAAAATGGATAAAGAACTTGTGGTACTTACGTACAATGCAATATCACTCAGCAATGACATGTATGTCATCAGGCCCGTAGCAGCATAATGAGTGGATTCAGGTATGATGATTCTAACTGAAATAAGTCACACAGAAAAAGAAACATCATAAGATATCACTAATACACGGAATGTAAACTTGGCTACACAGGAACTGGATTACAAAACAGAACAGGGTCTCAATTTTAGAAAACCATCTTATGCTTGCTTAAGGGGAAAGGTGAGTTGGGGTGCTGCATAAAACCAGAGATTGAAATGAGCACAGATAAAGTTCCTTAAGCCAAATATGAAATAGACAAGAGCTACTCCTTGCTCAACGAAATGTACTCAACACCCCATATTAAACGCCTAAGAATGTACGTGACTAGTAAGTATCTTAAAACCTATGGATTGCTATGTCTCCGAAAGAGAATCAAGCGTGTGTACAGGGGCATAAACGCAGCAGTGATAGGATTGGAGAGGTTCGGTGAGCAAATGAAGACCCTTTGAAGTCATATTGCATGGTACCCATTCCATGGGTCTCAACTTTCCAGATTTCAGGGATTCTTCCTTCAGCTAAAACATGCATGTGGAACCCAGAGTATGATCAACCGTGTGATCGGGAGACGTGTTCAAATATGTCTCCGTTCTCGTCCCCTGGTACTCGGGTGCAACATTCCAGACGCTTTACTAACACTCTCCCGACTTGGAGAGTCAGTGCCTTTAACCTCCTGTTTGGCCCAGTTTGCAATTTCTGCGGAAGATGAACAGGAATAGGGAGAACCAATGAGAGACTAGCTGGAGGTGTCTGGACGGGCAAATTTAACTCTCATTTCCCACCAGGAAGAGGAATTAACCAAAGGCTCAGCGTGCCGTGCCGGAACCAGATTAGGGCCTGAAGCAATCCTGCGGTGTTGCGGCCAGCTCACAAGAAAGCGAGTTGAAGAAAGGAGCTCAGGGGCACTGTAATTCACAAACCTGCAGAGTTATAAATGACAGCTATCGTCCAAAAATATACTGAAGTAAGGCTGCCAAGAGGACTTGAAAGCGGGGCAGAATTGCAGGAAACCGATTTCAGGAGGTAGACTGGAATTGCATTGAAAGCATAGGAAAAGAGGCAGAACGTCCACAATGATGCACTTGGCCAAAAAGGGCGTATGCGTTTCTTCCTGAATATATTCAGGAAAAAACGCATACGCCCTTTTTGGCCAACCAAGCAAGCTTGCAAAGGAAATCTGCACTACAATGAAGTCTCACTTCCCCCCGGTCAAAAGGGCCATCTGAAAAAAGTGTAAAATCCAGAAAGGCAGGACAGGCCATGGAGAACTGGGAGCCTTGTTATGCTGATGGGCGGGATGTAAATTGCCAACAGACACTCGGGAGAAGTGTATGGTGTTTCCTGAAACATCTAAAAAACAAAGCAACAGAGCCTAGGGCACTTCCACTTATGGTCCTATAGCTTAGGGAAATGAAAATCAAAAAGACACAGCCACCCCAAAGTTTGGGACGGCTCTGTTTACAAGATCCTCGTTTACGGTACAAGTTCAATATCGCAGAAAGTGAAAAATGAATAAAGAAGTTGTGGTACTTACGTACAATTCAATATCATTCAGCAATGACATCTATGTCATCAGGCCCATAGCAGCATAATGAGTGGATTCAGGTATGATGATTCTAACTGAAATAAGTCACACAGAAAAAGAAACATCATAAGATATCACTAATAAAGAGAATGTAAACCTGGCTACACAGGAACTGGATTACAAAACAGAACAGGGTCTCAAATTTAGAAAACCAACTTCTGCTTGCTTAAGGGGAAAGGTGAGTTGGGGTGCTGCATAAAACCAGAGATTGAAATGAGCACAGATAAAGTTCCTTAAGCCAAATATGGAATAGACAAGAGCTACTCCTTGCTCAACGAAATGGACTCAACACCCCATATTAAACGCCTAAGAATGTACCTGACTAGTAAGTATCTTAAAACCTATGGATTGCTATGTCTCCAAAAGAGAATCAAGCGTGTGTACAGGGGCATAAACGCAGCAGTGATAGGATTGGAGAGGTTCGGTGAGCAAATGAAGACCCTTTGAAGTCATATTGCATGGTACCCATTCCACGGGTCTGAATTCTCCAGGTGTAAGCGATTCTTCCTTCAGCTTAAACATGCATGTGGAGCCCAGAGTATGATCAACCATGTGATCGGGAGACGTGTTCAAATATGTCTCAGTTTTTGTCCCCTGGTACTCGGGTGCAACATTCCAGATGCTTTACTAACACTCTCCCGATTTGGAGAGTCAGTGCCTTTAACCTCCTGTTTGGCCCAGTTTGCAATTTCTGCGGAAGATGAACAGGAATAGGGAGAACCAATGAGAGACTAGCTAGACGTGTCTGGACGGGCAAATTTAACTCTCATTTCCCACCAGGAAGAGGAATTAACCAAAGGCAAAGCGTGCCGTGCCGGAACCAGATTAGGGCCTGAAGCAATCCTGCGGTGTTGCGGCCAGCTCACAAGAAAGCGAGTTGAAGAAAGGAGCTCAGGGGCACTGTAATTCACAAACCTGCAGAGTTATAAATGACAGCTATCGTCCAAAAATATACTGAAGTAAGGCTGCCAAGAGGACTTGAAAGCGGGGCAGAATTTCAGGAAACCGATTTCAGGAGGTAGACTGGAATTGCATTGAAAGCATAGGAAAAGAGGCAGAACGTCCACAATGATGCACTTGGCCAAAAAGGGCGTATGCGTTTTTTCCTGAATATATTCAGGAAAAAACGCATACGCCCTTTTTGGCCAACCAAGCAAGCTTGCAAAGGAAATCTGCACTACAATGAAGTCTCACTTCCCCTTGGTCAAAAGGGCCATGTGAAAAAAGTGTAAAATCCAGAAAGGCAGGACAGGCCATGGAGAACTGGGAGCCTTGTTATGCTGATGGGCGGGATGTAAATTGCCAACAGCCACTCGGGAGAAGTGTATGGTGTTTCCTGAAACATCTAAAAACCAAAGCAGCAGAGTCTAGGGCACTTCCACATATGGTCCTATAGCTTAGGGAAATTAAAATCAAACAGACACAGCCACCCCAAAATTTGGGACAGCTCTTTGTAAAGGAATCTCTTCTACAGCACAAGTTAAATATCCCAGAGAGCAAATAATGGATAAAGAAGTTGCGGTACTTACGTACAACAGAATACCACTCAGCAATCAAATCTATGTCACCAGGCCCATACCAGCATAATGAGTGGATTGAGGCACGATGATTCTAAGTGAAATAAGTCACACAGAAAAAGAAACATCATAAGGTATCACTAATACACGGAATGTGAACTTGGCTACACATGAACTGAATTACAAAACAGAACAGGGTCTCAAGTTTAGAAAACCAACTTATGCTTGCTTAAGGGGGAAGGTGAGTTGGGGTGCTGCATAAAACCAGAGTTTGAAATTAGCACAGATACCGTTCCATAAGCCAAATATGTAATAGACAAGACCTACCCCTTGCTCAACAAAATGGACTCAACAATGAAGTATCACCTCACACCTGGTAGCATGGGCATCATCAGAAATTCTACAAACAATAAATGCTGGAAAGGGTGTGGAGAAAAGGAACACTCTTCCACTATTGTTGGGAATATAAATTGATACAGTCACTATGGAGAACAATATGGAGTTTCTTAAGAAACTAACAATAGAATTACCATATGATACAGCAATCCCAGTACTGGACATATTCCCAGACAAAACCATAAATCAAAAAGAGACATTCACCGCAATGTTCATTGCATCACTATTTACAATATCGAGGTAATGGAAGCAACATAAATGCCCACAGACAGACGAATGCATAAAGCTGTGGTACCTATATAAAATGGAATATTACTAAGCCATGAAAAGGAATGAAATTGGGTCATTTGTAGAGACGTCGATGGATCTAGAGACTGTCATACAGAGTGAAGTAAGTCAGAAAGAGAAAAACAAATCTTGTATATTCATGCATGTATGTGGAACCTAGAAAAACTCTACAGATTAACCATTTTGCAAGGCATAAATAGAGCAACAGATGTAGACAACAAACGTATGGACAACAAGGGGGAAAGCTGTTGGGGGGGTGGTGGTGGGAGGAGTTGAGAGACTGGGATTGACATGTATACATTTATATGTATAAAATAGATAGCCAATAAGAACCTGCTGTATAAAAATATAAAATAAAATTCAAAATTAAAAAGAAATAAAATTTAAAAAATAAAACAGAAAAAACAATTATTCCCTTCACATACATGTATTTATATGAATAAATTATTTCCATGCTTATCTCTGTAAATACAAAAAAGAGGAATAAAATCTACCTTGAACCAAAAACGAAAAAGAGAAAAAAAACACAGAACCCACCAGTTACACAGAGGAAAACCGTAACAGGGCACTTGCTCCAGTTGTAAACAATTCTGAAGTTGGTCAGTGGTGGGGAATCGTCTCCCATGCAGCCAGCAGCCCCCACGCAACAAGCGTCCTCATTGCAAAGCTGAGGCACCGTGCCGAGGCATCTGTGAGTAAACGTGAGCTGAGCCCCAGGCCAGTTGCTGCTGAACTATTCCCACCCGTCCCAGGTAAAACACCTGAATATATACAAGGACTTGAAAGCCTAGAGGAAGGGCCATAGAGCCACACGAGTGACAGCATGCCGGCCGACTTGGTGCCTGCAGGCCAGCCAGGATGGTCCTGGCCCTGGGTGCTCTTCTGGAAGATTGCCATTTCCCTGCCTGAGATACCCGTCCTGTCCCTGCCCCCACTGCTTTTTTTCTTCCTCACCTCTGCCCAGGGAGAAATTCCAGCAGCAGGTATGGGTGACACATCCTCTTCTTTAGCAGGTGGCAGCCTGGCAACTGCTGCAGAAAGTCCAGCAGAGCCCCACTCACACTGGGCCACCCACAAAGCCGTGGCCTCTCACTCCCTCCCACCAGCCCAGCCCCGAGACTGCTGACAGGGCAGAGAAAATGGCGTCAGGCACGGCTGCAGGGGCTCTTGCTGCCTGGAGTGGTATTTATATTGATCTCAACCCAGGCACACCTGGGGAGGGCTGGCCGGCACGGTAAGGCTGCCCAGGTCAGCCAATCATCACCCCTCAGGGGCTCACAGTTGCAGAAAATGGAACTTGCTGAACCGGCCAGGTCCAAGGAACAGGTGTGGGCTCCTGAGAGTCAGGATAGACAAGGGGCTGCAGCTTTGGCTTGTTTTCTAATCATTTTATCTGGCCCATGAGTGGGAGACAACTTCAAGAAAACCCTCTCCTAATGAGAGGAACCCAGGAGTCAGGGAGAGAAGGGGTGGGTGGTGGTTGGAGACAGAGGCCTGGTGCCCCGGGTGCAGTGGAAGTCTCTGGAAGACCAGGTGGAGGGAGGCCTCACGGAGTGATGCCCAGGGTCACAGACCTGTCGCAGCTGCTGTTTGTTAGTTCAAGTCCTGCTCTGAGGTGCTCTGTGTCAGCTCTGAGCGACAGGTGAGCTGGGGGTGCTCTGCAATGAGGGCTATGTGCACGGTTCCTGTGTGCCCAGCCCTGCCACGGTACCTGCAAGGGTAGCTCTGTATCCTGGGAGGGGCCTGACCACGAGAGCCCCGTGGGCTGGGGTGGGGGTGGGGTACCTGCCCAGGTGAGCTCCATATTCTGGGATTGGTCTGACTACGAGAGCCCCATGGGCTGCTGGGGACCTGGTAAAGGATGTCAGAACAGTCAGTGAAGCCACCGAGGATATACCTCCAGCTGCTCCTAATTCCTACACCCTGCTGGTCATTCTACCAACCACCAGGACATGGTATTCTGTATTAGTCTTCAATGATGCCTTCTTTTGTATTCCATTAGTCCCAGAGTCACAAGAAATTTTGGCTTGTGAGTGGCAGGACTCAACATACAACTAAAACAATACTTCCGGGCCGTCTTGCCCCAAGGGTGCAAAAATTCCCACACCATCTTTGGGGAAAGCTTAGCTAAAGACCTAAAAGTTCTACCTCTGGAAAAGGAAACCCTCCTTCAGTACGCAGACGACATTCTGATCGCCAGCCCTACTAAGGAGGCCTCTGAACTACCAAGCCAATAAAGGATAGAAGTTGTCCAAGAAAAAGCTCAAATATCACAGACTGCGGTGACCTGCCTGGGCTTCGTTCTCACAGAAGATCGGAGAAGCCCATCCCTGGAAAGGGAAGAAACCATTTGCAGCCTTACCCCTTTCTAAAACTAGAAGACAGCTTAGGGGTTCCTGGGGAGGCCAGGGTTTGCTGCTTCTGGATCCCTAACTACAGTCTACTAGCTGGGCCTCTATATGAAACACTGAAAGGAAAAGATGATGATCC
Organism: Grampus griseus; assembly: GCF_964374135.1. Taxonomy (NCBI): domain Eukaryota; kingdom Metazoa; phylum Chordata; class Mammalia; order Artiodactyla; family Delphinidae; genus Grampus; species Grampus griseus. Next base: position 843,269 of record NW_028133361.1, on the reverse strand, counting down.
TTTTGAATAGAATCCAGAAGTGGCCTTTCAAGAATGGAAAGAGCAGTCAATTCAGACCCTTGCCCTGGAACTCCCTAATTTAGCTAAACTCTTTGACCTTTACATTCCCGGTGAAAGGTGAATCGCCATTGGAGAATTAGTGCAAAAACTGGGACCACTTGAAATGGAACAATGCAAGAATGCCATCCAGGTAGGATAAACTACGGTCACCAAGGGGCTTGGCCCACTGCCACATCTGGCCAAGATACTGGCGGTATCTAAAAACCTGGAAATCAGCAGCCCAAAAGGCCACCTCCCTCCTAAGGGAAAAGGACCCCACGTGGTGATCCTAACCACCAACCATGCCCTGAAGTTGCAGGGTTCGCTCCGTGGGCACACCGACCTCGAGTGAGGAGGCCCTCCAACTCCAACATCCAGAGAGATAACCGGGGGCAACAGGGCACCATGACGACTCGTGTGAACATCACTTGACCTGGAGTTTCTCTCATAAAACAACAAGAGTGTGTCCCAAAAGAGTAGACAACTGCTTGCAGGACTTACTGCACCCAGAGGGGAGCTAATAATCTCGGCGGGGGAACCGTATATCACACTGTCACCATAGAAAAGCCTAAAGACACCGTGATGATGGTGGCCAATAAGACCGGCTGGACTCCTGTTTACTTCAAAAGGCTGTTGACTCAGTGGCCATCATGGTCCTTGATCACCACTGACCCTGGACTGTCTGGGAGTTGAGTGGGCAGGGCTCTGACACCTGGTGCTGTTTGTACGTTAATTCAGGGGCCTAATTTAAGAAAGCGCAGACTACTGGCCAGAGCATCTAGGCTGGCAGAAACGGTCAGCCTAAGGTGGCCGAACAAATGTGGGGCGGGGTGAAACCGGCCCCCACAGCATCTCTGCACATCTCTTTCCTGGACCCTTAAAGGTCATTAGAATCTATAACACTTCCAATGCTGGTGCTCAGGTGGACGAGCAGGGAGGCAGGGGGCCTGGGGACAATCAACGTCACCTGGAGGCTGCTGGGGAGAAGCTCTGACCCTCGCCCCAGGGTATGAGGGCTCCCAACTCAGCACTCAACAGTTACAGAAGAAGTGTCTGCACCCTCAGCACTCCAAGAATGAGGAACGGGACGAAAAGCAGAGGAGGGGTTTGTGCCCAGCAAAGCCCATTAAAAATCCCTGGGAGATAAAAATAGAATCTGGGCAATAAAGTCAAGTCTAACCTTTTTTATCCTTTGTGCTTTGTCTACTTTCATGTGCTCCTAGGGTCCCGCATGCAGAGGTTCCACACCCGGCACTTCAGACCAGATTTCCTAGTGCAGAATGGCTGGGTCGACACCTCAGCTCCTGGGGCCCAGTGCAGACTCCACGATATAGAGCCTGAGCTGCAGCCAACCCGGCCCTCGAGAACTCCGCCGCCTCCCTCCCTCCCACTGACTCTGACAGGCTCTCTACACAGCAGCCCAGCCCACAGCCCACGGGGTAGTGCATGCTCTCACCTCTCCATTCTCTGATCAAAATATAAAGTTTCCTTTGCTTGTGAACCAAACTCAGTCTCGATCTGTTGGCCCCAATGACACTGGGCAGGGGGACACTTGTTGGGGTCCACTCTGGAGGATCAGTAACAGAAATTGAGACTATTGTAACCTCAATGAACAGATGTGTGAGCCAAACTGTAGTTAACATAGAACAGTGTATAAGGCTCGGGTAAAATAAGATGTTTCTAACACTTCCATTTGATATTTCCATCACTTTATTATAAGCAAGTTCAGTGAAAGGGTTTGTCTTATTTGTCAGGTCAATATTAGAGAAACGAAGTGATTTCTTTCCAAGGATGTACATCTAATAATCTTGGTTAAAGCTTCAATCTTGTTTTAAATGCTTTTCCATTGAAAATGATACCTCTCTTTCAGCGCCCCCATTTCTGAGAAGTATAAAATCTTATAATTTATTATTACCAAAGGGGAAAGGTGGGAGGAGGGATAAATTAACAGTTTGGGATTAACACATACACACTGCTATGTATAAAATAGATCATCAACAAGGAACTACTGTATAGCACAGGGAACTACACTCAACATTTTGCAATAACCTATAAGGGGAAATAATCTGAAAAAGAATAGATATTTTTATTGACATCATCTATCAATGACAGTTAAAGTGTAGCCTAAGGGAAGCTGGTGGTGAGTGCTTCTGACCCTGAAGACTTCAATCATCTAAAGTTTGGACTCTGCCTACTTGCCAAGGCCCTTAATGAACATATGTGTAGCCGTAGCTTAAAAACTTCCCCAGTTTGGGTTTCGGGGAGACACTGATTTTGAAAAAGCCCTGGTGTTCTCCTTACATGAATGGGACTCTTCCTACTGCTAAAACATGTCTGTCACACCCAGAGGATGGTATACCGTCTGATCGGGAAGAGTTTGGAAAAGGCATCTCATCTCCTCATCTCCTGGTGCTCGGGTTCACCCCTCCAGCGTCTTTACTAACAGTCTCCCCACTTGGAGATGTCAGCACTGTCAACATCCTGTTGCGTACAGTTTGGAATTTGTCCAGAGGATGAAGCGGAAGCATGAGGAACAATGAGAGACAAGTCCTAGGTGTTCAGACAGACACATGTCACTCTAATTTCCAATCAGGAAGACGAATTGACCAAAGGCTAGGGTTGCCCATGGAAACAGTATAGGGCTTGAGGAAATCCCGCTGCTTTGTGGCCAGTTCCCATAAACACACGTTGAACAATGGAACTCAGGGACAGTAAAATTCACAAAACTGCAGAGTTGAAAATATCCATCACTGAAAAATGTCTTGAGGAAAGTCAGAGAAAAGGACTTGTAAGCAAGGGAGAATGGCAGGAAAGGGATCTGAGGAGGTAGAAAGGACTCGCCATTAAGCACAAGAATAGGGGCTGAACATTGCCAACATTGCAGTTGGCCAAAAAGGGTGCATGCGTTTTTTTCTGTATATATTCAAGAAAAGGGCATACACTTTTTTAGCCAACCAAACAGGTGGGCACTGGAAGTCAATACTACAAAAGATATCACTTCGCATCAGTCAGAAGAGCCATCCTCATAAAGCGTAAACAACAGAAATGCAGGACAGGGCAACGAGAAGAGGGAGCCCTGTGAGACTTATAGTGGAAATGTATATTGCCAACGGCCATTCTGGAGAAGTGTATTGTGTTTACTAAAGCATCTAAAAAATGAGCTACAGAGCATAGGGCACTTGCACTCATGGGCGTATATCTTGGGAAAAACAAAAATCGAGAGGACACAGGCACCCCAATGTTTACCCCCTCTCTGTTTAAAAGATCCTCGACTAGGATATAACTTAAATGTCTCTGGAGGGAAAAAATGGATAGAGATGTGGTACTTAGGTAGAGTGGAATATTATTCAGCCTGGAAATCAATGAAATATGGCCAGTTGTAACAACTCCGGAGGAGTTACGTATGATCATTCTAAGTGACATAATTCAAAAAGAAAAAGACACATATCATAAGATATCACTTAAAGGTGGAATCTAAAATGGCTACACATGAAATAAATTACAAAACAAAAACATAGTCAAATATGTAGAAAACACGCATAAGGCTGCTAAACGGGAAAGGTGGGGAGGGGTGAGGCATCATCCAGGAGGTTGAAATTAGCAAAGATACCATTCCAAATACCAAACTGATAATCAACAAGGCCTACACGGTAGCTAAAAGAACTGCACTCAGCACACTCAAGTCACCGGAAAAGAATATATACGACTGGTAAGAATCTGAAAAAGAATTTACTGATGTCTCTCTGTACGTGAATCAAGTGGATGTACAGCGGCAAGAAACAGAGCTTTGAAAATCAGCTGTAACCAATATAGTAATAAATTGAAAAAAATAAACGACAGAGAGACAGAGAAAACCTCTTACAACTTTTCCTCAGGGACGGTGATGCAACATGGATTGAACACGTCTAGACTCACAGCAGGATGAGACATAAGGCTGGAAACTGTTTGCGCTAAGAGAAATGTGAGGTTGGGTGAGGAAATGCACACCCTTTAAAGTAATATTACCTGGTGCCCATTCAATGGGTCCCAAATCTGCAGGTTCAAGGGATCTTCCTACAGCTAAAACATGCATGGAAAACCCAGAGGACTGTACACCATGTGATCGGGAGATGTGTCTAAAATGCACCTCATTTATCCTCTCCTGGTGCTCCTGTTCACCATTCCAGCCACGCTACTTAGAATCTCCCCACTTGGAGAATCAGCACATTTAAACTTCTGTTTCACACATTTTGCAAATTGTGAGGAGGATGAACGGGAAGAGGGGGAACCAATGAGAGAATAGTTGTAGGGGTTTGGACGGGCACATATCACTCTAATTTCCCATTAAGAATAAGAATTGAAAAAAGGCTCAGCCCGCCTCGCCGGAGCCAAAATAGGGCCTGAAGCAATCCTGCGGGTTTGAGGCCAGCTCACAAAAGAGCAACTTAAAAAATGGAGCTCAGGATCACTGCAATTCACAAACCTGCAGAGTTATAAATGAAAACTAACGTCCAAAAATATGTTGAGGTAAGGCAAAGAAGAGGATCTGAATGCAAGACAGAATTGCAAGAAACAGATTTCAAGAGATAGATTGGACTCGTCTTTCACGCACATGAAAAGCGGCAGAATTTCGACAATGATGCAGTTGGCCCAAAAGGGCGTATGCGTTTTTTCCTGATTATATCCAGGAAAAAACGCATACGCACTTTATGGGCAACGAAGCAAGCAAGCAATGCAAATGTGCACAACAAAGAAGTCTCATTTCCCACCGGTCAAAAGGGCCATCCTAAAAAATTGTAAAAACCAGAAATGCAGGACAGGCCATGGAGAACAGGGAGCCTTTATACGCTGATGGGCAGTGTGTGAACTGCCGAGAGCCACTCTGGAGAAGTGTATGGTGGTTCCTAAATCATCTAAAAAACAGAGCTACAGAGCATAGGACACTTCCAATCATGGGAGTATATCTAGGGAAGTCTAAAAATCAACAAGACACAAGCACACCACAGTTTAGGGCTACTCTGTTTACAAGAACCTCAACTTCAGTACACCTTAAATATCCCAGGAAAGAGAACAATGGATAAAGAAGATGTGGTGCTTATGTACAATGGAATATCTCTTCACCATGAAATCAATGTAATAAGGCTAGTAGAAGGATAAAGAGTGGATTTAGGTCCGATAACACTACTTGAAATAAGTCAAACAGAAAAAGAAACATATCATAAGATATCACTTATAGAGGGAGGGTAAATATGGCTGCACAAGAAATGAATTACAGAACAGAACAGTGTCTCACATTTAGAAAACACACTTATGTCAGCTTAAGGGGAAAGGAGAGGTGGGGTGATGCATAAAACCAGAGTTTGAAATTAGCACAGATACCGTTCAATAAACCAAATAGGTATTAGACAAGATCTACACCTTGCTCAATGAACTGGCCTCAACACACCCTATACACCACAGAGAAATATATCTGAGTAATAAGAATCTTAAAACCCATGTATTGATATATCTCCATAAGGGAATCAAGTGTGTGCAGAGAGGCACAAACACAGCAGTGAAAATGAGCTAAACCCCATTATAGAAATAAATTTTAAAAAGAAAACGCTGAAACAATGAAAGAGAAAAATTCTTACAAAATTCGCTCAGGGGCTGTGATGCAACCTGGATTGACCACATATAAACCCACAGCTGGATAAGACATAAGGCTGGACACTTGGGGCTGAGAGGATTGGTGAGCTTTGGTGAGCAACTGCCGAAAGTTTAATGCAATACTTCATGCTACTCATTCCAAGGGTCCCAACACTCCAGGTTGAAGGGAATCTTCCTACAGCTAAACCATGCTTGGGAAACCCAGTGACTGGTATACCATATGACCGGGAAAGGTTTCTAAAACGCACCTCATTTTTCCTCTCCTGGGGCTCCGGATCGACATTCCAGCCGCTTTACTAACAACATCCCCACATGGAGTCAATGCCTTTAAGTTCTGGTATCGCACAGTCTGCAGTTAGTGCAGAGGATGAATGGGAATAGGGGGAACCAGTGAGAAACTAGCTGTAGCGGTTTCAATGGGCACATGTCACTCTAATGTCACATCAGTAAGAAGAATTAACCAAAGGCACAGCAAGGTGCCCCAGAAAAAAAATAGGGCTTCAAGGAATCCTGTGGTTATGGGGCAAGACCACAAAAATAAGAGCTGAAAAATGGAGCTAAGGGCCACTGCAATTCAAAAACCTGCAGAGTTATAAAGGCCAACTATTTTCAAAAAATATATTGAGGTAAGGCTATGAAGAGGCAATGAAAGCAAGGCAGAATTGCAGGAAACCGATTTCAGGAGGTAGACTGGAATTGCATTGAAAGCATAGGAAAAGAGGCAGAACGTCCACAATGATGCACTTGGCCAAAAAAGGCGTATGCATTTTTTCCTGAATATATTCAGGAAAAAACGTATACGCACTTTTTGGCTAACCAAGCAAACTTGCAAAGGAAATCTGCACTACAATGAAGTCTCACTTCCCCCTGGTCAAAAGGGCCATCTGAAAAAAGTGTAAAATCCATAAAGGCAGGACAGGCCATGGAGAACTGGGAGCCTTCTTATGCTGCTGGGCGGGATGTAAATTGCCAACAGCCACTCTGGAGAAGTGTATGGTGTTTCCTGAAACATCTAAAAAACAAAGCAACAGAGCCTAGGGCACTTCTACTTATGGTCCTATAGCTTAGGGAAATTAAAATTAAAAAGACACAGCCACCCCAAAGTTTGGAACGGCTCTGTTTACAAGAACCACGTTTACCGTACAAGTCCAATATCGCAGAAAGTGAAAAATGGATAAAGAAGTTGTGGTACTTACATACAATGCAATATCACTCAGCAATGAAATCTATGTCATCAGGCCCTTAGCAGCACAATGAGTGGATTCACGTATGATGATTCTAACTGAAATAAGTCACACAGAAAAAGAAACATCATAAGATATCAGTAATACACGGAATGTAAACTTGGCTACTCAGGAACTGAATTACAGAACAGAACAGGGTCTCAAATTTAGAAAACCAACTTATGCTTGCTTAAGGGTAAAGGTGAGTTGGGGTGCTGCATAAAACCAGAGATTGAAATGAGCACAGATAAAGTTCCTTAAGCCAAATATGGAATAGACAAGAGCTACTACTTGCTCAACGAAATGGACTCAACACCCCATATTAAACGCCTAAGAATATACCTGACTAGTAAGAATCTTAAAACGTATGGATGGCTATGTCTGAAAGAGAATCAAGCGTGTGTACAGGGGCATAAACGCAGCAGTGATAGGATTGGAGAGGTTCGGTGAGCAAATGAAGACCCTTTGAAGTCATATTGCATGGTACCCATTCCACGGGTCTCAACTCTCCAGGTTTAAGGTATTCTTCCTTCAGCTAAAACAAGCATGTGGAACCTAGAGTATGATCAACCATGTGATCGGGAGACGTGTTCAAATATGTCTCAGTTTTCGTACCCTGGTACTCGGGTGCAACATTCCAGACGCTTTACTAACACTCTCCCGACTTGGAGAGTCAGACCCTTTAACCTCCTGTTTGGCCCAGTTTGCAATTTCTGCGGAAGATGAACAGGAATAGCGAGAACCAATGAGATAGTAGCTGGAGGTGTCTGGACTGGCAAATATAACTCTCATTTCCCACCAGGAAGAGGAATTAACCAAAGGCTCAGCGTGCTGTGCCGGGACCAGATTAGGGTCTGAAGCCATCCTGCTGTGTTGCGGCCAGGTCACAAGAAAGCGAGTTGAAGAAAGGAGCTCAGGGGCACTGTAATTCACAAACCTGCAGAGTTATAAATGACAGCTATCGTCCAAAAATATACTGAAGTAAGGCTGCCAAGAGGACTTGAAAGCGGGGCAGAATTGCAGGAAACCGATTTCAGGAGGTAGACTGGAATTGCATTGAAAGCATAGGAAAAGAGGCAGAACGTCCACAATGATGCACTTGGCCAAAAAGGGCGTATGCGTTTTTTCCTGAATATATTCAGGAAAAAACGCATACGCCCTTTTTGGCCAACCAAGCAAGCTTGCAAAGGAAATCTGCACTACAATGAAGTCTCACTTCCCCCCGGTCAAAAGGGCCATCTGAAAAAAGTGTAAAATCCAGAAAGGCAGGACAGGCCATGGAGAACTGGGAGCCTTGTTATGCTGATGGGCGGGATGTAAATTGCCAACAGACACTCCGGAGAAGTGTATGGTGTTTCCTGAAACATCTAAAAAACAAAGCAACAGAGCCTAGGGCACTTCCACTTATGGTCCTATAGCTTAGGGAAATTAAAATAAAAAAGACACAGCCACCCCAAATTTTGGGAGGCCTCTCTTTACAAGAACCTCGTTTACGGTACCAGTTCAATATCACAGAAAGTGAAAAATGGATAAAGAACTTGTGGTACTTACGTACAATGCAGTATCACTCAGCAATGAAATCTATGTCATCAGGCCCGTAGCAGCATAATGAGTGGATTCAGGTACGATGATTCTAACTGAAATAAGTCACACAGAAAAAGAAACATCATAAGATATCAGTAATACACGGAATGTAAACTTGGCTACACAGGAACTGAATTACAGAACAGAACAGGGTCTCAAATTTAGAAAACCAACTTATGCTTGCTTATGGGTAAAGGTGAGTTGGGGTGCTGCATAAAACCACAGATTAAAATGAGCACAGATAAACTTCCTTAAGCCAAATATGGAATAGACAAGAGCTACTCCTTGCTCAACGAAATGGACTCAACACCCCATATTAAACGCCTAAGAATATACCTGACTAGTAAGTATCTTAAAACCTATGGATTGCTATGTCTCCAAAAGACAATCAAGAGCGTACAGGGGCATAAACTCAGCAGTGATAGGATTGGAGAGGTTCGGTGAGCAAATGAAGACCCTTTGAAGTCATATTGCATGGTACCCATTCCACGGGTCTCAACTCTCCAGGTTTAAGGTATTCTTCCTTCAGCTAAAACATGCATGTGGAACCCAGAGTATGATCAACTGTGTGAACGGGAGACGTGTTCAGATATGTCTCAGTTTTCCTCCCCGGGTACTCGGGTGCAACATTCCAGACGCTTTACTAACACTCTCCCCACTTGGAGAGTCAGCGCCTTTAACCTCCTGTTTGGCCCAGTTTGCAATTTCTGCGGAAGATGAACAGGAATAGGGAGAACCAATGAGAGACTAGCTGGAGGTGTCTGGACGGGCAAATTTAACTCTCATTTCCCACCAGGAAGAGGAAATTACCAAAGGCTCAGCGTGCCGTGCCGGAACCAGATTAGGGCCTGAGGCCATCCTGCGGTTTTGCGGCCAGGTCACAAGAAAGCGAGTTGAAGAAAGGAACTCAGGGGCACTGTAATTCACAAACCTGCAGAGTTATAAATGACAGCTATCGTCCAAAAATATACTGAAGTAAGGCTGCCAAGAGGACTTGAAAGCGGGTCAGAATTGCAGGAAACCGATTTCAGGAGGTAGACTGGAATTGCATTGAAAGCATAGGAAAAGAGGCAGAACGTCCACAATGATGCACTTGACCAAAAAGGGCATATGCGTTTTTTCCTGAATATATTCAGGAAAAAACGCATACGCACTTTTTGGCCAACCAAGCAAGCTTGCAAAGGAAATCTGCACTACAATGAAGTCTCACTTCCCCCCGGTCAAAAGGGCCATCTGAGAAAAGTGTAAAATCCAGAAAGTCAGGACAGGCCATGGAGAACTGGGAGCCTTGTTATGCTGATGGGCGGGATGTAAATTGCCAACAGACACTCGGGAGAAGTGTATGGTGTTTCCTGAAACATCTAAAAAACAAAGCAACAGAGCCTAGGGCACTTCCACTTATGGTCCTATAGCTTAGGGAAATTAAAATCAAAAAGACACAGCCACCCCAAAGTTTCGGACGCCTCTGTTTACAAGAACCTCGTTTACCGTACAAGTTCAATATCACAGAAAGTGAAAAATGGATAAAGAACTTGTGGTACTTACGTACAATGCAGTATCACTCAGCAATGAAATCTGTGTCATCAGGCCCGTAGCAGCATAATGAGTGGATTCAGGTACGATGATTCTAACTGAAATAAGTCACACAGAAAAAGAAACATCATAAGATATCACTAATACACGGAATGTAAACTTGGCTACACAGGAACTGAATTCCAAAACAGAACAGGGTCTCAAATTTAGAAAACCAACTTATGCTTGCTTAAGGGGAAAGGTGAGTTGGGGTGCTGCATAAAACCAGAGATTGAAATGAGCACAGATAAAGTTCCTTAAGCCAAATATGGAATAGACAAGAGCTACTCCTTGCTCAACGAAATGGACTCAACACCCCATATTAAACGCCTAAGAATGTACCTGACTAGTAAGTATCTTAAAACCTATGGATTGCTATGTCTCCAAAAGAGAATCAAGCATGTGTACAGGGGCATAAACGCAGCAGTGATAGGATTGGAGAGGTTCGGTGTGCAAATGAAGACCCTTTGAAGTCATATTGCATGGTACCCATTCCACGGGTCTCAACTCTCCAGGTTTAAGGTATTCTTCCTTCAGCTAAAACATGCATGTGGAACCTAGAGTATGATCAACCATGTGACCGGGAGACGTGTTCAAATATGTCTCAGTTTTTCTCCCCTGGTACTCGGGTGCAACATTCCAGACGCTTTACTAACACTCTCCCCACTTGGAGAGTCAGCGCCTTTAACCCCCTGTTTGGCCCAGTGTGCAATTTCTGCTGAAGATGAACAGGAATAGCGAGAACCAATGAGAGACTAGCTGGAGGTTTCTGGAAGGGCAAATTTAACTCTCACTTCCCACCAGGAAGAGGAAATAACCAAAGGCTCAGCGTACCGTGCCGGAACCAGATCAGGGCCTGAAGCCATCCTGCGGTGTTGCGGCCAGCTCACAAGAAAGCGAGTTGAAGAAAGGAGCTCAGGGGCACTGTAATTCACAAACCTGCAGAGTTATAAATGACAGCTATCGTCCAAAAATATACTGAAGTAAGGCTGCCAAGAGGACTTGAAAGCGGGGCAGAATTGCAGGAAACCGATTTCAGGAGGTAGACTGGAATTGCATTGAAAGCATAGGAAAAGAGGCAGAACGTCCACAATGATGCACTTGGCCAAAAAGGGCGTATGCGTTTTTTCCTGAATATATTCAGGAAAAAACGCATACGCCCTTTTTGGCCAACCAAGCTAGCTTGCAAAGGAAATCTGCACTACAATGAAGTCTCACTTCCCCCCGGTCAAAAGGGCCATCTGAAAAAAGTGTAAAATCCAGAAAGGCAGGACAGGCCATGGAGAACTGGGAGCCTTGTTATGCTGATGGGCGGGATGTAAATTGCCAACAGACACTCGGGAGAAGTGTATGGTGTTTCCTGAAACATCTAAAAAACAAAGCAACAGAGCCTAGGGCACTTCCACTTATGGTCCTATAGCTTAAGGAAATGAAAATCAAAAAGACACAGCCACCCTAAAGTTTGGGACGGCTCTGTTTACAAGAACCTCGTTTACGGTACAAGTTCAATATCGCAGAAAGTGAAAAATGGATAAAGAACTTGTGGTACTTACGTACAATGCAATATCACTCAGCAATGACATGTATGTCATCAGGCCCGTAGCAGCATAATGAGTGGATTCAGGTATGATGATTCTAACTGAAATAAGTCACACAGAAAAAGAAACATCATAAGATATCACTAATACACGGAATGTAAACTTGGCTACACAGGAACTGGATTACAAAACAGAACAGGGTCTCAATTTTAGAAAACCATCTTATGCTTGCTTAAGGGGAAAGGTGAGTTGGGGTGCTGCATAAAACCAGAGATTGAAATGAGCATAGATAAAGTTCCTTAAGCCAAATATGAAATAGACAAGAGCTACTCCTTGCTCAACGAAATGTACTCAACACCCCATATTAAACGCCTAAGAATGTACCTGACTAGTAAGTATCTTAAAACCTATGGATTGCTATGTCTCCGAAAGAGAATCAAGCGTGTGTACAGGGGCATAAACGCAGCAGTGATAGGATTGGAGAGGTTCGGTGAGCAAATGAAGACCCTTTGAAGTCATATTGCATGGTACCCATTCCATGGGTCTCAACTTTCCAGATTTCAGGGATTCTTCCTTCAGCTAAAACATGCATGTGGAACCCAGAGTATGATCAACCGTGTGATCGGGAGACGTGTTCAAATATGTCTCCGTTCTCGTCCCCTGGTACTCGGGTGCAACATTCCAGACGCTTTACTAACACTCTCCCGACTTGGAGAGTCAGTGCCTTTAACCTCCTGTTTGGCCCAGTTTGCAATTTCTGCGGAAGATGAACAGGAATAGGGAGAACCAATGAGAGACTAGCTGGAGGTGTCTGGACGGGCAAATTTAACTCTCATTTCCCACCAGGAAGAGGAATTAACCAAAGGCTCAGCGTGCCGTGCCGGAACCAGATTAGGGCCTGAAGCAATCCTGCGGTGTTGCGGCCAGCTCACAAGAAAGCGAGTTGAAGAAAGGAGCTCAGGGGCACTGTAATTCACAAAACTGCAGAGTTATAAATGACAGCTATCGTCCAAAAATATACTGAAGTAAGGCTGCCAAGAGGACTTGAAAGCGGGGCAGAATTGCAGGAAACCGATTTCAGGAGGTAGACTGGAATTGCATTGAAAGCATAGGAAAAGAGGCAGAACGTCCACAATGATGCACTTGGCCAAAAAGGGCGTATGCGTTTCTTCCTGAATATATTCAGGAAAAAACGCATACGCCCTTTTTGCCAACCAAGCAAGCTTGCAAAGGAAATCTGCACTACAATGAAGTCTCACTTCCCCCCGGTCAAAAGGGCCATCTGAAAAAAGTGTAAAATCCAGAAAGGCAGGACAGGCCATGGAGAACTGGGAGCCTTGTTATGCTGATGGGCGGGATGTAAATTGCCAACAGACACTCGGGAGAAGTGTATGGTGTTTCCTGAAACATCTAAAAAACAAAGCAACAGAGCCTAGGGCACTTCCACTTATGGTCCTATAGCTTAGGGAAATGAAAATCAAAAAGACACAGCCACCCCAAAGTTTGGGACGGCTCTGTTTACAAGAACCTCGTTTACGGTACAAGTTCAATATCGCAGAAAGTGAAAAATGAATAAAGAAGTTGTGGTACTTACGTACAATTCAATATCATTCAGCAATGACATCTATGTCATCAGGCCCATAGCAGCATAATGAGTGGATTCAGGTATGATGATTCTAACTGAAATAAGTCACACAGAAAAAGAAACATCATAAGATATCACTAATAAAGAGAATGTAAACCTGGCTACACAGGAACTGGATTACAAAACAGAACAGGGTCTCAAATTTAGAAAACCAACTTCTGCTTGCTTAAGGGGAAAGGTGAGTTGGGGTGCTGCATAAAACCAGAGATTGAAATGAGCACAGATAAAGTTCCTTAAGCCAAATATGGAATAGACAAGAGCTACTCCTTGCTCAACGAAATGGACTCAACACCCCATATTAAACGCCTAAGAATGTACCTGACTAGTAAGTATCTTAAAACCTATGGATTGCTATGTCTCCAAAAGAGAATCAAGCGTGTGTACAGGGGCATAAACGCAGCAGTGATAGGATTGGAGAGGTTCGGTGAGCAAATGAAGACCCTTTGAAGTCATATTGCATGGTACCCATTCCACGGGTCTGAATTCTCCAGGTGTAAGCGATTCTTCCTTCAGCTTAAACATGCATGTGGAGCCCAGAGTATGATCAACCATGTGATCGGGAGACGTGTTCAAATATGTCTCAGTTTTTGTCCCCTGGTACTCGGGTGCAACATTCCAGATGCTTTACTAACACTCTCCCGATTTGGAGAGTCAGTGCCTTTAACCTCCTGTTTGGCCCAGTTTGCAATTTCTGCGGAAGATGAACAGGAATAGGGAGAACCAATGAGAGACTAGCTAGACGTGTCTGGACGGGCAAATTTAACTCTCATTTCCCACCAGGAAGAGGAATTAACCAAAGGCAAAGCGTGCCGTGCCGGAACCAGATTAGGGCCTGAAGCAATCCTGCGGTGTTGCGGCCAGCTCACAAGAAAGCGAGTTGAAGAAAGGAGCTCAGGGGCACTGTAATTCACAAACCTGCAGAGTTATAAATGACAGCTATCGTCCAAAAATATACTGAAGTAAGGCTGCCAAGAGGACTTGAAAGCGGGGCAGAATTGCAGGAAACCGATTTCAGGAGGTAGACTGGAATTGCATTGAAAGCATAGGAAAAGAGGCAGAACGTCCACAATGATGCACTTGGCCAAAAAGGGCGTATGCGTTTTTTCCTGAATATATTCAGGAAAAAACGCATACGCCCTTTTTGGCCAACCAAGCAAGCTTGCAAAGGAAATCTGCACTACAATGAAGTCTCACTTCCCCTTGGTCAAAAGGGCCATGTGAAAAAAGTGTAAAATCCAGAAAGGCAGGACAGGCCATGGAGAACTGGGAGCCTTGTTATGCTGATGGGCGGGATGTAAATTGCCAACAGCCACTCGGGAGAAGTGTATGGTGTTTCCTGAAACATCTAAAAACCAAAGCAGCAGAGTCTAGGGCACTTCCACATATGGTCCTATAGCTTAGGGAAATTAAAATCAAACAGACACAGCCACCCCAAAATTTGGGACAGCTCTTTGTAAAGGAATCTCTTCTACAGCACAAGTTAAATATCCCAGAGAGCAAATAATGGATAAAGAAGTTGCGGTACTTACGTACAACAGAATACCACTCAGCAATCAAATCTATGTCACCAGGCCCATACCAGCATAATGAGTGGATTGAGGCACGATGATTCTAAGTGAAATAAGTCACACAGAAAAAGAAACATCATAAGGTATCACTAATACACGGAATGTGAACTTGGCTACACATGAACTGAATTACAAAACAGAACAGGGTCTCAAGTTTAGAAAACCAACTTATGCTTGCTTAAGGGGGAAGGTGAGTTGGGGTGCTGCATAAAACCAGAGTTTGAAATTAGCACAGATACCGTTCCATAAGCCAAATATGTAATAGACAAGACCTACCCCTTGCTCAACAAAATGGACTCAACAATGAAGTATCACCTCACACCTGGTAGCATGGGCATCATCAGAAATTCTACAAACAATAAATGCTGGAAAAGGTGTGGAGAAAAGGAACACTCTTCCACTATTGTTGGGAATATAAATTGATACAGTCACTATGGAGAACAATATGGAGTTTCTTAAGAAACTAACAATAGAATTACCATATGATACAGCAATCCCAGTACTGGACATATTCCCAGACAAAACCATAAATCAAAAAGAGACATTCACCGCAATGTTCATTGCATCACTATTTACAATATCGAGGTAATGGAAGCAACATAAATGCCCACAGACAGACGAATGCATAAAGCTGTGGTACCTATATAAAATGGAATATTACTAAGCCATGAAAAGGAATGAAATTGGGTCATTTGTAGAGACGTCGATGGATCTAGAGACTGTCATACAGAGTGAAGTAAGTCAGAAAGAGAAAAACAAATCTTGTATATTCATGCATGTATGTGGAACCTAGAAAAACTCTACAGATTAACCATTTTGCAAGGCATAAATAGAGCAACAGATGTAGACAACAAACGTATGGACAACAAGGGGGAAAGCTGTTGGGGGGGTGGTGGTGGGAGGAGTTGAGAGACTGGGATTGACATGTATACATTTATATGTATAAAATAGATAGCCAATAAGAACCTGCTGTATAAAAATATAAAATAAAATTCAAAATTAAAAAGAAATAAAATTTAAAAAATAAAACAGAAAAAACAATTATTCCCTTCACATACATGTATTTATATGAATAAATTATTTCCATGCTTATCTCTGTAAATACAAAAAAGAGGAATAAAATCTACCTTGAACCAAAAACGAAAAAGAGAAAAAAAACACAGAACCCACCAGTTACACAGAGGAAAACCGTAACAGGGCACTTGCTCCAGTTGTAAACAATTCTGAAGTTGGTCAGTGGTGGGGAATCATCTCCCATGCAGCCAGCAGCCCCCACGCAACAAGCGTCCTCATTGCAAAGCTGAGGCACCGTGCCGAGGCATCTGTGAGTAAACGTGAGCTGAGCCCCAGGCCAGTTGCTGCTGAACTATTCCCACCCGTCCCAGGTAAAACACCTGAATATATACAAGGACTTGAAAGCCTAGAGGAAGGGCCATAGAGCCACACGAGTGACAGCATGCCGGCCGACTTGGTGCCTGCAGGCCAGCCAGGATGGTCCTGGCCCTGGGTGCTCTTCTGGAAGATTGCCATTTCCCTGCCTGAGATACCCGTCCTGTCCCTGCCCCCACTGCTTTTTTTCTTCCTCACCTCTGCCCAGGGAGAAATTCCAGCAGCAGGTATGGGTGACACATCCTCTTCTTTAGCAGGTGGCAGCCTGGCAACTGCTGCAGAAAGTCCAGCAGAGCCCCACTCACACTGGGCCACCCACAAAGCCGTGGCCTCTCACTCCCTCCCACCAGCCCAGCCCCGAGACTGCTGACAGGGCAGAGAAAATGGCGTCAGGCACGGCTGCAGGGGCTCTTGCTGCCTGGAGTGGTATTTATATTGATCTCAACCCAGGCACACCTGGGGAGGGCTGGCCGGCACGGTAAGGCTGCCCAGGTCAGCCAATCATCACCCCTCAGGGGCTCACAGTTGCAGAAAATGGAACTTGCTGAACCGGCCAGGTCCAAGGAACAGGTGTGGGCTCCTGAGAGTCAGGATAGACAAGGGGCTGCAGCTTTGGCTTGTTTTCTAATCATTTTATCTGGCCCATGAGTGGGAGACAACTTCAAGAAAACCCTCTCCTAATGAGAGGAACCCAGGAGTCAGGGAGAGAAGGGGTGGGTGGTGGTTGGAGACAGAGGCCTGGTGCCCCGGGTGCAGTGGAAGTCTCTGGAAGACCAGGTGGAGGGAGGCCTCACGGAGTGATGCCCAGGGTCACAGACCTGTCGCAGCTGCTGTTTGTTAGTTCAAGTCCTGCTCTGAGGTGCTCTGTGTCAGCTCTGAGCGACAGGTGAGCTGGGGGTGCTCTGCAATGAGGGCTATGTGCACGGTTCCTGTGTGCCCAGCCCTGCCACGGTACCTGCAAGGGTAGCTCTGTATCCTGGGAGGGGCCTGACCACGAGAGCCCCGTGGGCTGGGGTGGGGGTGGGGTACCTGCCCAGGTGAGCTCCATATTCTGGGATTGGTCTGACTACGAGAGCCCCATGGGCTGCTGGGGACCTGGTAAAGGATGTCAGAACAGTCAGTGAAGCCACCGAGGATATACCTCCAGCTGCTCCTAATTCCTACACCCTGCTGGTCATTCTACCAACCACCAGGACATGGTATTCTGTATTAGTCTTCAATGATGCCTTCTTTTGTATTCCATTAGTCCCAGAGTCACAAGAAATTTTGGCTTGTGAGTGGCAGGACTCAACATACAACTAAAACAATACTTCCGGGCCGTCTTGCCCCAAGGGTGCAAAAATTCCCACACCATCTTTGGGGAAAGCTTAGCTAAAGACCTAAAAGTTCTACCTCTGGAAAAGGAAACCCTCCTTCAGTACGCAGACGACATTCTGATCGCCAGCCCTACTAAGGAGGCCTCTGAACTACCAAGCCAATAAAGGATAGAAGTTGTCCAAGAAAAAGCTCAAATATCACAGACTGCGGTGACCTGCCTGGGCTTCGTTCTCACAGAAGATCGGAGAAGCCCATCCCTGGAAAGGGAAGAAACCATTTGCAGCCTTACCCCTTTCTAAAACTAGAAGACAGCTTAGGGGTTCCTGGGGAGGCCAGGGTTTGCTGCTTCTGGATCCCTAACTACAGTCTACTAGCTGGGCCTCTATATGAAACACTGAAAGGAAAAGATGATGATCCTTTTGAATAGAATCCAGAAGTGGCCTTTCAAGAATGGAAAGAGCAGTCAATTCAGACCCTTGCCCTGGAACTCCCTAATTTAGCTAAACTCTTTGACCTTTACATTCCCGGTGAAAGGTGAATCGCCATTGGAGAATTAGTGCAAAAACTGGGACCACTTGAAATGGAACAATGCAAGAATGCCATCCAGGTAGGATAAACTACGGTCACCAAGGGGCTTGGCCCACTGCCACATCTGGCCAAGATACTGGCGGTATCTAAAAACCTGGAAATCAGCAGCCCAAAAGGCCACCTCCCTCCTAAGGGAAAAGGACCCCACGTGGTGATCCTAACCACCAACCATGCCCTGAAGTTGCAGGGTTCGCTCCGTGGGCACACCGACCTCGAGTGAGGAGGCCCTCCAACTCCAACATCCAGAGAGATAACCGGGGGCAACAGGGCACCATGACGACTCGTGTGAACATCACTTGACCTGGAGTTTCTCTCATAAAACAACAAGAGTGTGTCCCAAAAGAGTAGACAACTGCTTGCAGGACTTACTGCACCCAGAGGGGAGCTAATAATCTCGGCGGGGGAACCGTATATCACACTGTCACCATAGAAAAGCCTAAAGACACCGTGATGATGGTGGCCAATAAGACCGGCTGGACTCCTGTTTACTTCAAAAGGCTGTTGACTCAGTGGCCATCATGGTCCTTGATCACCACTGACCCTGGACTGTCTGGGAGTTGAGTGGGCAGGGCTCTGACACCTGGTGCTGTTTGTACGTTAATTCAGGGGCCTAATTTAAGAAAGCGCAGACTACTGGCCAGAGCATCTAGGCTGGCAGAAACGGTCAGCCTAAGGTGGCCGAACAAATGTGGGGCGGGGTGAAACCGGCCCCCACAGCATCTCTGCACATCTCTTTCCTGGACCCTTAAAGGTCATTAGAATCTATAACACTTCCAATGCTGGTGCTCAGGTGGACGAGCAGGGAGGCAGGGGGCCTGGGGACAATCAACGTCACCTGGAGGCTGCTGGGGAGAAGCTCTGACCCTCGCTCCAGGGTATGAGGGCTCCCAACTCAGCACTCAACAGTTACAGAAGAAGTGTCTGCACCCTCAGCACTCCAAGAATGAGGAACGGGACGAAAAGCAGAGGAGGGGTTTGTGCCCAGCAAAGCCCATTAAAAATCCCTGGGAGATAAAAATAGAATCTGGGCAATAAAGTCAAGTCTAACCTTTTTTATCCTTTGTGCTTTGTCTACTTTCATGTGCTCCTAGGGTCCCGCATGCAGAGGTTCCACACCCGGCACTTCAGACCAGATTTCCTAGTGCAGAATGGCTGGGTCGACACCTCAGCTCCTGGGGCCCAGTGCAGACTCCACGATATAGAGCCTGAGCTGCAGCCAACCCGGCCCTCGAGAGCTCCGCCGCCTCCCTCCCTCCCACTGACTCTGACAGGCTCTCTACACAGCAGCCCAGCCCACAGCCCACGGGGTAGTGCATGCTCTCACCTCTCCATTCTCTGATCAAAATATAAAGTTTCCTTTGCTTGTGAACCAAACTCAGTCTCGATCTGTTGGCCCCAATGACACTGGGCAGGGGGACACTTGTTGGGGTCCACTCTGGAGGATCAGTAACAGAAATTGAGACTATTGTAACCTCAATGAACAGATGTGTGAGCCAAACTGTAGTTAACATAGAACAGTGTATAAGGCTCGGGTAAAATAAGATGTTTCTAACACTTCCATTTGATATTTCCATCACTTTATTATAAGCAAGTTCAGTGAAAGGGTTTGTCTTATTTGTCAGGTCAATATTAGAGAAACGAAGTGATTTCTTTCCAAGGATGTACATCTAATAATCTTGGTTAAAGCTTCAATCTTGTTTTAAATGCTTTTCCATTGAAAATGATACCTCTCTTTCAGCGCCCCCATTTCTGAGAAGTATAAAATCTTATAATTTATTATTACCAAAGGGGAAAGGTGGGAGGAGGGATAAATTAACAGTTTGGGATTAACACATACACACTGCTATGTATAAAATAGATCATCAACAAGGAACTACTGTATAGCACAGGGAACTACACTCAACATTTTGCAATAACCTATAAGGGGAAATAATCTGAAAAAGAATAGATATTTTTATTGACATCATCTATCAATGACAGTTAAAGTGTAGCCTAAGGGAAGCTGGTGGTGAGTGCTTCTGACCCTGAAGACTTCAATCATCTAAAGTTTGGACTCTGCCTACTTGCCAAGGCCCTTAATGAACATATGTGTAGCCGTAGCTTAAAAACTTCCCCAGTTTGGGTTTCGGGGAGACACTGATTTTGAAAAAGCCCTGGTGTTCTCCTTACATGAATGGGACTCTTCCTACTGCTAAAACATGTCTGTCACACCCAGAGGATGGTATACCGTCTGATCGGGAAGAGTTTGGAAAAGGCATCTCATCTCCTCATCTCCTGGTGCTCGGGTTCACCCCTCCAGCGTCTTTACTAACAGTCTCCCCACTTGGAGATGTCAGCACTGTCAACATCCTGTTGCGTACAGTTTGGAATTTGTCCAGAGGATGAAGCGGAAGCATGAGGAACAATGAGAGACAAGTCCTAGGTGTTCAGACAGACACATGTCACTCTAATTTCCAATCAGGAAGACGAATTGACCAAAGGCTAGGGTTGCCCATGGAAACAGTATAGGGCTTGAGGAAATCCCGCTGCTTTGTGGCCAGTTCCCATAAACACACGTTGAACAATGGAACTCAGGGACAGTAAAATTCACAAAACTGCAGAGTTGAAAATATCCATCACTGAAAAATGTCTTGAGGAAAGTCAGAGAAAAGGACTTGTAAGCAAGGGAGAATGGCAGGAAAGGGATCTGAGGAGGTAGAAAGGACTCGCCATTAAGCACAAGAATAGGGGCTGAACATTGCCAACATTGCAGTTGGCCAAAAAGGGTGCATGCGTTTTTTTCTGTATATATTCAAGAAAAGGGCATACACTTTTTTAGCCAACCAAACAGGTGGGCACTGGAAGTCAATACTACAAAAGATATCACTTCGCATCAGTCAGAAGAGCCATCCTCATAAAGCGTAAACAACAGAAATGCAGGACAGGGCAACGAGAAGAGGGAGTCCTGTGAGACTTATAGTGGAAATGTATATTGCCAACGGCCATTCTGGAGAAGTGTATTGTGTTTACTAAAGCATCTAAAAAATGAGCTACAGAGCATAGGGCACTTGCACTCATGGGCGTATATCTTGGGAAAAACAAAAATCGAGAGGACACAGGCACCCCAATGTTTACCCCCTCTCTGTTTAAAAGATCCTCGACTAGGATATAACTTAAATGTCTCTGGAGGGAAAAAATGGATAGAGATGTGGTACTTAGGTAGAGTGGAATATTATTCAGCCTGGAAATCAATGAAATATGGCCAGTTGTAACAACTCCGGAGGAGTTACGTATGATCATTCTAAGTGACATAATTCAAAAAGAAAAAGACACATATCATAAGATATCACTTAAAGGTGGAATCTAAAATGGCTACACATGAAATAAATTACAAAACAAAAACATAGTCAAATATGTAGAAAACACGCATAAGGCTGCTAAACGGGAAAGGTGGGGAGGGGTGAGGCATCATCCAGGAGGTTGAAATTAGCAAAGATACCATTCCAAATACCAAACTGATAATCAACAAGGCCTACACGGTAGCTAAAAGAACTGCACTCAGCACACTCAAGTCACCGGAAAAGAATATATACGACTGGTAAGAATCTGAAAAAGAATTTACTGATGTCTCTCTGTACGTGAATCAAGTGGATGTACAGCGGCAAGAAACAGAGCTTTGAAAATCAGCTGTAACCAATATAGTAATAAATTGAAAAAAATAAACGACAGAGAGACAGAGAAAACCTCTTACAACTTTTCCTCAGGGACGGTGATGCAACATGGATTGAACACGTCTAGACTCACAGCAGGATGAGACATAAGGCTGGAAACTGTTTGCGCTAAGAGAAATGTGAGGTTGGGTGAGGAAATGCACACCCTTTAAAGTAATATTACCTGGTGCCCATTCAATGGGTCCCAAATCTGCAGGTTCAAGGGATCTTCCTACAGCTAAAACATGCATGGAAAACCCAGAGGACTGTACACCATGTGATCGGGAGATGTGTCTAAAATGCACCTCATTTATCCTCTCCTGGTGCTCCTGTTCACCATTCCAGCCACGCTACTTAGAATCTCCCCACTTGGAGAATCAGCACATTTAAACTTCTGTTTCACACATTTTGCAAATTGTGAGGAGGATGAACGGGAAGAGGGGGAACCAATGAGAGAATAGTTGTAGGGGTTTGGACGGGCACATATCACTCTAATTTCCCATTAAGAATAAGAATTGAAAAAAGGCTCAGCCCGCCTCGCCGGAGCCAAAATAGGGCCTGAAGCAATCCTGCGGGTTTGAGGCCAGCTCACAAAAGAGCAACTTAAAAAATGGAGCTCAGGATCACTGCAATTCACAAACCTGCAGAGTTATAAATGAAAACTAACGTCCAAAAATATGTTGAGGTAAGGCAAAGAAGAGGATCTGAATGCAAGACAGAATTGCAAGAAACAGATTTCAAGAGATAGATTGGACTCGTCTTTCACGCACATGAAAAGCGGCAGAATTTCGACAATGATGCAGTTGGCCCAAAAGGGCGTATGCGTTTTTTCCTGATTATATCCAGGAAAAAACGCATACGCACTTTATGGGCAACGAAGCAAGCAAGCAATGCAAATGTGCACAACAAAGAAGTCTCATTTCCCACCGGTCAAAAGGGCCATCCTAAAAAATTGTAAAAACCAGAAATGCAGGACAGGCCATGGAGAACAGGGAGCCTTTATACGCTGATGGGCAGTGTGTGAACTGCCGAGAGCCACTCTGGAGAAGTGTATGGTGGTTCCTAAATCATCTAAAAAACAGAGCTACAGAGCATAGGACACTTCCAATCATGGGAGTATATCTAGGGAAGTCTAAAAATCAACAAGACACAAGCACACCACAGTTTAGGGCTACTCTGTTTACAAGAACCTCAACTTCAGTACACCTTAAATATCCCAGGAAAGAGAACAATGGATAAAGAAGATGTGGTGCTTATGTACAATGGAATATCTCTTCACCATGAAATCAATGTAATAAGGCTAGTAGAAGGATAAAGAGTGGATTTAGGTCCGATAACACTACTTGAAATAAGTCAAACAGAAAAAGAAACATATCATAAGATATCACTTATAGAGGGAGGGTAAATATGGCTGCACAAGAAATGAATTACAGAACAGAACAGTGTCTCACATTTAGAAAACACACTTATGTCAGCTTAAGGGGAAAGGAGAGGTGGGGTGATGCATAAAACCAGAGTTTGAAATTATCACAGATACCGTTCAATAAACCAAATAGGTATTAGACAAGATCTACACCTTGCTCAATGAACTGGCCTCAACACACCCTATACACCACAGAGAAATATATCTGAGTAATAAGAATCTTAAAACCCATGTATTGATATATCTCCATAAGGGAATCAAGTGTGTGCAGAGAGGCACAAACACAGCAGTGAAAATGAGCTAAACCCCATTATAGAAATAAATTTTAAAAAGAAAACGCTGAAACAATGAAAGAGAAAAATTCTTACAAAATTCGCTCAGGGGCTGTGATGCAACCTGGATTGACCACATATAAACCCACAGCTGGATAAGACATAAGGCTGGACACTTGGGGCTGAGAGGATTGGTGAGCTTTGGTGAGCAACTGCCGAAAGTTTAATGCAATACTTCATGCTACTCATTCCAAGGGTCCCAACACTCCAGGTTGAAGGGAATCTTCCTACAGCTAAACCATGCTTGGGAAACCCAGTGACTGGTATACCATATGACCGGGAAAGGTTTCTAAAACGCACCTCATTTTTCCTCTCCTGGGGCTCCGGATCGACATTCCAGCCGCTTTACTAACAACATCCCCACATGGAGTCAATGCCTTTAAGTTCTGGTATCGCACAGTCTGCAGTTAGTGCAGAGGATGAATGGGAATAGGGGGAACCAGTGAGAAACTAGCTGTAGCGGTTTCAATGGGCACATGTCACTCTAATGTCACATCAGTAAGAAGAATTAACCAAAGGCACAGCAAGGTGCCCCAGAAAAAAAATAGGGCTTCAAGGAATCCTGTGGTTATGGGGCAAGACCACAAAAATAAGAGCTGAAAAATGGAGCTAAGGGCCACTGCAATTCAAAAACCTGCAGAGTTATAAAGGCCAACTATTTTCAAAAAATATATTGAGGTAAGGCTATGAAGAGGCAATGAAAGCAAGGCAGAATTGCAGGAAACCGATTTCAGGAGGTAGACTGGAATTGCATTGAAAGCATAGGAAAAGAGGCAGAACGTCCACAATGATGCACTTGGCCAAAAAAGGCGTATGCATTTTTTCCTGAATATATTCAGGAAAAAACGTATACGCACTTTTTGGCTAACCAAGCAAACTTGCAAAGGAAATCTGCACTACAATGAAGTCTCACTTCCCCCTGGTCAAAAGGGCCATCTGAAAAAAGTGTAAAATCCATAAAGGCAGGACAGGCCATGGAGAACTGGGAGCCTTCTTATGCTGCTGGGCGGGATGTAAATTGCCAACAGCCACTCTGGAGAAGTGTATGGTGTTTCCTGAAACATCTAAAAAACAAAGCAACAGAGCCTAGGGCACTTCTACTTATGGTCCTATAGCTTAGGGAAATTAAAATTAAAAAGACACAGCCACCCCAAAGTTTGGAACGGCTCTGTTTACAAGAACCACGTTTACCGTACAAGTCCAATATCGCAGAAAGTGAAAAATGGATAAAGAAGTTGTGGTACTTACATACAATGCAATATCACTCAGCACTGAAATCTATGTCATCAGGCCCTTAGCAGCACAATGAGTGGATTCACGTATGATGATTCTAACTGAAATAAGTCACACAGAAAAAGAAACATCATAAGATATCAGTAATACACGGAATGTAAACTTGGCTACTCAGGAACTGAATTACAGAACAGAACAGGGTCTCAAATTTAGAAAACCAACTTATGCTTGCTTAAGGGTAAAGGTGAGTTGGGGTGCTGCATAAAACCAGAGATTGAAATGAGCACAGATAAAGTTCCTTAAGCCAAATATGGAATAGACAAGAGCTACTACTTGCTCAACGAAATGGACTCAACACCCCATATTAAACGCCTAAGAATATACCTGACTAGTAAGAATCTTAAAACGTATGGATGGCTATGTCTGAAAGAGAATCAAGCGTGTGTACAGGGGCATAAACGCAGCAGTGATAGGATTGGAGAGGTTCGGTGAGCAAATGAAGACCCTTTGAAGTCATATTGCATGGTACCCATTCCACGGGTCTCAACTCTCCAGGTTTAAGGTATTCTTCCTTCAGCTAAAACATGCATGTGGAACCTAGAGTATGATCAACCATGTGATCGGGAGACGTGTTCAAATATGTCTCAGTTTTCGTACCCTGGTACTCGGGTGCAACATTCCAGATGCTTTACTAACACTCTCCCGACTTGGAGAGTCAGTCCATTTAACCTCCTGTTTGGCCCAGTTTGCAATTTCTGCGGAAGATGAACAGGAATAGCGAGAACCATTGAGAGACTAGCTGGAGGTGTCTGGACGGGCAAATTTAACTCTGATTTCCCACCAGGAAGAGGAATTAACCAAAGGCTCAGCGTGCCGTGCCGGAACCAGATTATGGTGTGAAGCCATCCTCTGGTGTTGCGGCCAGGTCACAAGAAAGCGAGTTGAAGAAAAGAGCTTTGGGGAACTGTAATTCACAAACCTGCAGAGTTATAAATGACAGCTATCGTCCAAAAATATACTGAAGTAAGGCTGCCAAGAGGACTTGAAAGCGGGGCAGAATTGCAGGAAACCGATTTCAGGAGGTAGACTGGAATTGCATTGAAAGCATAGGAAAAGAGGCAGAACGTCCACAATGATGCACTTGGACAAAAAGGGCGTATGCATTTTTTCCTGAATATATTCAGGAAAAAACGCATACGCCCTTTTTGGCCAACCAAGCAAGCTTGCAAAGGAAATCTGCACTACAATGAAGTCTCACTTCCCCCCGGTCAAAAGGGCCATCTGAAAAAAGTGTAAAATCCAGAAAGGCAGGACACGCCTTGGAGAACTGGGAGCCTTGTTATGCTGATGGGCGAGATGTAAATTGCCAACAGACACTCGGGAGAAGTGTATGGTGTTTCCTGAAGCATCTAAGAAACAAAGCAACAGAGCCTAGGGCACTTCCACTTATGGTCCTATAGCTTAGGGAAATTAAAATCAAAAAGACACAGCCACCCCAAAGTTTGGGACGCCTCTGTTTACAAGAACCTCTTTTACAGTACAAGTTCAACATCGCAGAAAGTGAAAAATGGATAAAGAACTTGTGGTACTTACGTACAATGCAGTATCACTCAGCAATGTAATCTATGTCATCAGGCCCGTAGCAGCATAATGAGTGGATACAGGTACGATGATTCTAACTGAAATAAGTCACACAGAAAAAGAAACATCATAAGATATCAGTAATACACGGAATGTAAACTTGGCTACACAGGAACTGAATTCCAAAACAGAACAGGGTCTCAAATTTAGAAAACCAACTTATGTTTGCTTAAGGGGAAAGGTGAGTTGGGTTGCTGCATAAAACCAGAGATTGAAATGAGCACAGATAAAGTTCCTTAAGCCAAATATGGAATAGACAAGAGCTACTCCTTGCTCAACGAAATGGACTCAACACCCCATATTAAACGCCTAAGAATGTACCTGACTAGTAAGTATCTTAAAACCTATGGATTGCTATGTCTCCAAAAGTGAATCAAGCGTGTGTACAGGGGCATAAACGCAGCAGTGATAGGATTGGAGAGGTTCGGTGAGCAAATGAAGACCCTTTGAAGACATATTGCATGGTACCCATTCCACGGGTTTCAACTACCCAGGTTTAAGGTATTCTTCCTTCAGCTAAAACATGCATGTGGAACCTAGAGTATGATCAACCATGTGATCGGGATACGTGTTCAAATATGTCTCAGTTTTCGTACCCTGGTACTCGGGTGCAACATTCCAGACGCTTTACTAACACTCTCCCGACTTGGAGAGTCAGACCCTTTAACCTCCTGTTTGGCCCAGTTTGCAATTTCTGCGGAAGATGAACAGGAATAGCGAGAACCAATGAGATAGTAGCTGGAGGTGTCTGGACTGGCAAATTTAACTCTCATTTCCCACCAGGAAGAGGAATTAACCAAAGGCTCAGCGTGCTGTGCCGGGACCAGATTAGGGTCTGAAGCCATCCTGCTGTGTTGCGGCCAGGTAACAAGAAAGCGAGTTGAAGAAAGGAGCTCAGGGGCACTGTAATTCACAAACCTGCAGAGTTATAAATGACAGCTATCGTCCAAAAATATACTGAAGTAAGGCTGCCAAGAGGACTTGAAAGCGGGGCAGAATTGCAGGAAACCGATTTCAGGAGGTAGACTGGAATTGCATTGAAAGCATAGGAAAAGAGGCAGAACGTCCACAATGATGCACTTGGCCAAAAAGGGCGTATGCGTTTTTTCCTGAATATATTCAGGAAAAAACGCATACGCCCTTTTTGGCCAACCAAGCAAGCTTGCAAAGGAAATCTGCACTACAATGAAGTCTCACTTCCCCCCGGTCAAAAGGGCCATCTGAAAAAAGTGTAAAATCCAGAAAGGCAGGACAGGCCATGGAGAACTGGGAGCCTTGTTATGCTGATGGGCGGGATGTAAATTGCCAACAGACACTCCGGAGAAGTGTATGGTGTTTCCTGAAACATCTAAAAAACAAAGCAACAGAGCCTAGGGCACTTCCACTTATGGTCCTATAGCTTAGGGAAATTAAAATCAAAAAGACACAGCCACCCCAAATTTTGGGAGGCCTCTCTTTACAAGAACCTCGTTTACGGTACCAGTTCAATATCACAGAAAGTGAAAAATGGATAAAGAACTTGTGGTACTTACGTACAATGCAGTATCACTCAGCAATGAAATCTATGTCATCAGGCCCGTAGCAACATAATGAGTGGATTCAGGTACGATGATTCTAACTGAAATAAGTCACACAGAAAAAGAAACATCATAAGATATCAGTAATACACGGAATGTAAACTTGGCTACACAGGAACTGAATTACAGAACAGAACAGGGTCTCAAATTTAGTAAACCAACTTATGCTTGCTTATGGGTAAAGGTGAGTTGGGGTGCTGCATAAAACCAGAGATTAAAATGAGCACAGATAAACTTCCTTAAGCCAAATATGGAATAGACAAGAGCTACTCCTTGCTCAACGAAATGGACTCAACACCCCATATTAAACGCCTAAGAATATACCTGACTAGTAAGTATCTTAAAACCTATGGATTGCTATGTCTCCAAAAGACAATCAAGCGCGTACAGGGGCATAAACTCAGCAGTGATAGGATTGGAGAGGTTCGGTGAGCAAATGAAGACCCTTTGAAGTCATATTGCATGGTACCCATTACACGGTCTCAACTCTCCAGGTTTAAGGTATTCTTCCTTCAGCTAAAACATGCATGTGGAACCCAGAGTATGATCAACCGTGTGAACGGGAGACGTGTTCAAATATGTCTCAGTTTTCCTCCCCTGGTACTCGGGTGCAACATTCCGGACGCTTTACTAACACTCTCCCGACTTGGAGAGTCAGTCCCTTTAACCTCCTGTTTGGCTCAGTTTGCAATTTCTGCAGAAGATGAACAGGAATAGCGAGAATCAATGAGAGACTAGCTAGAGGTGTCTGGACTGGCAAATTTAACTCTCATTTCCCACCAGGAAGAGGAATTAACCAAACGCTCAGCGTGCCGTGCCGGAACCAGATTAGGGCCTGAAGCCATCCTGCAGTGTTGCGGCCAGCTCAAAAGAAAGCGAGTTGAAGAAAGGAGCTCAGGGGCACTGTAATTCACAAACCTGCAGAGTTATAAATGACAGCTATCGTCCAAAAATATACTGAAGTAAGGCTGCCAAGAGGACTTGAAAGCGGGGCAGAATTGTAGGAAACCGATTTCAGGAGGTAGACTGGAATTGCATTGAAAGCATAGGAAAAGAGGCAGAACGTCCACAATGATGCACTTGGCCGAAAAGGGCATATGTGTTTTATCCTGAATATATTCAGGAAAAAACGCATACGCCCTTTTTGGCCAACCAAGCAAACTTGCAAAGGAAATCTGCACTACAATGAAGTCTCACTGCCCCCCGGTCAAAAGGGCCATCTGCAAAAATTGTAAAATCCAGAAAGGCAGGACAGGCCATGGAGAACTGGGAGCCTTGTTATGCTGATGGGCGGGTTGTAAATTGCCAACAGACCCTCGGGAGAAGTGTATGGTGTTTCCTGAAACATCTAAAAAACAAAGCAACAGAGCCTAGGGCACTTCCACTTATGGTCCTATAGCTTAGGGAAATTAAAATCAAAAAGACACAGCCACCCCAAAGTTTGGGACACCTCTGTTTACAAGAACCTCGTTTACCGTACAAGTTCAATATCACAGAAATTGAAAAATGGATAAAGAACTTGTGGTACTTACGTACAATGCAGTATCACTCAGCAATGAAATCTATGTCATCAGGCCCGTAGCAGCATAATGAGTGGATTCAGGTACGATGATTCTAACTGAAATAAGTCACACAGAAAAAGAAACATCATAAGATATCACTAATACACGGAATGTAAACTGGGCTACACAGGAACTGAATTCCAAAACAGAACAGGGTCTCAAATTTAGAAAACCAACTTATGCTTGCTTAAGGGGAAAGGTGAGTTGGGGTGCTGCATAAAACCAGAGATTGAAATGAGCACAGATAAAGTTCCTTAAGCCAAATATGGAATAGACAAGAGCTACTCCTTGCTCAACGAAATGGACTCAACACCCCATATTAAACGCCTAAGAATGTACCTGACTAGTAAGTATCTTAAAACCTATGGTTTGCTATGTCTCCAAAAGAGAATCAAGCGTGTGTACAGGGGCATAAACGCAGCAGTGATAGGATTGGAGAGGTTCGGTGAGCAAATGAAGACCCTTTGAAGTCATATTACATGGTACCCGTTACACGGGTCTCAACTCTCCAGGTTTAAGGTATTCTTCCTTCAGCTAAAGCATGCATGTGGAACCCAGAGTATGATCAACCATGTGAACGGGAGACGTGTTCAAATATGTCTCAGTTTTCCTCCCCTGGTACTCGGGTGCAACATTCCAGACGCTTTACTAACACTCTCCCCACTTGGAGAGTCAGCGCCTTTAACCTCCTGTTTGGCCCAGTTTGCAATTTCTGCAGAAGATGAACAGGAATAGCGAGAACCAATGAGAGACTAGCTGGAGGTGTCTGGACTGGCAAATTTAACTCTCATTTCCCACCAGGAAGAGGAACTAACCAAAGGCTCAGCGTGCCGTGCCGGAACCTGATTAGGGCCTGAAGCCATCCTGCGGTGTTGCGGCCAGCTCAAAAGAAAGCGAGTTGAAGAAAGGAGCTCAGGGGCACTGTAATTCACAAACCTGCAGAGTTATAAATGACAGCTATCGTCCAAAAATATACTGAAGTAAGGCTGCCAAGAGGACTTGAAAGCGGGGCAGAATTGCAGGAAACCGATTTCAGGAGGTAGACTGGAATTGCATTGAAAGCATAGGAAAAGAGGCAGAACGTCCACAATGATGCACTTGGCCAAAAAGGGCGTATGCGTTTTTTCCTGAATATATTCAGGAAAAAACGCATACGCCCTTTTTGGCCAACCAAGCAAGCTTGCAAAGGAAATCTGCACTACAATGAAGTCTCACTTCCCCCCGGTCAAAAGGGCCATCTGAAAAAAGTGTAAAATCCAGAAAGGCAGGACAGGCCATGGAGAACTGGGAGCCTTGTTATGCTGATGGGCGGGATGTAAATTGCCAACAGACACTCGGGAGAAGTGTATGGTGTTTCCTGAAACATCTAAAAAACAAAGCAACAGAGCCTAGGGCACTTCCACTTATGGTCCTATAGCTTAGGGAAATTAAAATCAAAAAGACACAGCCACCCCAAAGTTTGGGACGCCTCTGTTTACAAGAACCTCGTCTACCGTACAAGTTCAATATCACAGAAAGTGAAAAATGGATAAAGAACTTGTGGTACTTACGTACAATGCAGTATCACTCAGCAATGAAATCTATGTCATCAGGCCCGTGGCAGCATAATGAGTGGATTCAGGTACGATGATTCTAACTGAAATAAGTCACACAGAAAAAGAAACATCATAAGATATCACTAATACACGGAATGTAAACTTGGCTCCACAGGAACTGAATTCCAAAACAGAACAGGGTCTCAAATTTAGAAAACCAACTTATGCTTGCTTAAGGGTAAAGGTGTGTTGAGGTGCTGCATAAAACCAGAGATTGAAATGAGCACAGATAAAGTTCCTTAAGCCAAATATGGAATAGACAAGAGCTACTCCTTGCTCAACGAAATGGACTCAACACCGCATATTAAACGCCTAAGAATGTACCTGACTAGTAAGTATCTTAAAACCTATGGATTGCTATGTCTCCAAAAGAGAATCAAGCATGTGTACAGGGGCATAAACGCAGCAGTGATAGGATTGGAGAGGTTCGGTGAGCAAATGAAGACCCTTTGAAGTCATATTGCATGGTACCCATTCCACGGGTTTCAACTACCCAGGTTTAAGGTATTCTTCCTTCAGCTAAAACATGCATGTGGAACCTAGTGTATGATCAACCATGTTATCAGGAGACGTGTTCAAATATGTCTCAGGTTTCATACCCTGGTACTCGGGTGCAACATTCCAGGAGCTATACTAACACTCTCCCCACTTGGAGAGTCAGTCCCTTTAACCTCCTGTTTGGCCCAGTTTGCAATTTCTGCAGAAGATGAACAGGAATAGCAAGAACCAATGAGAGACTAGCTGGAGGTGTCTGGACGGGCAAATTTAACTCTCATTTCCCACCAGGAAGAGGAAATAACCAAAGGCTCAGCGTGCCGTGCCGGGACCAGATTAGGGTCTGAAGCCATCCTGCTGTGTTGCGGCCAGGTCACAAGAAAGCGAGTTGAAGAAAGGAGCTCAGGGGCACTGTAATTCACAAACCTGCAGAGTTATAAATGACAGCTATCGTCCAAAAATATACTGAAGTAAGGCTGCCAAGAGGACTTGAAAGCGGGTCAGAATTGCAGGAAACCGATTTCAGGAGGTAGACTGGAATTGCATTGAAAGCATAGGAAAAGAGGCAGAACGTCCACAATGATGCACTTGGCCAAAAAGGGCGTATGCGTTTTTTCCTGAATATATTCAGGAAAAAACGCATACGCCCTTTTTGGCCAACCAAGCAAGCTTGCAAAGGAAATCTGCACTACAATGAAGTCTCACTTCCCCCCGGTCAAAAGGGCCATCTGAAAAAAGTGTAAAATCCAGAAAGGCAGGACAGGCCATGGAGAACTGGGAGCCTTGTTATGCTGATGGGCGGGATGTAAATTGCCAACAGACACTCAGGAGAAGTGTACGGTGTTTCCTGAAACATCTAAAAAACAAAGCAACAGAGCCTAGGGCACTTCCACTTATGGTCCTATAGCTTAGGGAAATTAAAATCAAAAAGACACAGCCACCCCAAAGTTTGGGACGCCTCTGTTTACAAGAACCTCGTTTACCGTACAAGTTCAACATTGCAGAAAGTGAAAAATGGATAAAGAAGTTGTGGTATTTACTTACAAAGCAATATCACTCAGCAATGAAATCTATGTCATCAGGCCCTTAGCATCACAATGAGTGGATTCAAGTACGATGATTCTAACTGAAATAAGTCACACAGAAAAAGAAACATCATAAGATATCAGTAATACACGGAATGTAAACTTGGCTACACAGGAACTGAATTACAGACCAGAACAGGGTCTCAAATTTAGAAAACCAACTTATGCTTGCTTAAGGGGAAAGGTGAGTTGGGGTGCTGCATAAAACCAGAGACTGAAATGAGCACAGATAAAGTTCCTTAAGCCAAATATGGAATAGACAAGAGCTACTCCTTGCTCAACGAAATGGACTCAACACCCCATATTAAACGCCTAAGAATGTACCTGACTAGTAAGTATCTTAAAACCTATGGATTGCTATGTCTCCAAAAGAGAATCAAGCATGTGTACAGGGGCATAAACGCAGCAGTGATAGGATTGGAGAGGTTCGGTGATCAAATGAAGACCCTTTGAAGTCATATTGCATGGTACCCATTCCACGGGTTTCAACTACCCAGGTTTTAGGTATTCTTCCTTCAGCTAAAACATGCATGTGGAACCTAGAGTATGATCAACCATGTGATCGGGAGACGTGTTCAAATATGTCTCAGTTTTCGTACCCTGGTACTCGGGTGCAACATTCCAGACGCTTTACTAACACTCTCCCGAATTGGAGAGTCAGTCCCTTTAACCTCCTGTTTGGCCCAGTTTGCAATTTCTGCGGAAGATGAACAGGAATAGGGAGATCCAATGAGAGACTAGCTGGAGGTGTCTGGACTGGCAAATTTAACTGTCATTTCCCACCAGGAAGAGGAATTAACCAAAGGCTCAACGTGCCGTGCCGGAACCAGATTAGGGCCTGAAGCCATCCTGCGGTGTTGCGGCCAGCTCAAAAGAAAGCGTGTTGAAGAAAGGAGCTCAGGGGCACTGTAATTCACAAACCTGCAGAGTTATAAATGACAGCTATCGTCCAAAAATATACTGAAGTAAGGCTGCCAAGAGGACTTGAAATCGGGGCAGAATTGTAGGAAACCGATTTCAGGAGGTAGACTGGAATTGCATTGAAAGCATAGGAAAAGAGGCAGAACGTCCACAATGATGCACTTGGCCAAAAAGGGCGTATGCGTTTTTTCCTGAATATATTCAGGAAAAATCGCATACGCCCTTTTTGGCTAACCAAGCAAACTTGCAAAGGAAATCTGCACTACAATGAAGTCTCACTTCCCCACGGTCAAAAGGGCCATCTGCAAAAAGTGTAAAATCCAGAAAGGCAGGACAGGCCATGGAGAACTGGGAGCCTTGTTATGCTGATGGGCGGGATGTAAATTGCCAACAGCCACTCGGGAGAAGTGTATGGTGTTTCCTGAAACATCTAAAAAACAAAGCAACAGAGCCTAGGGCACTTCCACTTATGGTCCTATAGCTTAGGGAAATTAAAATCAAAAAGACACAGCCACCCCAAATTTTGGGACGCCTCTGTTTACAAGAACCTCGTTTACCGTACAAGTTCAACATCGCAGAAAGTGAAAAATGGATAAAGAACTTGTGGTACTTATGTACAATGCAGTATCACTCAGCAATGAAATCTATGTCATCAGGCCCGTAGCAGCATAATGAGTGGATTCAGGTACGATGATTCTAACTGAAATAAGTCGCACAGAAAAAGAAACATCATAAGATATCACTAATACACGGAATGTAAACTTGGCTACACAGGAACTGAATTCCAAAACAGAACAGGGTCTCAAATTTAGAAAACCAACTTATGCTTGCTTAAGGGGAAAGGTGAGTTGGGGTGCTGCATAAAACCAGAGATTGAAATGAGCACAGATAAAGTTCCTTAAGCCAAATATGGAATAGACAAGGGCTGCTCCTTGCTCAACAAAATGGACTCAACACCGCATATTAAACGCCTAAGAATGTACCTGACTAGTAAGTATCTTAAAACCTATGGATTGCTATGTCTCCAAAACAGAATCAAGCGTGTGTACAGGGGCATAAACGCAGCAGTGATAGGATTGGAGAGGTTCGATGAGCAAATGAAGACCCTTTGAAGTCATATTGCATGGTACCCATTCCACGGGTCTCAACTCTCCAGGTTTAAGGTATTCTTCCTTCAGCTAAAACATGCATGTGGAACCCAGAGTATGATCAACCGTGTGAACGGAAGACGTGTTCAGATATGTCTCAGTTTTCCTCCCCGGGTACTCGGGTGCAACATTCCAGACGCTTTACTAACACTCTCCCCACTTGGAGAGTCAGCGCCTTTAACCTCCTGTTTGGCCCAGTTTGCAATTTCTGCGGAAGATGAACAGGAATAGGGAGAACCAATGAGAGACTAGCTGGAAGTGTCTGGACGGGCAAATTTAACTCTCATTTCCCACCAGGAAGAGGAAATTACCAAAGGCTCAGCGTGCCGTGCCGGAACCAGATTAGGGCCTGAAGCCATCCTGCGGTGTTGCGGCCAGGTCACAAGAAAGCGAGTTGAAGAAAGGAACTCAGGGGCACTGTAATTCACAAACATGCAGAGTTATAAATGACAGCTATCGTCCAAAAATATACTGAAGTAAGGCTGCCAAGAGGACTTGAAAGCGGGTCAGAATTGCAGGAAACCGATTTCAGGAGGTAGACTGGAATTGCATTGAAAGCATAGGAAAAGAGGCAGAACGTCCACAATGATGCACTTGGCCAAAAAGGGCGTATGCGTTTTTTCCTGAATATATTCAGGAAAAAACGCATACGCACTTTTTGGCCAACCAAGCAAGCTTGCAAAGGAAATCTGCACTACAATGAAGTCTCACTTCCCCCCGGTCAAAAGGGCCATCTGAAAAAAGTGTAAAATCCAGAAAGGCAGGACAGGCCATGGAGAACTGGGAGCCTTGTTATGCTGATGGGCGGGATGTAAATTGCCAACAGACACTCGGGAGAAGTGTATGGTGTTTCCTGAAACATCTAAAAAACAAAGCAACAGAGCCTAGGGCACTTCCACTTATGGTCCTATAGATTAGGGAAATAAAAATCAAAAAGACACAGCCACCCCAAAGTTTTGGACGCCTCTGTTTACAAGAACCTCGTTTACCGTACAAGTTCAATATCACAGAAAGTGAAAAATGGATAAAGAACTTGTGGTACTTACGTACAATGCAGTATCACTCAGCAATGAAATCTGTGTCATCAGGCCCGTAGCAGCATAATGAGTGGATTCAGGTACGATGATTCTAACTGAAATAAGTCACACAGAAAAAGAAACATCATAAGATATCACTAATACACGGAATGTAAACTTGGCTACACAGGAACTGAATTCCAAAACAGAACAGGGTCTCAAATTTAGAAAACCAACTTATGCTTGCTTAAGGGGAAAGGTGAGTTGGGGTGCTGCATAAAACCAGAGATTGAAATGAGCACAGATAAAGTTCCTTAAGCCAAATATGGAATAGACAAGAGCTACTCCTTGCTCAACGAAATGGACTCAACACCCCATATTAAACGCCTAAGAATGTACCTGACTAGTAAGTATCTTAAAACCTATGGATTGCTATGTCTCCAAAAGAGAATCAAGCGTGTGTACAGGGGCATAAACGCAGCAGTGATAGGATTGGAGAGGTTCGGTGAACAAATGAAGACCCTTTGAAGTCATATTGCATGGTACCCATTCCACGGGTTTCAACTACCCAGGTTTAAGGTATTCTTCCTTCAGCTAAAACATGCATGTGGAACCTAGAGTATGATCAACCATGTGATCAGGAGACGTGTTCAAATATGTCTCAGTTTTCCTCCCCTGGTACTCGGGTGCAACATTCCAGACGCTTTAAAACACTCTCCCCACTTGGAGAGTCAGCGCCTTTAACCTCCTGTTTGGCCCAGTTTGTAATTTCTGCGGAAGATGAACAGGAATAGCGAGAACCAATGAGAGACTAGCTGGAGGTGTCTGGACGCGCAAATTTAACTCTCATTTCCCACCAGGAAGAGGAATTAACCAAAGGCTCAGCGTGCCGTGCCGGAACCAGATTAGGGCCTGAAGCCATCCTGCGGTGTTGCGGCCAGCTCAAAAGAAAGCGAGTTGAAGAAAGGAGCTCAGGGGCACTGTAATTCACAAACCTGCAGAGTTATAAATGACAGCTATCGCCCAAAATTATACTGAAGTAAGGCTGCCAAGAGGACTTGAAAGCGGGGCAGAATTGCAGGAAACCGATTTCAGGAGGTAGACTGGAATTGCATTGAAAGCATAGGAAAAGAGGCAGAACGTCCACAATGATGCACTTGGCCAAAAAGGGCGTATGCGTTTTTTCCCGAATATATTCAGGAAAAAACGCATACGCACTTTTTGGCCAACCAAGCAAGCTTGCAAAGGAAATCTGCACTACAATGAAGTCTCACTTCCCCCCGGTCAAAAGGGCCATCTGAAAAAAGTGTAAAATCCAGAAAGGCAGGACAGGCCATGGAGAACTGGGAGCCTTGTTATGCTGATGGGCGGGATGTAAATTGCCAACAGACACTCGGGAGAAGTGTATGGTGTTTCCTGAAACATCTAAAAAACAAAGCAACAGAGCCTAGGGCACTTCCACTTATGGTCCTATAGCTTAGGGAAATTAAAATCAAAAAGACACAGCCACCCCGAAGTTTGGAACGGCTCTGTTTACAAGAACCTCGTTTACAGTACAAGTTCAACATCGCAGAAAGTGAAAAATGGATAAAGAAGTTGTGGTATTTACTTACAAAGCAATATCACTCAGCAATGAAATCTATGTCATCAGGCCCTTAGCAGCACAATGAGTGGATTCAGGTATGATGATTCTAACTGAAATAAGCCACACAGAAAAAGAAACATCATAAGATATCAGTAATACACGGAATGTAAACTTCGCTACACAGGAACTGAATTACAGAACAGAACAGGGTCTCAAATTTAGAAAACCAACTTATGCTTGCTTAAGGGGAAAGGTGAGTTGGGGTACTGCATAAAACCAGAGATTGAAATGAGCACAGATAAAGTTCCTTAAGCCAAATATGCAATAGACAAGCGCTACTCCTTGCTCAACGAAATGGACTCAACACCACATATTAAACGCCTAAGAATGTACCTGACTAGTAAGTATCTTAAAACCTATGGATTGCTATGTCTCCGAAAGAGAATCAAGCATGTGTACAGGGGCATAAACGCAGCAGTGATAGGATTGGAGAGGTTCGGTGAGCAAATGAAGACCGTTTGAAGTCATATTGCATGGTACCCATTCCACGGGCCTCAACTCTTTATGTTTAAGGTATTCTTCCTTCAGCTAAAACATGCATGTGGAACCCAGAGTATGATCAACCGTGTGAACGGGAGACGTGTTCAAATATGTCTCAGTTTTCCTCCCCTGGTACTCGGGTGAAACATTCCAGACGCTTTAAAACACTCTCCCCACTTGGAGAGTCAGCGCCTTTAACCTCCTGTTTGGCCCAGTTTGCAATTTCTGCGGAAGGTGAACAGGAATAGCGAGAACCAATGAGAGACTAGCTGGAGGTGTCTGGACGGGCAAATTTAACTCTCATTTCCCACCAGGAAGAGGAAATAACCAAAGGCTCAGCGTGCCGTGCCGGAACCAGATTAGGGCCTGAAGCCATCCTGCGGTGTTGCGGCCAGGTCACAAGAAAGCGAGTTGAAGAAAGGAGCTCAGGGGCACTGTAATTCACAAACCTGCAGAGTTATAAATGACAGCTATCGTCCAAAAATATACTGAAGTAAGGCTGCCAAGAGGACTTGAAAGCGGGGCAGAATTGCAGGAAACTGATTTCAGGAGGTAGACTGGAATTGCATTGAAAGCATAGGAAAAGAGGCAGAACGTCCACAATGATGCACTTGGCCAAAAAGGGCGTATGCGTTTTTTCCTGAATATATTCAGGAAAAAACGCATACGCCCTTTTTGGCCAACCTAGCAAGCTTGCAAAGTAAATCTGCACTACAATGAAGTCTCACTTCCCCCCAGTCAAAAGGGCCATCTGAAAAAAGTGTAAAATCCAGAAAGGCAGGACAGGCCATGGAGAACTGGGAGCCTTGTTATGCTGATGGGTGGGATGTAAATTGCCAACAGACACTCGGGAGAAGTGTATGGTGTTTCCTGAAACATCTAAAAAACAAAGCAACAGAGCCTAGGGCACTTCCACTTCTGGTCCTATAGCTTAGGGAAATTAAAATCAAAAAGACACAGCCACCCCAAAGTTTGGGACGCCTCTGTTTACAAGAACCTCGTTTACCGTACAAGTTCAATATCACAGAAAGTGAAAAATGGATAAAGAACTTGTGGTACTTACGTACAATGCAGTATCACTCAGCAATGAAATCTATGTCATCAGGCGCGTAGCAGCATAATGAGTGGATTCAGGTACGATGATTCTAACTGAAATAAGTCACACAGAAAAAGAAACATCATAAGATATCACTAATACATGGAATGTAAACTTGGCTCCACAGGAACTGAATTCCAAAACAGAACAGGGTCTCAAATTTAGAAAACCAACTTATGCTTGCTTAAGGGGAAAGGTGAGATGGGGTGCTGCATAAAACCAGAGATTGAAATGAGCACAGATAAAGTTCCTTAAGCCAAATATGGAATAGACAAGAGCTACTCCTTGCTCAACGAAAAGTACTCAACACCCCATATTAAACGCCTAAGAATGTACCTGACTAGTAAGTATCTTAAAACCTATGGATTGCTATGTCTCCAAAAGAGAATCAAGCGTGTGTACAGGGGCATAAACGCAGCAGTGATAGGATTGGAGATGTTCAGTGAGCAAATGAAGACCCTTTGAAGTCATATTGCATGGTACCCATTCCACGGGTTTCAACTACCCAGGTTTAAGGTATTCTTCCTTCAGCTAAAACATGCATGTGGAACCTAGAGTATGATCAACCATGTGATCAGGAGACGTGTTCAAATATGTCTCAGTTTTCCTCCCCTGGTACTCGGGTGCAACATTCCAGACGCTTTAAAACACTCTCCCCACTTGGAGAGTCAGCGCCTTTAACTTCCTGTTTGGCCCAGTTTGTAATTTCTGTGGAAGATGAACAGGAATAGCGAGAACCAATGAGAGACTAGCTGGAGGTGTCTGGACGGGCAAATTTAACTCTCATTTCCCACCAGGAAGAGGAATTAACCAAAGGCTCAGCGTGCCGTGCCGGAACCAGATTAGGGCCTGAAGCCATCCTGCGGTGTTGCGGCCAGCTCACAAGAAAGCGAGTTGAAGAAAGGAGCTCAGGGGCACTGTAATTCACAAACCTGCAGAGTTATAAATGACAGCTATCGCCCAAAATTATACTGATGTAAGGCTGCCAAGAGGACTTGAAAGCGGGGCAGAATTGCAGGAAACCGATTTCAGGAGGTAGACTGGAATTGCATTGAAAGCATAGGAAAAGAGGCAGAACGTCCAAAATGATGCACTTGGCCAAAAAAGGCGTATGCATTTTTTCCTGAATATATTCAGGAAAAAACGCATATGCCCTTTTTGGCCAAACAAGCAAGCTTGCAAAGGAAATCTGAACTACAATGAAGTCTCACTTCCCCCCGGTCAAAAGGGCCATCTGAAAAAAGTGTAAAATCCAGAAAGGCAGGACAGGCCATGGAGAACTGGGAGCCTTGTTATGCTGATGGGTGGGATGTAAATTGCCAACAGACACTCGGGAGAAGTGTATGGTGTTTCCTAAAACATCTAAATAACAAAGCAACAGAGCCTAGGGCACTTCCACTTATGGTCCTATAGCTTAGGGAAATTAAAATCAAAAAGACACAGCCACCCCGAAGTTTGGAATGGCTCTGTTTACAAGAACCTCGTTTACAGTACAAGTTCAACATCGCAGAAAGTGAAAAATGGATAAAGAACTTGTGGTACTTACGTACAATGCAGTATCACTCAGCAATGAAATCTATGTCATCAGGCCCGTGGCAGCATAATGAGTGGATTCAGGTACGATGATTCTAACTGAAATAAGTCACACAGAAAAAGAAACATCATAAGATATCACTAATACACCGAATGTAAACTGGGCTACAAAGGAACTGAATTCCAAAACAGAACAGGGTCTCAAATTTAGAAAACCAACTTATGCTTGCTTAAGGGGAAAGGTGAGTTGGGGTGCTGCACAAAACCAGAGATTGAAATGAGCACAGATAAAGTTCCTTAAGCCAAATATGGAATAGACAAGAGCTACTCCTTGCTCAACGAAATGGACTCAACACCCCATATTAAACGCCTAAGAATGTACCTGACTAGTAAGTATCTTAAAACCTATG
Source organism: Grampus griseus (assembly GCF_964374135.1). Taxonomy (NCBI): domain Eukaryota; kingdom Metazoa; phylum Chordata; class Mammalia; order Artiodactyla; family Delphinidae; genus Grampus; species Grampus griseus. The sequence goes on along the minus strand of NW_028133361.1, from coordinate 802,297 downwards.
GATTGCTATGTCTCCAAAAGAGAATCAAGTATGTGTACAGGGGCATAAACGCAGCAGTGATAGGATTGGAGAGGTTCGGTGAGCAAATGAAGACCCTTTGAAGTCATATTGCATGGTACCCATTCCACGGGTTTCAACTACCCAGGTTTAAGGTATTCTTCCTTCAGCTAAAACATGCATGTGGAACCTAGAGTATGATCAACCATGTGATCAGGAGACGTGTTCAAATATGTCTCAGTTTTCCTCCCCTGGTACTCGGGTGCAACATTCTAGACGCTTTAAAACACTCTCCCCACTTGGAGAGTCAGCGCCTTTAACCTCCTGTTTGGCCCAGTTTGTAATTTCTGCGGAAGATGAACAGGAATAGCGAGAACCAATGAGAGACTAGCTGGAGGTGTCTGGACGGGCAAATTTAACTCTCATTTCCCACCAGGAAGAGGAATTAACCAAAGGCTCAGCGTGCCGTGCCGGAACCAGATTAGGGCCTGAAGCCATCCTGCGGTGTTGCGGCCAGCTCAAAAGAAAGCGAGTTGAAGAAAGGAGCTCAGGGGCACTGTAATTCACAAACCTGCAGAGTTATAAATGACAGCTATCGCCCAAAATTATACTGAAGTAAGGCTCCCAAGAGGACTTGAAAGCGGGGCAGAATTGCAGGAAACCGATTTCAGGAGGTAGACTGGAATTGCATTGAAAGCATAGGAAAAGAGGCAGAACGTCCACAATGATGCACTTGGCCAAAAAAGGCGTATGCATTTTTTCCTAAATATATTCAGGAAAAAACGCATACGCACTTTTTGGCCAACCAAGCAAGCTTGCAAAGGAAATCTGCACTACAATGAAGTCTCACTTCCCCCCGGTCAAAAGGGCCATCTGAAAAAAGTGTAAAATCCAGAAAGGCAGGACAGGCCATGGAGAAATGGGAGCCTTGTTATGCTGATGGGCGGGATGTAAATTGCCAACAGACACTCGGGAGAAGTGTATGGTGTTTCCTGAAACATCTAAAAAACAAAGCAACAGAGCCTAGGGCACTTCCACTTATGGTCCTATAGCTTAGGGAAATTAAAATCAAAAAGACACAGCCACCCCGAAGTTTGGAACGGCTCTGTTTACAAGAACCTCGTTTACAGTACAAGTTCAACATCGCAGAAAGTGAAAAATGGATAAAGAAGTTGTGGTATTTACTTACAAAGCAATATCACTCAGCAATGAAATCTATGTCATCAGGCCCTTAGCAGCACAATGAGTGGATTCAGGTATGATGATTCTAACTGAAATAAACCACACAGAAAAAGGAACATCATAAGATATCAGTAATACACGGAATGTAAACTTGGCTACACAGGAACTGAATTACAGAACAGAACAGGGTCTCAAATTTAGAAAACCAACTTATGCTTGCTTAAGGGGAAAGGTGAGTTGGGGTACTGCATAAAACCAGAGATTGAAATGAGCACAGATAAAGTTCCTTAAGCCAAATATGGAATAGACAAGCGCTACTACTTGCTCAACGAAATGGACTCAACACCGCATATTAAACGCCTAAGAATGTACCTGACTAGTAAGTATCTTAAAACCTATGGATTGCTATGTCTCCGAAAGAGAATCAAGCATGTGTACAGGGGCATAAACGCAGCAGTGATTGGATTGGAGAAGTTCGGTGAGCAAATGAAGACCCTTTGAAGTCATATTGCATGGTAACCTTTCCACGGGTCTCAACTCTCCAGGTTTAAGGTATTCTTCCTTCAGCTAAAACATGCATGTGGAACCCAGAGTATGATCAACCTTGTGAACAGGAGACGTGTTCAAATATGTCTCAGTTTTCCTCCCCTGGTACTCGGGTGCAACATTCCAGACGCTTTACTAACACTCTCCCGACTTGGAGAGTCAGCGCCTTTAACCTCCTGTTTGGCCCAGTTTGCAATTTCTGCGAAAGATGAACAGGAATAGGGAGAACCAATGAGAGACTAGCTGGAGGTGTCTGGACGGGCGAATTTAACTCTCATTTCCCACCAGGAAGAGGAATTAACCAAAGGCTCAGTGTGCCGTGCCGGAACCAGATTAGGACCTGAAGCCATCCTGCGGTGTTGCGGCCAGGTCACAAGAAAGCGAGTTGAAGAAAGGAGCTCAGGGGCACTGTAATTCACAAACCTGCAGAGTTATAAATGACAGCTATCGTCCAAAAATATACTGAAGTAAGGCTGCCAAGAGGACTTGAAAGCGGGGCAGAATTGCAGGAAACCGATTTCAGGAGGTAGACAGGAATTGCATTGAAAGCATAGGAAAAGAGGCAGAACGTCCACAATGATGCACTTGGCCAAAAAGGGCGTATGCGTTTTTTCCTGAATATATTCAGGAAAAAACGCATACGCCCTTTTTGGCCAACCAAGCAAACTTGCAAAGGAAATCTGCACTACAATGAAGTCTCACTTCCTCCCCGGTCAAAAGGGCCATCTGAAAAAAGTGTAAAATCCAGAAAGGCAGGACCTGCCATGGAGAACTGGGAGCCTTGTTATGCTGATGGGCGGGATGTAAATTGCCAACAGAAACTCCGGAGAAGTGTATGGTGTTTCCTGAAACATCTAAGAAACAAAGCAACAGAGCCTAGGGCACTTCCACTTATGGTCCTATAGCTTAGGGAAATTAAAATCAAAAAGACACAGCCACCCCAAAGTTTGGGACGCCTCTGTTTACAAGAACCTCGTTTACCGTACAAGTTCAATATCACAGAAAGTGAAAAATGGAGAAAGAACTTGTGGTACTTACGTACAATGCAGTATCACTCAGCAATGAAATCTATGTCATCAGGCCCGTAGCAGCATAATGAGTGGATTCAGGTACGATGATTCTAACTGAAATAAGTCACACAGAAAAAGAAACATCATAAGATATCACTAATACACGGAATGTAAACTTGGCTACACAGGAACAGAATTCCAAAACAGAACAGGGTCTCAAATTTAGAAAACCAACTTATGCTTGCTTAAGGGGAAAGGTGAGTTGGGGTGCTGCATAAAACCAGAGATTGTAATGAGCACAGATAAAGTTCCTTAAGCCAAATATGGAATAAACAAGAGCTACTCCTTGCTCAACGAAATGGACTCAACACCCCATATTAAACGCCTAAGAATGTACCTGACTAGTAAGTATCTTAAAACCTATGGATTGCTATGTCTCCAAAAGAGAATCAAGCGTGTGTACAGGGGCATAAACGCAGCAGTGATAGGATTGGAGAGGTTCGGTGAGCAAATGAAGACCCTTTGAAGTCATATTGCATGGTACCCATTCCACGGGTCTCAACTCTCCAGGCTTAAGGTATTCTTCCTTCAGCTAAAACATGCATGTGGAACCCAGAGTATGATCAACTGTGTGAACGGGAGACGTGTTCAAATATGTCTCAGTTTTCCTCCCCTGGTACTCGGGTGCAACATTCCAGAGGCTTTACTATCACTCTCCCCACTTGGAGAGTCAGCGCCTTTAACCTCCTGTTTGGCCCAGTTTGCAATTTCTGCGGAAGATGAACAGGAATAGGGAGAACCAATGAGAGACTAGCTGGAGGTGTCTGGACGGGCAAATTTAACTCTCATTTCCCACCAGGAAGAGGAATTAACCAAAGGCTCAGCGTGCCGTGCCGGAACCAGATTAGGGCCTGAAGCCATCCTGCGGTGTTGCGGCCAGGTCACAAGAAAGCGAGTTGAAGAAAGGAGCTCAGGGGCACTGTAATTCACAAACATGCACAGTTATAAATGACAGCTATCGTCCAAAAATATACTGAAGTAAGGCTGCCAAGAGGACTTGAAAGCGGTGCAGAATTGCAGGAAACCGACTTCAGGAGGTAGACTGGAATTGCATTGAAAGCATAGGAAAACAGGCAGAACGTCCACAATGATGCACTTGGCCAAAAAGGGCGTATGCGTTTTTTCCTGAATATATTCAGGAAAAAACGCATACGCCCTTTTTGGCCAAACAAGCAAGCTTGCAAAGGAAATCTGCACTACAATGAAGTCTCACTTCCCCCCGGTCAAAAGGGCCATCTGAAAAAAGTGTAAAATCCAGAAAGGCAGGACAGGCCATGGAGAACTGGGAGCCTTGTTATGCTGATGGGCGGGATGTAAATTGCCAACAGACACTTGGGAGAAGTGTATGGTGTTTCCTGAAACATCTAAAAAACAAAGCAACAGAGCCTAGGGCACTTCCACTTATGGTCCTATAGCTTAGGGAAATTAAAATCAAAAAGACACAGCCACCCCAAAGTTTGGGATGCCTCTGTTTACAAGAACCTCGTTTACAGTACAAGTTCAACATCGCAGAAAGTGAAAAATGGATAAAGAAGTTGTGGTATTTACTTACAAAGCAATATCACTCAGCAATGAAATCTATGTCATCAGGCCTTTAGGAGCACAATGAGTGGATTCAGGTATGATGATTCTAACTGAAATAAGTCATACAGAAAAATAAACATCATAAGATATCAGTAATACACGGAATGTAAACTTGGCTACACAGGAACTGAATTCCAAAACAGAACAGGGTCTCAAATTTAGAAAACCAACTTATGCTTGCTTAAGGGGAAAGGTGAGTTGGGGTGCTGCATAAAACCAGAGATTGAAATGAGCACAGATAAAGTTCCTTAAGCCAAATATGGAATAGACAAGAGCTACTCCTTGCTCAACGAAATGGACTCAACACCCCATATTAAACGCCTAAGAATGTACCTGACTAGTAAGTATCTTAAAACCTATGGATTGCTATGTCTCCAAAAGAGAATCAAGCGTGTGTACAGGGGCATAAACGCAGCAGTGATAGGATTGGAGAGGTTCGGTGAGCAAACGAAGACCCTTTGAAGGCATATTGCATGGTACCCATTCCACGGGTCTCAACTCTCCAGGTTTAAGGTATTCTTCCTTCACCTAAAACATGCATGTGGAACCCAGAGTATGATCAACCGTGTGAACGGGAGACGTGTTCAAATATGTTTCAGTTTTCCTCCCCTGGTACTCGGGTGCAACATTCCAGACGCTTTACTGACACTCTCCCCACTTGGAGAGTCAGCGCCTTTAACCTCCTGTTTGGCCCAGTTTGCAATTTCTGCGGAAGATGAACAGGAATAGGGAGAACCAATGAGAGACTAGCTGGAGGTGTCTGGACGGGCAAATTTAACTCTCATTTCCCACCAGGAAGAGGAAATAACCAAAGGCTCAGCGTGCCGTGCCGGAACCAGATTAGGGCCTGAAGCCATCCTGCGGTGTTGCGGCCAGCTCAAAAGAAAGCGAGTTGAAGAAAGGAGCTCAGGGGCACTGTAATTCACAAACCTGCAGAGTTATAAATGACAGCTATCGTCCAGAAATATACTGAAGTAAGGCTGCCAAGAGGACTTGAAAGCGGGGCAGAATTGCAGGAAACCGATTTCAGGAGGTAGACTGGAATTGCATTGAAAGCATAGGAAAAGAGGCAGAACGTCCACAATGATGCACTTGGCCAAAAAGGGCGTATGCGTTTTTTCCTGAATATATTCAGGAAAAAACGCATACGCCCTTTTTGGCCAACCAAGCAAGCTTGCAAAGGAAATCTGCACTACAATGAAGTCTCACTTCCCCCCGGTCAAAAGGGCCATCTGAAAAAAGTGTAAAATCCAGAAAGGCAGGACAGGCCATGGAGAACTGGGAGCCTTGTTATGCTGATGGGCGGGATGTAAATTGCCAACAGACACTCGGGAGAAGTGTATGGTGTTTCCTGAAACATCTAAGAAACAAAGCAACAGAGCCTAGGGCACTTCCACTTATGGTCCTATAGCTTAGGGAAATTAAAATCAAAAAGACACAGCCACCCCAAAGTTTGGGACGCCTCTGTTTACAAGAACCTCGTTTACCGTACAAGTTCAATATCACAGAAAGTGAAAAATGGATAAAGAACTTGTGGTACTTACGTACAATGCAGTATCACTCAGCAATGAAATCTATGTCATCAGGCCCGTAGCAGCATAATGAGTGGATTCAGGTACGATGATTCTAACTGAAATAAGTCACACAGAAAAAGAAACATCATAAGATATCAGTAATACACGGAATGTAAACTTGGCTACACAGGAACTGAATTCCAAAACAGAACAGGGTCTCAAATTTAGAAAACCAACTTATGCTTGCTTAAGGGGAAAGGTGAGTTGGGGTGCTGCATAAAACCAGAGATTGAAATGAGCACAGATAAAGTTCCTTAAGCCAAATATGGAATAGACAAGAGCTACTCCTTGCTCAACGAAATGGACTCAACACCCCATATTAAACGCCTAAGAATGTACCTGACTAGTAAGTATCTTAAAACCTATGGATTGCTATGTCTCCAAAAGAGAATCAAGCGTGTGTACAGGGGCATAAACGCAGCAGTGATAGGATTGGAGAGGTTCGGTGAGCAAATGAAAACCCTTTGAAGTCATATTGCATGGTACCCATTCCACGGGTCTCAACTCTGCAGGTTTAAAGTATTCTTCCTTCAGCTAAAACATGCATGTGGAACCCAGAGTATGATCAACCGTGTGAACGGGAGACGTGTTCAAATATGTTTCAGTTTTCCTCCCATGGTACTCGGGTGCAACATTCCAGACGCTTTACTGACAATCTCCCCACTTGGAGAGTCAGCGCCTTTAACCTCCTGTTTGGCCCAGTTTGCAATTTCTGCGGAAGATGAACAGGAATAGGGAGAACCAATGAGAGACTAGCTGGAGGTGTCTGGACGGGCAAATTTAACTCTCATTTCCCACCAGGAAGAGGAAATAACCAAAGGCTCAGCGTGCCGTGCCGGAACCAGATTAGGGCCTGAAGCCAACTTGCGGTGTTGCGGCCAGCTCAAAAGAAAGCGAGTTGAAGAAAGGAGCTCAGGGGCACTGTAATTCACAAACCTGCAGAGTTATAAATGACAACTATCGTCCAAAAATATACTGAAGTAAGGCTGCCAAGAGGACTTGTAAGCGGGGCAGAATTGCAGGAAACCGATTTCAGGAGGTAGACTGGAATTGCATTGAAAGCATAGGAAAAGAGGCAGAACGTCCACAATGATGCACGTGGCCAAAAAGGGCGTATGCGTTTTTTCCTGAATATATTCAGGAAAAAACGCATACGCCCTTTTTGGCCAACCAAGCAAGCTTGCAAAGGAAATCTGCACTACAATGAAGTCTCACTTCCCCCCGGTCAAAAGGGCCATCTGAAAAAAGTGTAAAATCCAGAAAGGCAGGACAGGCCATGGAGAACTGGGAGCCTTGTTATGCTGATGGGCGGGATGTACATTGCCAACAGACACTCGGGAGAAGTGTATGGTGTTTCCTGAAACATCTAAGAAACAAAGCAACAGAGCCTAGGGCACTTCCACTTATGGTCCTATAGCTTAGGGAAATTAAAATCAAAAAGACACAGCCACCCCAAAGTTTGGGACGCCTCTGTTTACAAGAACCTCGTTTACCGTACAAGTTCAATATCACAGAAAGTGAAAAATGGATAAAGAACTTGTGGTACTTACGTACAATGCAGTATCACTCAGCAATGAAATCTATGTCATCAGGCCCGTAGCAGCATAATGAGTGGATTCAGGTACGATGATTCTAACTGAAATAAGTCACACAGAAAAAGAAACATCATAAGATATCAGTAATACACGGAATGTAAACTTGGCTACACAGGAACTGAATTCCAAAACAGAACAGGGTCTCAAATTTAGAAAACCAACTTATGCTTGCTGAAGGGGAAAGGTGAGTTGGGGTGTTGCATAAAACCAGAGATTGAAATGAGCACAGATAAAGTTCCTTAAGCCAAATATGGAATAGACAAGAGCTACTCCTTGCTCAACGAAATGGACTCAACACCGCATATTAAACGCCTAAGAATGTACCTGACTAGTAAGTATCTTAAAACCTATGGATTGCTATGTCTCCGAAAGAGAATCAAGCGTGTGTACAGGGGCATAAACGCAGCAGTGATAGGATTGGAGAGGTTCGGTGAGCAAATGAAGACCCTTTGAAGTCATATTGCATGGTACCCATTCCACGGGTCTCAACTCTGCAGGTTTAAAGTATTCTTCCTTCAGCTAAAACATGCATGTGGAACCCAGAGTATGATCAACCGTGTGAACGGGAAACGTGTTCAAATATGTTTCAGTTTTCCTCCCCTGGTACTCGGGTGCAACATTCCAGACGCTTTACTGACACTCTCCCCACTTGGAGAGTCAGCGCCTTTAACCTCCTGTTTGGCCCAGTTTGCAATTTCTGCGGAAGATGGACAGGAATAGGGAGAACCAATGAGAGACTAGCTGGAGGTGTCTGGACGGGCAAATTTAACTCTCATTTCCCACCAGGAAGAGGAAATAACCAAAGGCTCAGCGTGCCGTGCCGGAACCAGATTAGGGCCTGAAGCCAACCTGCGGTGTTGCGGCCAGCTCAAAAGAAAGCGAGTTGAAGAAAGGAGCTCAGGGGCACTGTAATTCACAAACCTGCAGAGTTATAAATGACAACTATCGTCCAAAAATATACTGAAGTAAGGCTGCCAAGAGGACTTGTAAGCGGTGCAGAATTGCAGGAAACCGACTTCAGGAGGTAGACTGGAATTGCATTGAAAGCATAGGAAAACAGGCAGAACGTCCACAATGATGCACTTGGCCAAAAAGGGCGTATGCGTTTTTTCCTGAATATATTCAGGAAAAAACGCATACGCCCTTTTTGGCCAACCAAGCAAACTTGCAAAGGAAATCTGCACTACAATGAAGTCTCACTTCCCCCCGGTCAAAAGGGCAATCTGAAAAAAGTGTAAAATCCAGAAAGGCAGGACAGGCCTTGGAGAACTGGGAGCATTGTTATCCTGATGGGCGGGATGTAAATTGCCAACAGACACTCGGGAGAAGTGTATGGTGTTTCCTGAAACATCTAAAAAACAAAGCAACAGAGCCTAGGGCACTTCCACTTATGGTCCTATAGCTTAGGGAAATTAAAATCAAAAAGACACAGCCACCCCAAAGTTTGGGACGCCTCTGTTTACAAGAACCTCGTTTACCGTACAAGTTCAATATCACAGAAAGTGAAAAATGGATAAAGAACTTGTGGTACTTACGTACAATGCAGTATCACTCAGCAATGAAATCTATGTCATCAGGCCCGTAGCAGCATAATGAGTGGATTCAGGTACGATGATTCTAACTGAAATAAGTCACACAGAAAAAGAAACATCATAAGATATCACTAATACACGGAATGTAAACTTGGCTACACAGGAACTGAATTCCAAAACAGAACAGGGTCTCAAATTTAGAAAACCAACTTATGCTTGCTTAAGGGGAAAGGTGAGATGGGGTGCTGCATAAAACCAGAGATTGAAATGAGCATAGATAAAGTTCCTTAAGCCAAATATGGAATAGACAAGAGCTACTCCTTGCTCAACAAAATGGACTCAACACCGCATATTAAACGCCTAAGAATGTACCTGACTAGTAAGTATCTTAAAACCTATGGATTGCTATGTCTCCAAAAGAGAATCAAGCGTGTGTACAGGGGCATAAACGCAGCAGTGATAGGATTGGAGAGGTTCGGTGAGCAAATGAAGACCCTTTGAAGTCATATTGCATGGTACCCATTCCAGCGGTTTCAACTACCAAGGTTTAAGGTATTCTTGCTTCAGCTAAAACATGCATGTGGAACCCAGAGTATGATCAACTGTGTGAACGGGAGACGTGTTCAAATATGTCTCAGTTTTCGTACCCTGGTACTCGGGTGCAAGATTCCAGACGCTTTACTAACACTCTCCCCACTTGGAGAGTCAGTCCCTTTAACCTCCTGTTTGGCCCAGTTTGCAATTTCTGCGGAAGATGAACAGGAATAGCGAGAACCAATGAGAGACTAGCTGGAGGTGTCTGGACGGGCAAATTTAACTCTCATTTCCCACCAGAAGAGGAAATAACCAAAGGCTCAGCATGCCATGCCGGAACCAGATTAGGGCCTGGATCCATCCTGCGGTGTTGCGGCCAGCTCAAAAGAAAGCGAGTTGAAGAAAGGAGCTCAGGGGCACTGTAATTCACAAACCTGCAGAGTTATAAATGACAGCTATCGTCCAAAAATATTCTGAAGTAAGGCTGCCAAGAGGACTTGAAAGCGGGGCAGAATTGCAGGAAACCGATTTCAGGAGGTAGACTGGAATTGCATTGAAAGCATAGGAAAACAGGCAGAACGTCCACAATGATGCACTTGGCCAAAAAGGGCGTATGCGTTTTTTCCTGAATATATTCAGGAAAAAACGCATACGCCCTTTTTGGCCAACCAAGCAAGCTTGCAAAGGAAATCTGCACTACAATGAAGTCTCACTTCCCCCCGGTCAAAAGGGCCATCTGAAAAAAGTGTAAAATCCAGAAAGGCAGGACAGGCCATGGAGAACTGGGAGCCTTGTTATGCTGATGGGCGGGATGTAAATTGCCAACAGACACTCGGGAGAAGTGTATGGTGTTTCCTGAAACATCTAAGAAACAAAGCAACAGAGCCTAGGGCACTTCCACTTATGGTCCTATAGCTTAGGGAAATTAAAATCAAAAAGACACAGCCACCCCAAAGTTTGGGACGCCTCTGTTTACAAGAACCTCGTTTACCGTACAAGTTCAATATCACAGAAAGTGAAAAATGGATAAAGAACTTGTGGTACTTACGTACAATGCAGTATCACTCAGCAATGAAATCTATGTCATCAGGCCCGTAGCAGCATAATGAGTGGATTCAGGTACGATGATTCTAACTGAAATAAGTCACACAGAAAAAGAAACATCATAAGATATCACTAATACACGGAATGTAAACTTGGCTCCACAGGAACTGAATTCCAAAACAGAACAGGGTCTCAAATTTAGAAAACCAACTTATGCTTGCTTAAGGGGAAAGGTGAGTTGGGGTGTTGCATAAAACCAGAGATTGAAATGAGCACAGATAAAGTTCCTTAAGCCAAATATGGAATAGACAAGAGCTACTCCTTGCTCAACGAAATGGACTCAACACCCCATATTAAACGCCTAAGAATGTACCTGACTAGTAAGTATCTTAAAATCTATGGATTGCTATGTCTCCGAAAGAGAATCAAGCATGTGTACAGGGGCATAAACGCAGCAGTGATAGGATTGGAGAGGTTCGGTGAGCAAATGAAGACCCTTTGAAATCATATTGCATGGTACCCATTCCACGGGTCTCAACTCTGCAGGTTTAAAGTATTCTTCCTTCAGCTAAAACATGCATGTGGAACCCAGAGTATGATCAACCGTGTGAACGGGAGACGTGTTCAAATATGTTTCAGTTTTCCTCCCCTGGTACTCGGGTGCAACATTCCAGACGCTTTACTGACACTCTCCCCACTTGGAGAGTCAGCGCCTTTAACCTCCTGTTTGGCCCAGTTTGCAATTTCTGCGGAAGATGAACAGGAATAGGGAGAACCAATGAGAGACTAGCTGGAGGTGTCTGGACGGGCAAATTTAACTCTCATTTCCCACCAGGAAGAGGAAATAACCAAAGGCTCAGCATGCCGTGCCGGAACCAGATTAGGGCCTGAAGCCAACCTGCGGTGTTGCGGCCAGCTCAAAAGAAACCGAGTTGAAGAAAGGAGCTCAGGGGCACTGTAATTCACAAACCTGCAGAGTTATAAATGACAGCTATCGTCCAAAAATATACTGAAGTAAGGCTGCCAAGAGGACTTGAAAGCGGGGCAGAATTGCAGGAAACCGATTTCAGGAGGTAGACTGGAATTGCATTGAAAGCATAGGAAAAGAGGCAGAACGTCCACAATGATGCACTTGGCCAAAAAGGGCGTATGCGTTTTTTCCTGAATATATTCAGGAAAAAACGCATACGCCCTTTTTGGCCAACCAAGCAAGCTTGCAAAGGAAATCTGCACTACAATGAAGTCTCACTTCCCCCCGGTCAAAAGGGCCATCTGAAAAAAGTGTAAAATCCAGAAAGGCAGGACAGGCCATGGAGAACTGGGAGCCTTGTTATGCTGATGGGCGGGATGTAAATTGCCAACAGACACTCGGGAGAAGTGTATGGTGTTTCCTGAAACATCTAAGAAACAAAGCAACAGAGCCTAGGGCACTTCCACTTATGGTACTATAGCTTAGGGAAATTAAAATCAAAAAGACACAGCCACCCCAAAGTTCGGGACGCCTCTGTTTACAAGAACCTCGTTTACCATACAAGTTCAATATCACAGCAAGTGAAAAATGGATAAAGAACTTGTGGTACTTACATACAATGCAGTATCACTCAGCAATGAAATCTATGTCATCAGGCCCGTAGCAGCATAATGAGTGGATTCAGGTACGATGATTCTAACTGAAATAATTCACACAGAAAAAGAAACATCATAAGATATCACTAATACACGGAATGTAAACTTGGCTACACAGGAACTGAATTCCAAAACAGAACAGGGTCTCAAATTTAGAAAACCAACTTATGCTTGCTTAAGGGGAAAGGTGAGTTGGGGTGCTGCATAAAACCAGAGATTGAAATGAGCACAGATAAAGTTCCTTAAGCCAAATATGGAATAGACAAGAGCTACTCCTTGCTCAACGAAATGGACTCAACACCCCATATTAAACGCCTAAGAATGTACCTGACTAGTAAGTATCTTAAAACCTATGGATTGCTATGTCTCCAAAAGAGAATCAAGCGTGTGTACAGGGGCATAAACGCAGCACTGATAGGATTGGAGAGGTTCGGTGAGCAAACGAAGACCCTTTGAAGTCATATTGCATTGTACCCATTCCACGGGTCTCAACTCTCCAGGTTTAAGGTATTCTTCCTTCAGCTAAAACATGCATGTGGAACCCAGAGTATGATCAACCATGTGAACGGGAGACGTGTTCAAATATGTCTCAGTTTTCCTCCCCTGGTACTCGGGTGCAACATTCCAGACGCTTTACTAACATTCTACCCACTTGGAGAGTCAGTCCCTTTAACCTCCTGTTTGGCCCAGTTTGCAATTTCTGCGGAAGATGAACAGGAATAGGGAGAACCAATGAGAGACTAGCTGGAGGTGTCTGGACGGGCAAATTTAACTCTCATTTCCCACCAGGAAGAGGAATTAACCAAAGGCTCAGCGTGCCGTGCTGGAACAAGATTAGGGCCTGAAGCCATCCTGTGGTGTTGCGGCCAGGTCACAAGAAAGCGAGTTGAAGAAAGGAGCTCAGGGGCACTGTAATTCACAAACCTGCAGAGTTATAAATGACAACTATCGTCCGAAAATATACTGAAGTAAGGCTGCCAAGAGGACTTGTAAGCGGGGCAGAATTGCAGGAAACCGATTTCAGGAGGTAGACTGGAATTGCACTGAAAGCATAGGAAAACAGGCAGAACGTCCACAATGATGCACTTGGCCAAAAAGGGCGTATGCGTTTTTTCCTGAATATATTCAGGAAAAAACGCATACGCCCTTTTTGGCCAACCAAGCAAACTTGCAAAGGAAATCTGCACTACACTGAAGTCTCACTTCCCCCCGGTCAAAAGGGCCATCTGAAAAAAGTGTAAAATCCAGAAAGGCAGGACAGGCCATGGAGAACTGGGAGCCTTGTTATGCTGATGGGCGGGATGTAAATTGCCAACAGACACTCGGGAGAAGTGTATGGTGTTTCCTGAAACATCTAAAAAACAAAGCAACAGAGCCTAGGGCACTTCCACTTATGGTCCTATAGCTTAGGGAAATTAAAATCAAAAAGACACAGCCACCCCAAAGTTTGGGACGCCTCTGTTTACAAGAACCTCGTTTACCGTACAAGTTCAATATCACAGAAAGTGAAAAATGGATAAAGAACTTGTGGTACTTACGTACAATGCAGTATCACTCAGCAATGAAATCTATGTCATCAGGCCCGTAGCAGCATAATGAGTGGATTCAGGTACGATGATTCTAACTGAAATAAGTCACACAGAAAATGAAACATCATAAGATATCAGTAATACACGGAATGTAAACTTGGCTACACAGGAACTGAATTCCAAAACAGAACAGGGTCTCAAATTTAGAAAACCAACTTATGCTTGCTTAAGGGGAAAGGTGAGTTGGGGTGTTGCATAAAACCAGAGATTGAAATGAGCACAGATAAAGTTCCTTAAGCCAAATATGGAATAGACAAGAGCTACTCCTTGCTCAACGATATGGACTCAACACCGCGTATTAAACGCCTAAGAATGTACCTGACTAGTAAGTATCTTAAAACCTATGGATTGCTATGTCTCCGAAAGAGAATCAAGCGTGTGTACAGGGGCATAAACGCAGCAGTGATAGGATTGGAGAGGTTCGGTGAGCAAATGAAGACCCTTTGAAGTCATATTGCATGGTACCCATTCCACGGGTCTCAACTCTGCAGGTTTAAAGTATTCTTCCTTCAGCTAAAACATGCATGTGGAACCCAGAGTATGATCAACCGTGTGAACGGGAGACGTGTTCAAATATGTTTCAGTTTTCCTCCCCTGGTACTCGGGTGCAACTTTCCAGACGCTTTACTGACACTCTCCCCACTTGGAGAGTCAGCGCCTTTAACCTCCTGTTTGGCCCAGTTTGCAATTTCTGCGGAAGATGAACAGGAATAGGGAGAACCAATGAGAGACTAGCTGGAGGTGTCTGGACGGGCAAATTTAACTCTCATTTCCCACCAGGAAGAGGAAATAACCAAAGGCTCAGCGTGCCGTGCCGGAACCAGATTAAGGCCTGAAGCCATCCTGCGGTGTTGCGGCCAGCTCAAAAGAAAGCGAGTTGAAGAAAGGAGCTCAGGGGCACTGTAATTCACAAACCTGCAGAGTTATAAATGACAGCTATCGTCCAAAAATATACTGAAGTAAGGCTGCCAAGAGGACTTGAAAGCGGGGCAGAATTGCAGGTAACCGATTTCAGGAGGTAGACTGGAATTGCATTGAAAGCATAGGAAAAGAGGCAGAACGTCCACAATGATGCACTTGGCCAAAAAGGGCGTATGCGTTTTTTCCTGAATATATTCAGGAAAAAACGCATACGCCCTTTTTGGCCAACCAAGCAAGCTTGCAAAGGAAATCTGCACTACACTGAAGTCTCACTTCCCCCCGGTCAAAAGGGCCATCTGAAAAAAGTGTAAAATCCAGAAAGGCAGGACAGGCCATGGAGAACTGGGAGCCTTGTTATGCTGATGGGCGGGATGTAAATTGCCAACAGACACTCGGGAGAAGTGTATGGTGTTTCCTGAAACATCTAAAAAACAAAGCAACAGAGCCTAGGGCACTTCCACTTATGGTCCTATAGCTTAGGGAAATTAAAATCAAAAAGACACAGCCACCCCAAAGTTTGGGACGCCTCTGTTTACAAGAACCTCGTTTACCGTACAAGTTCAATATCACAGAAAGTGAAAAATGGATAAAGAACTTGTGGTACTTACGTACAATGCAGTATCACTCAGCAATGAAATCTATGTCATCAGGCCCGTAGCAGCATAATGAGTGGATTCAGGTACGATGATTCTAACTGAAATAAGTCACACAGAAAATGAAACATCATAAGATATCAGTAATGCACGGAATGTAAACTTGGCTACACAGGAACTGAATTCCAAAACAGAACAGGGTCTCAAATTTAGAAAACCAACTTATGCTTGCTTAAGGGGAAAGGTGAGTTGGGGTGCTGCATAAAACCAGAGATTGAAATGAGCACAGATAAAGTTCCTTAAGCCAAATATGGAATAGACAAGAGCTACTCCTTGCTCAACGAAATGGACACAACACCCCATATTAAACGCCTAAGAATGTACCTGACTAGTAAGTATCTTAAAACCTATGGATTGCTATGTCTCCGAAAGAGAATCAAGCGTGTGTACAGGGGCATAAACGCAGCAGTGATAGGATTGGAGAGGTTCGGTGAGCAAATGAAGACCCTTTGAAGTCATATTGCATGGTACCCATTCCACGGGTCTCAACTCTGCAGGTTTAAAGTATTCTTCCTTCAGCTAAAATATGCATGTGGAACCCAGAGTATGATCAACCGTGTGAACGGGAGACGTGTTCAAATATGTCTCAGTTTTCCTCCCCTGGTACTTGGGTGCAACATTCCAGACGCTTTACTAACACTCTCCCCACTTGGAGAGTCAGCGCCTTTAACCTCCTGTTTGGCCCAGTTTGCAATTTCTGCGGAAGATGAACAGGAATAGGGAGAACCAATGAGAGACTAGCTGGAGGTGTCTGGACGGGCAAATTTAACTCTCATTTCCCACCAGGAAGAGGAATTAACCAAAGGCTCAGCGTGCCGTGCCGGAACCAGATTAGGGCCTGAAGCCATCCTGCGGTGTTGCGGCCAGGTCACAAGAAAGCGAGTTGAAGAAAGGAGCTCAGGGGCACTGTAATTCACAAACCTGCAGAGTTATAAATGACAGCTATCGTCCAAAAATATACTGAAGTAAGGCTGCCAAGAGGACTTGAAAGCGGGGCAGAATTGCAGGAAACCGATTTCAGGAGGTAGACTGGAATTGCATTGAAAGCATAGGAAAAGAGGCAGAACGTCCACAATGATGCACTTGGCCAAAAAGGGCATATGCGTTTTTTCCTGAATATATTCAGGAAAAAACGCATACGCCCTTTTTGGCCAACCAAGCAAGCTTGCAAAGGAAATCTGCACTACAATGAAGTCTCACTTCCCCCCGGTCAAAAGGGCCATCTGAAAAAAGTGTAAAATCCAGAAAGGCAGGACAGGCCATGGAGAACTGGGAGCCTTGTTATGCTGATGGGCGGGATGTAAATTGCCAACAGACACTCGGGAGAAGTGTATGGTGTTTCCTGAAACATCTAAAAAACAAAGCAACAGAGCCTAGGGCACTTCCACTTATGGTCCCATAGCTTAGGGAAATTAAAATCAAAAAGACACAGCCACCCCAAAGTTTGGGATGCCTCTGTTTACAGGAACCTCGTTTACAGTACAAGTTCAACATCGCAGAAAGTGAAAAATGGATAAAGAAGTTGTGGTATTTACTTACAAAGCAATATCACTCAGCAATGAAATCTATGTCATCAGGCCTTTAGGAGCACAATGAGTGGATTCAGGTATGATGATTCTAACTGAAATAAGTCACACAGAAAAAGAAACATCCTAAGATATCAGTAATACACGGAATGTAAACTTGGCTACACAGGAACTGAATTCCAAAACAGAACAGGGTCTCAAATTTAGAAAACCAACTTATGCTTGCTTAAGGGGAAAGGTGAGTTGGGGTGCTGCATAAAACCAGAGATTGTAATGAGCACAGATAAAGTTCCTTAAGCCAAATATGGAATAGACAAGAGCTACTCCTTGCTCAACGAAATGGACTCAACACCTCATATTAAACGCCTAAGAATGTACCTGACTCTTAAGTATCTTAAACCCTATGGATTGCAATGTCTCCGAAAGAGAATCAAGCATGTGTACAGGAGCATAAACGCAGCAGTGATAGGATTGGAGAGGTTCGGTGAGCAAATGAAGACCCTTTGAAGTCATATTGCATGGTACCCATTCCACGGGTCTCAACTCTCCAGGTTTAAGGTATTCTTGCTTCAGCTAAAACATGCATGTGGAACCGAGAGTATGATCAACCATGTGATCGGGAGACGTGTTCAAATATGTCTCAGTTTTCGTACCCTGGTACTCGGGTGCAACATTCCAGACGCTTTACTAACACTCTCCCCACTTGGAGAGTCAGTCCCTTTAACCTCCTGTTTGGCCCAGTTTGCAATTTCTGCGGAAGATGAACAGGAATAGCGAGAACCAATGAGAGACTAGCTGGAGGTGTCTGGACGGGCAAATTTAACTCTCATTTCCCACCAGGAAGAGGAAATAACCAAAGGCTCAGCGTGCTGTGCTGGAACCAGATTAGGGCCTGAAGCCATCCTGCGGTGTTGCGGCCAGCTCAAAAGAAAGCGAGTTGAAGAAAGGAGCTCAGGGGCACTGTAATTCACAAACCTGCAGAGTTATAAATGACAGCTATCGTCCAAAAATATACTGAAGTAAGGCTGCCAAGAGGACTTGAAAGCGGGGCAGAATTGCAGGAAACCGATTTCAGGAGGTAGACTGGAATTGCATTGAAAGCATAGGAAAACAGGCAGAACGTCCACAATGATGCACTTGGCCAAAAAGTGCGTATGTGTTTTTTCCTGAATATATTCAGGAAAAAACGCATACGCACTTTTTGGCCAACCAAGCAAACTTGCAAAGGAAATCTGCACTACACTGAAGTCTCACTTCTCCCCGGTCTAAACGGCCATCTGAAAAAAGTGTAAAATCCAGAATGGCAGGACAGGCCATGGAGAACTGGGAGCCTTGTTATGCTGATGGGCGGGATGTAAATTGCCAACAGACACTCGGGAGAAGTGTATGGTGTTTCCTGAAACATCTAAAAAACAAAGCAACAGAGCCTAGGGCACTTCCACTTATGGTCCTATAGCTTAGGGAAATTAAAATCAAAAAGACACAGCCACCCCAAAGTTTGGGACGCCTCTGTTTACAAGAACCTCGTTTACCGTACAAGTTCAATATCACAGAAAGTGAAAAATGGATAAAGAACTTGTGGTACTTACGTACAATGCAGTATCACTCAGCAATGAAATCTATGTCATCAGGCCCGTAGCAGCATAATGAGTGGATTCAGGTACGATGATTCTAACTGAAATAAGTCACACAGAAAATGAAACATCATAAGATATCAGTAATACACGGAATGTAAACTTGGCTACACAGGAACTGAATTCCAAAACAGAACAGGGTCTCAAATTTAGAAAACCAACTTATGCTTGCTTAAGGGGAAAGGTGAGTTGGGGTGTTGCATAAAACCAGAGATTGAAATGAGCACAGATAAAGTTCCTTAAGCCAAATATGGGATAGACAAGAGCTACTCCTTGCTCAACGAAATGGACTCAACACCGCATATTAAACGCCTAAGAATGTACCTGACTAGTAAGTATCTTAAAACCTATGGATTGCTATGTCTCCGAAAGAGAATCAAGCGTGTGTACAGGGGCATAAACGCAGCAGTGACAGGATTGGAGAGGTTCGGTGAGCAAATGAAGACCCTTTGAAGTCATATTGCATGGTACCCATTCCACGGGTCTCAACTCTCCAGGTTTAAAGTATTCTTCCTTCAGTTAAAACATGCATGTGGAACCCAGAGTATGATCAATCGTGTGAACGGGAGACGTGTTCAAATATGTTTCAGTTTTCCTCCCCTGGTACTCGGGTGCAACATTCCAGACGCTTTACTGACAC
Source organism: Grampus griseus (assembly GCF_964374135.1). Taxonomy (NCBI): domain Eukaryota; kingdom Metazoa; phylum Chordata; class Mammalia; order Artiodactyla; family Delphinidae; genus Grampus; species Grampus griseus. Next base: position 783,050 of record NW_028133361.1, on the reverse strand, counting down.
TCTCCCCACTTGGAGAGTCAGCGCCTTTAACCTCCTGTTTGGCCCAGTTTGCAATTTCTGCGGAAGGTGAACAGGAATAGCGAGAACCAATGAGAGACTAGCTGGAGGTGTCTGGACGGGCAAATTTAACTCTCATTTCCCACCAGGAAGAGGAAATAACCAAAGGCTCAGCGTGCCGTGCCGGAACCAGATTAGGGCCTGAAGCCATCCTGCGGTGTTGCGGCCAGCTCAAAAGAAAGCGAGTTGAAGAAAGGAGCTCAGGGGCACTGTAATTCACAAACCTGCAGAGTTATAAATGACAGCTATCGTCCAAAAATATACTGAAGTAAGGCTGCCAAGAGGACCTGAAAGCGGGGCAGAATTGCAGGAAACCGATTTCAGGAGGTAGACTGGAATTGCATAGAAAGCATAGGAAAAGAGGCAGAACGTCCACAATGATGCACTTGGCCAAAAAGGGCGTATGCGTTTTTTCCTGAATATATTCAGGAAAAAACGCATACGCCCTTTTTGGCCAACCAAGCAAGCTTGCAAAGGAAATCTGCACTACACTGAAGTCTCACTTCCCCCCGGTCAAAAGGGCCATCTGAAAAAAGTGTAAAATCCAGAAAGGCAGGACAGGCCATGGAGAACTGGGAGCCTTGTTATGCTGATGGGCGGGATGTAAATTGCCAACAGACACTCGGGAGAAGTGTATGGTGTTTCCTGAAACATCTAAAAAACAAAGCAACAGAGCCTAGGGCACTTCCACTTATGGTCCTATAGCTTAGGGAAATTAAAATCAAAAAGACACAGCCACCCCAAAGTTTGGGACGCCTCTGTTTACAAGAACCTCGTTTACCGTACAAGTTCAATATCACAGAAAGTGAAAAATGGATAAAGAACTTGTGGTACTTACGTACAATGCAGTATCACTCAGCAATGAAATCTATGTCATCAGGCCCGTAGCAGCATAATGAGTGGATTCAGGTACGATGGTTCTAACTGAAATAAGTCACACAGAAAAAGAAACATCCTAAGATATCAGTAATACACGGAATGTAAACTTGGCTACACAGGAACTGAATTCCAAAACAGAACAGGGTCTCAAATTTAGAAAACCAACTTATGCTTGCTTAAGGGGAAAGGTGAGTTGGGGTGCTGCATAAAACCAGAGATTGAAATGAGCACAGATAAAGTTCCTTAAGCCAAGTATGGAATAGACAAGAGCTACTCCTTGCTCAACGAAATGGACTCAACACCCCATATTAAACGCCTAAGAATGTACCTGACTAGTAAGTATCTTAAAACCTATGGATTGCTATGTCTCCAAAAGAGAATCAAGCGTGTGTACAGGGGCATAAACGCAGCAGTGATAGGATTGGAGAGGTTCGGTGAGCAAATGAAGACCCTTTGAAGGCATATTGCATGGTACCCATTACACGGGTCTCAACTCTCCAGGTTTAAGGTATTCTTCCTTCAGCTAAAACATGCATGTGGAACCCAGAGTATGATCAACCGTGTGAACGGGAGACGTGTTCAAATATGTCTCAGTTTTCCTCCCCTGGTACTCGGGTGCAACATTCCAGACGCTTTACTAACACTCTCCCCACTTGGAGAGTCATCGCCTTTAACCTCCTGTATGGCCCAGTTTGCAATTTCTGCGGAAGATGAACAGGAATAGCGAGAACCAATGAGAGACTAGCTGGAGGTGTCTGGACGGGCAAATTTAACTCTCATTTCCCACCAGGAAGAGGAAATAACCAAAGGCTCAGCGTGCTGTGCTGGAACCAGATTAGGGCCTGAAGCCATCCTGCGGTGTTGCGGCCAGCTCAAAAGAAAGCGAGTTGAAGAAAGGAGCTCAGGGGCACTGTAATTCACAAACCTGCAGAGTTATAAATGACAGCTATCGTCTAAAAATATACTGAAGTAAGGCTGCCAAGAGGACTTGAAAGCGGGGCAGAATTGCAGGAAACCGATTTCATGAGGTAGACTGGAATTGCATTGAAAGCATAGGAAAACAGGCAGAACGTCCACAATGATGCACTTGGCCAAAAAGGGCGTATGTGTTTTTTCCTGAATATATTCAGGAAAAAACGCATACGCACTTTTTGGCCAACCAAGCAAACTTGCAAAGGAAATCTGCACTACACTGAAGTCTCACTTCCTCCCGGTCTAAACGGCTATCTGAAAAAAGTGTAAAATCCAGAAAGGCAGGACAGGCCATGGAGAACTGGGAGCCTTGTTATGCTGATGGGCGGGATGTAAATTGCCAACAGACACTCGGGAGAAGTGTATGGTGTTTCCTGAAACATCTAAAAAACAAAGCAACAGAGCCTAGGGCACTTCCACTTATGGTCTTATAGCTTAGGGAAATTAAAATCAAAAAGACACAGCCACCCCAAAGTTTGGGACGCCTCTGTTTACAAGAACCTCGTTTACCGTACAAGTTCAATATCACAGAAAGTGAAAAATGGATAAAGAACTTGTGGTACTTACGTACAATGCAGTATCACTCAGCAATGAAATCTATGTCATCAGGCCCGTAGCAGCATAATGAGTGGATTCAGGTACGATGATTCTAACTGAAATAAGTCACACAGAAAATGAAACATCATAAGATATCACTAATACACGGAATGTAAACTTGGCTACACAGGAACTGAATTCCAAAACAGAACAGGGTCTCAAATTTAGAAAACCAACTTATGCTTGCTTAAGGGGAAAGGTGAGTTGGGGTGTTGCATAAAACCAGAGATTGAAATGAGCACAGATAAAGTTCCTTAAGCCAAATATGGGATAGACAAGAGCTACTCCTTGCTCAACGAAATGGACTCAACACCGCATATTAAACGCCTAAGAATGTACCTGACTAGTAAGTATCTTAAAACCTATGGATTGCTATGTCTCCGAAAGAGAATCAAGCGTGTGTACAGGGGCATAAACGCAGCAGTGATAGGATTGGAGAGGTTCGGTGAGCAAATGAAGACCCTTTGAAGTCATATTGCATGATACCCATTCCACGGGTCTCAACTCTCCAGGTTTAAAGTATTCTTCCTTCAGCTAAAACATGCATGTGGAACCCAGAGTATGATCAATCGTGTGAACGGGAGACGTGTTCAAATATGTTTCAGTTTTCCTCCCCTGGTACTCGGGTGCAACATTCCAGACGCTTTACTGACACTCTCCCCACTTGGAGAGTCAGTGCCTTTAACCTCCTGTTTGGCTCAGTTTGCAATTTCTGCGGAAGGTGAACAGGAATAGCGAGAACCAATGAGAGACTAGCTGGAGGTGTCTGGACGGGCAAATTTAACTCTCATTTCCCACCAGGAAGAGGAAATAACCAAAGGCTCAGCGTGCCGTGCCGGAACCAGGTTAGGGCCTGAAGCCATCCTGCGGTGTTGCGGCCAGCTCAAAATAAAGCGAGTTGAAGAAAGGAGCTCAGGGGCACTGTAATTCACAAACCTGCAGAGTTATAAATGACAGCTATCGTCCAAAAATATACTGAAGTAAGGCTGCCAAGAGGACTTGAAAGCGGGGCAGAATTGCAGGAAACCGATTTCAGGAGGTAGACTGGAATTGCATTGAAAGCATAGGAAAAGAGGCAGAACGTCCACAATGATGCACTTGGCCAAAAAGGGCGTATGCGTTTTTTCCTGAATATATTCAGGAAAAAACGCATACGCCCTTTTTGGCCAACCAAGCAAGCTTGCAAAGGAAATCTGCACTACAATGAAGTCTCACTTCCCCCCGGTCAAAAGGGCCATCTGAAAAAAGTGTAAAATCCAGAAAGGCAGGACAGGCCATGGAGAACTGGGAGCCTTGTTATGCTGATGGGCGGGATGTAAATTGCCAACAGACACTCGGGAGAAGTGTATGGTGTTTCCTGAAACATCTAAAAAACAAAGCAACAGAGCCTAGGGCACTTCCACTTATGGTCCTATAGCTTAGGGAAATTAAAATCAAAAAGACACAGCCACCCCAAAGTTTGGGACGCCTCTGTTTACAAGAACCTCGTTTACCGTACAAGTTCAATATCACAGAAAGTGAAAAATGGATAAAGAACTTGTGGTACTTACGTACAATGCAGTATCACTCAGCAATGAAATCTATGTCATCAGGCCCGTAGCAGCATAATGAGTGGATTCAGGTACGATGGTTCTAACTGAAATAAGTCACACAGAAAAAGAAACATCATAAGATATCACTAATACACGGAATGTAAACTTGGCTACACAGGAACTGAATTCCAAAACAGAACAGGGTCTCAAATTTAGAAAACCAACTTATGCTTGCTTAAGGGGAAAGGTGAGTTGGGGTGCTGCATAAAACCAGAGATTGAAATGAGCACAGATAAAGTTCCTTAAGCCAAATATGGAATAGACAAGAGCTACTCCTTGCTCAACGAAATGGACTCAACACCGCATATTAAACGCCTAAGAATGTACCTGACTAGTAAGTATCTTAAAACCTATGGATTGCTATGTCTCCGAAAGAGAATCAAGCGTGTGTACAGGGGCATAAACGCAGCAGTGATAGGATTGGAGAGGTTCGGTGAGCAAATGAAGACCCTTTGAAGTCATATTGCATGGTACCCATTCCACAGGTTTCAACTACCAAGGTTTAAGGTATTCTTGCTTCAGCTAAAACATGCATGTGGAATCCAGAGTATGATCAACTGTGTGAACGGGAGACGTGTTCAAATATGTCTCAGTTTTCCTCCCCTGGTACTCGGGTGCAACATTCCAGACGCTTTACTAACACTCTCCCCACTTGGAGAGTCAGCGCCTTTAACCTCCTGTTTGGCCCAGTTTGCAATTTCTGCGGAAGATGAACAGGAATAGGGAGAACCAATGAGAGACTAGCTGGAGGTGTCTGGACGGGCAAATTTAACTCTCATTTCCCACCAGGAAGAGGAATTAACCAAAGGCTCAGCGTGCCGTGCCGGAACCAGATTAGGGCCTGAAGCCATCCTGCGGTGTTGCGGCCAGGTCACAAGAAAGCGAGTTGAAGAAAGGAGCTCAGGGGCACTGTAATTCACAAACCTGCAGAGTTATAAATGACAGCTATCGTCCAAAAATATACTGAAGTAAGGCTGCCAAGAGGACTTGAAAGCAGGGCAGAATTGCAGGAAACCGATTTCAGGAGGTAGACTGGAATTGCATTGAAAGCATAGGAAAAGAGGCAGAACGTCCACAATGATGCACTTGGCCAAAAAGGGCGTATACGTTTTTTCCTGAATATATTCAGGAAAAAACGCATACGCCCTTTTTGGCCAACCAAGCAAGCTTGCAAAGGAAATCTGCACTACAATGAAGTCTCACTTCCCCCCGGTCAAAAGGGCCATCTGAAAAAAGTGTAAAATCCAGAAAGGCAGGACAGGCCATGGAGAACTGGCAGCCTTGTTATGCTGATGGGCGGGATGTAAATTGCCAACAGACACTCGGGAGAAGTGTATGGTGTTTCCTGAAACATCTAAAAAACAAAGCAACAGAGCCTAGGGCACTTCCACTTATGGTCCTATAGCTTAGGGAAATTAAAATCAAAAAGACACAGCCACCCCAAAGTTTGGGATGCCTCTGTTTACAAGAACCTCGTTTACAGTACAAGTTCAACATCGCAGAAAGTGAAAAATGGATAAAGAAGTTGTGGTATTTACTTACAAAGCAATATCACTCAGCAATGAAATCTATGTCATCAGGCCTTTAGGAGCACAATGAGTGGATTCAGGTATGATGATTCTAACTGAAATAAGTCACACAGAAAAAGAAACATCATAAGATATCAGTAATACACGGAATATAAACTTGGCTACACAGGAACTGAATTCCAAAACAGAACAGGGTCTCAAATTTAGAAAACCAACTTATGCTTGCTTAAGGGGAAAGGTGAGTTGGGGTGCTGCATAAAACCAGAGATTGAAATGAGCACAGATAAAGTTCCTTAAGCCAAGTATGGAATAGACAAGAGCTACTCCTTGCTCAACGAAATGGACTCAACACCGCATATTAAACGCCTAAGAATGTACCTGACTAGTAAGTATCTTAAAACCTATGGATTGCTATGTCTCCAATAGAGAATCAAGCATGTGTACAGGGGCATAAACGCAGCAGTGATAGGATTGGAGAGGTTCGGTGAGCAAATGAAGACCCTTTGAAGGCATATTGCATGGTACCCATTACACAGGTCTCAACTCTCCAGGTTTAAGGTATTCTTCCTTCAGCTAAAACATGCATGTGGAACCCAGAGTATGATCAATCGTGTGAACGGGAGACGTGTTCAAATATGTCTCAGTTTTCCTCCCCTGGTACTCGGGTGCAACATTCCAGACGCTTTACTAACACTCTCCCCACTTGGAGAGTCATCGCCTTTAACCTCCTGTATGGCCCAGTTTGCAATTTCTGCGGAAGATGAACAGGAATAGCGAGAACCAATGAGAGACTAGCTGGAGGTGTCTGGACGGGCAAATTTAACTCTCATTTCCCACCAGGAAGAGGAAATAACCAAAGGCTCAGCATGCCGTACCGGAACCAGATTAGGGCCTGAAGCCATCCTGCAGTGTTGCGGCCAGCTGAAAAGAAAGCGAGTTGAAGAAAGGAGCTCAGGGGCACTGTAATTCACAAACCTGCAGAGTTATAAATGACAGCTATCGTCCAAAAATATACTGAAGTAAGGCTGCCAAGAGGACTTGAAAGCGGGGCAGAATTGCAGGAAACCGATTTCAGGAGGTAGACTGGAATTGCATTGAAAGCATAAGAAAAGAGGCAGAACGTCCACAATGATGCACTTGGCCAAAAAGGGCGTATGCGTTTCTTCCTGAATATATTCAGGAAAAAACGCATACGCCCTTTTTGTGCAACCAAGCAAACTTGTAAAGGAAATCTGCACTACAATGAAGTCTCACTTCCCCGGGGTCAAAAGGGCCATCTGAAAAAAGTGTAAAATCCAGAAAGACAGGACAGGCCATGGAGAACTGGGAGCCTTGTTATGCTGATGGGCGGGATGTAAATTGCCAACAGACACTCAGGAGAAGTGTATGGTGTTTCCTGAAACATCTAAAAAACAAAGCAACAGAGCCTAGGTCACTTCCTCTTATGGTCCTATAGCTTAGAGAAATTAAAATCAAAAAGACACAGCCACCCCAAAGTTTGGGACGCCTCTGTTTACAAGAACCTCGTTTACCGTACAAGTTCAATATCACAGAAAGTGAAAAATGGATAAAGAACTTGTGGTACTTACGTACAATGCAGTATCACTCAGCAATGAAATCTATGTCATCAGGCCCGTAGCAGCATAATGAGTGGATTCAGGTACGATGATTCTAACTGAAATAAGTCACACAGCAATAGAAACATCATAAGATATCACTAATACACGGAATGTAATCTTGGCTACACAGGAACTGAATTACAACACAGAACAGGGTCTCAAATTTAGAAAACCAACTTATGCTTGCTTAAGGGGAAAGGTGAGTTGGGGTGCTGCATAAAACCAGAGATTGTAATGAGCACAGATAAAGTTCCTTAAGCCAAATATGGAATAGACAAGAGCTACTCCTTGCTCAACGAAATGGACTCAACACCCCATATTAAACGCCTAAGAATGTACCTGACTAGTAAGTATCTTAAAACCTATGGATTGCTATGTCTCCAAAAGAGAATCAAGCGTGTGTACAGGGGCATAAACGCAGCAGTGATAGGATTGGAGAGGTTCGGTGAGCAAATGAAGACCCTTTGAAGGCATATTGCATGGTACCCATTACACGGGTCTCAACTCTCCAGGTTTAAGGTATTCTTCCTTCAGCTAAAACATGCATGTGGAACCCAGAGTATGATCAACCGTGTGAACGGGAGACGTGTTCAAATATGTCTCAGTTTTCCTCCCCTGGTACTCGGGTGCAACATTCCAGACGCTTTACTAACACTCTCCCCACTTGGAGAGTCATCGCCTTTAACCTCCTGTATGGCCCAGTTTGCAATTTCTGCGGAAGATGAACAGGAATAGCGAGAACCAATGAGAGACTAGCTGGAGGTGTCTGGACGGGCAAATATAACTCTCATTTCCCACCAGGAAGAGGAAATAACCAAAGGCTCAGCGTGCCATACCGGAACCATATTAGGGCCTGAAGCCATCATGCGGTGTTGCGGCCAGGTTTCAAGAAAGCGAGTTGAAGAAAGGAGCTCAGGGGCACTGTAATTCACAAACCTGCAGAGTTATAAATGACAGCTATCGTCCAAAAATATACTGAAGTAAGGCTGCCAAGAGGACTTGAAAGCGGGGCAGAATTGCAGGAAACCGATTTCAGGAGGTAGACTGGAATTGCATTGAAAGCATAGGAAAACAGGCAGAACGTCCACAATGATGCACTTGGCCAAAAAGGGCGTATGCGTTTTTTCCTGAATATATTCAGGAAAAAACGCATACGCACTTTTTGGCCAACCAAGCAAACTTGCAAAGGAAATCTGCACTACAATGAAGTCTCACTTCCCCCCGGTCAAAAGGGCCATCTGAAAAAAGTGTAAAATCCAGAAAGGCAGGACAGGCCATGGAGAACTGGGAGCCTTGTTATGCTGATGGGCGGGATGTAAATTGCCAACAGACACTCGGGAGAAGTGTATGGTGTTTCCTGAAACATCTAAGAAACAAAGCAACAGAGCCTAGGGCACTTCCACTTATGGTCCTATAGCTTAGGGAAATTAAAATCAAAAAGACACAGCCACCCCAAAATTTGGAACGGCTCTGTTTACAAGAACCTCGATTACAGTACAAGTTCAACATCGCAGAAAGTGAAAAATGGATAAAGAACTTGTGGTATTTACATACAAAGCAATATCACTCAGCAATGAAATCTATGTCATCAGGCCCTTAACAGCACAATGAGTGGATTCAGGTATGATGATTCTAACTGAAATAAGTCACACAGAAAAGGAACATCCTAAGATATCAGTAATACACGGAATGTAAACTTGGCTACACAGGAACTGAATTACAGAACAGAACAGGGTCTCAAATTTAGAAAACCAACTTATGCTTGCTTAAGGGTAAAGGTGAGTTGGGGTGCTGCATAAAACCAGAGATTGAAATGAGCACAGATAAAGTTCCTTAAGCCAAATATGTAATAGACAAGAGCTACTCCTTGCTCAACGAAATGGACTCAACACCGCATATTAAACGCCTAAGAATGTACCTGACTAGTAAGTATCTTAAAACCTATGGATTGCTATGTCTCCAAAAGAGAATCAAGCGTGTGTACAGGGGCATAAACGCAGCAGTGATAGGATTGGAGAGGTTCGGTGAGCAAATGAAGACCCTTTGAAGGCATATTGCATGGTACCCATTACACGGGTCTCAACTCTCCAGGTTTAAGGTATTCTTCCTTCAGCTAAAACATGCATGTGGAACACAGAGTATGATCAACCGTGTGAACGGGAGACGTGTTCAAATATGTCTCAGTTTTCCTCCCCTGGTACTCGGGTGCAACATTCCAGACGCTTTACTGACACTCTCCCCACTTGGAGAGTCAGCGCCTTTAACCTCCTGTTTGGCCCAGTTTGCAATTTCTGCGGAAGATGAACAGGAATAGCGAGAACCAATGAGAGACTAGCTGGAGGTGTCTGGACGGGCAAATTTAACTCTCATTTCCCACCAGGAAGAGGAAATAACCAAAGGCTCAGCGTGCCGTGCCGGAACCAGGTTAGGGCCTGAAGCCATCCTGCGGGGTTGCGGCCAGCTCAAAAGAAAGCGAGTTGAAGAAAGGAGCTCAGGGGCACTGTAATTCACAAACCTGCAGAGTTATAAATGACAGCTATCGTCCAAAAATATACTGAAGTAAGGCTGCCAAGAGGACTTGAAAGCGGGGCAGAATTGCAGGAAACCGATTTCAGGAGGTAGACTGGAATTGCATTGAAAGCATAGGAAAAGAGGCAGAACGTCCACAATGATGCACTTGGCCAAAAAGGGCGTATGCGTTTTTTCCTGAATATATTCAGGAAAAAACGCATACGCACTTTTTGGCCAACCAAGCAAGCTTGCAAAGGAAATCTGCACTACAATGAAGTCTCACTTCCCCCCGGTCAAAAGGGCCATCTGAAAAAAGTGTAAAATCCAGAAAGGCAGGACAGGCCATGGAGAACTGGGAGCCTTGTTATGCTGATGGGCGGGATGTAAATTGCCAACAGACACTCGGGAGAAGTGTATGGTGTTTCCTGAAACATCTAAAAAACAAAGCAACAGAGCCTAGGGCACTTCCACTTATGGTCCTATAGCTTAGGGAAATTAAAATCAAAAAGACACAGCCACCTCAAAGTTTGGGATGCCTCTGTTTACAAGAACCTCGTTTACAGTACAAGTTCAACATCGCAGAAAGTGAAAAATGGATAAAGAAGTTGTGGTATTTACTTACAAAGCAATATCACTCAGCAATGATATCTATGTCATCAGGCCTTTAGGAGCACAATGAGTGGATTCAGGTATGATGATTCTAACTGAAATAAGTCACACAGAAAAAGAAACATCATAAGATATCACTAATACACGGAATGTAAACTTGGCTACACAGGAACTGAATTCCAAAACAGAACAGGGTCTCAAATTTAGAAAACCAACTTATGCTTGCTTAAGGGGAAAGGTGAGTTGGGGTGCTGCATAAAACCAGAGATTGAAATGAGCACAGATAAAGTTCCTTAAGCCAAATATGGAATAGACAAGAGCTACTCCTTGCTCAACGAAATGGACTCAACACCCCATATTAAACGCCTAAGAATGTACCTGACTAGTAAGTATCTTAAAACCTATGGATTGCTATGTCTCCGAAAGAGAATCAAGCGTGTGTACAGGGGCATAAACGCAGCAGTGATAGGATTGGAGAGGTTCGGTGAGCAAATGAAGACCCTTTGAAGGCATATTGCATGGTACCCATTCCACGGGTCTCAACTCTCCACGTTTAAGGTATTCTTCCTTCAGCTAAAACACGCATGTGGAACATAGAGTATGATCAACCATGTGATCGGGAGACGTGTTCAAATATGTCTCAGTTTTCCTCCCCTGGTACTCGGGTGCAACATTTCAGACGCTTTACTAACATTCTACCCACTTGGAGAGTCAGTCCCTTTAACCTCCTGTTTGGCCCAGTTTGCAATTTCTGCGGAAGATGAACAGGAATAGCGAGAACCAATGAGAGACTAGCTGGAGGTGTCTGGACGGGCAAATTTAACTCTCATTTCCCACCAGGAAGAGGAATTAACCAAAGGCTCAGCGTGCCGTGCCGGAACCAGATTAGGGCCTGAAGCCATCCTGTGGTGTTGCGGCCAGGTCACAAGAAAGCGAGTTGAAGAAAGGAGCTCAGGGGCACTGTAATTCACAAACCTGCAGAGTTATAAACTATAGCTATCGTCCAAAAATATACTGAAGTAAGGCTTCCAAGAGGACTTGTAAGCGGGGCAGAATTGCAGGAAACCGATTTCAGGAGGTAGACTGGAATTGCATTGAAAGCATAGGAAAAGAGGCAGAACGTCCACAATGATGCACTTGGCCAAAAAGGGCGTATGCGTTTTTTCCTGAATATATTCAGGAAAAAACGCATACGCCCTTTTTGGCCAACCAAGCAAACTTGCTAAGGAAATCTGCACTACAATGAAGTCTCACTTCCCCCCGGTCAAAAGGGCCATCTGAAAAAAGTGTAAAATCCAGAAAGGCAGGACAGGCCATGGAGAACTGGGAGCCTTGTTATGCTGATGGGCGGGATGTAAATTGCCAACAGACACTCGGGAGAAGTGTATGGTGTTTCCTGAAACATCTAAAAAACAAAGCAACAGAGCCTAGGGCACTTCCACTTATGGTCGTATAGCTTAGGGAAATTAAAATCAAAAAGACACAGCCACCCCAAAGTTTGGGACGCATCTGTTTACAAGAACCTCGTTTACCGTACAAGTTAAATATCACAGAAAGTGAAAAATGGATAAAGAACTAGTGGTACTTACTTACAAAGCAATATCACTCAGCCATGAAATCTATGTCATCAGGCCCTTAGCAGCACAATGAGTGGATTCAGGTATGATGATTCTAACTGAAATAAGTCACACAGAAAATGAAACATCATAAGATATCAGTAATACACGGAATGTAAACTTGGCTACACAGGAACTGAATTACAGAACAGAACAGGGTCTCAAATTTAGAAAACCAACTTATGCTTGCTTAAGGGGAAAGGTGAGTTGGGGTGCTGCATAAAAGCAGAGATTGAAATGAGCACAGATAAATTTCCTGAAGCCAAATATGTAATAGACAAGAGCTACTCCTTGCTCAACGAAATGGACTCAACACCTCATATTAAACGCCTAAGAATGTACCTGACTCTTAAGTGTCTTAAACCCTATGGATTGCTATGTCTCTGAAAGAGAATCAAGCATGTGTACAGGGGCATAAACGCAGCAGTGATAGGATTGGAGAGGTTCGGTGAGCAAATGAAGACCCTTTGAAGTCATATTGCATGGTACTCATTCCACGGGTCTCAACTCTCCACGTTTAAGGTATTCTTCCTTCAGCTAAAACATGCATGTGGAACCGACAGTATGATCAACCATGTGATCGGGAGACGTGTTCAAATATGTCTCAGGTTTCGTACCCTGGTACTCGGGTGCAACATTCCAGACGCTTTACTAACACTCTCCCCACTTGGAGAGTCAGTCCCTTTAACCTCCTGTTTGGCCCAGTTTGCAATTTCTGCGGAAGATGAACAGGAATAGCGAGAACCAATGAGAGACTAGCTGGAGATGTCTGGACGGGGAAATTTAACTCTCATTTCCCACCAGGAAGAGGAAATAACCAAAGGCTCAGCGTGCCGTGCCGGAACCAGATTAGGGCCTGAAGCCATCCTGCGGTGTTGCGGCCAGCTCAAAAGAAAGCGAGTTGAAGAAAGGAGCTCAGGGGCACTGTAATTCACAAACCTGCAGAGTTATAAATGACAGCTATCGTCCAAAAATATACTGAAGTAAGGCTGCCAAGAGGACTTGAAAGCGGGGCAGAATTGCAGGAAACCGATTTCAGGAGGTAGACTGGAATTGCATTGAAAGCATAGGAAAAGAGGCAGAACGTCCACAATGATGCACTTGGCCAAAAAGGGCGTATGCGTTTTTTCCTGAATATATTCAGGAAAAAACGCATACGCCCTTTTTGGCCAACCAAGCAAACTTGCAACGGAAATCTTCACTACACTGAAGTCTCACTTCCCCCCGGTCAAAAGGGCCATCTGAAAAAAGTGTAAAATCCAGAAAGGCAGGACAGGCCATGGAGAACTCGGAGCCTTGTTATGCTGATGGGCGGGATGTAAATTGCCAACAGACACTCGGGAGAAGTGTATGGTGTTTCCTGAAACATCTAAAAAACAAAGCAACAGAGCCTAGGGCACTTCCACTTACGGTCCTATAGCTTAGGGAAATTAAAATCAAAAAGACACAGACACCCCAAAGTTTGGGACGCCTCTGTTTACAAGAACCTCGTTTACCGTACAAGTTCAATATCACAGAAAGTGAAAAATGGATAAAGAACTTGTGGTACTTACGTACAATGCAGTATCACTCAGCAATGAAATCTATGTCATCAGGCCCGTAGCAGCATAATGAGTGGATTCAGGTACGGTGATTCTAACTGAAATAAGTCACACAGAAAATGAAACATCATAAGATATCAGTAATACACGGAATGTAAACTTGGCTACACAGGAACTGAATTCCAAAACAGAACAGGGTCTCAAATTTAGAAAACCAACTTATGCTTGCTTAAGGGGAAAGGTGAGTTGGGGTGTTGCATAAAACCAGAGATTGAAATGAGCACAGATAAAGTTCCTTAAGCCAAATATGGAATAGACAAGAGCTACTCCTTGCTCAACGAAATGGACTCAACACCTCATATTAAACGCCTAAGAATGTACCTGACTCTTAAGTGTCTTAAACCCTATGGATTGCTATGTCTCCGAAAGAGAATCAAGCATGTGTACAGGGGCATAAACGCAGCAGTGATAGGATTGGAGAGGTTCGGTGAGCAAATGAAGACCCTTTGAAGTCATATTGCATGGTACTCATTCCACGGGTCTCAACTCTCCACGTTTAAGGTATTCTTCCTTCAGCTAAAACATGCATGTGGAACCGACAGGATGATCAACCATGTGATCGGGAGACGTTTTCAAATATGTCTCAGGTTTCGTACCCTGGTACTCGGGTGCAACATTCCAGACGCTTTACTAACACTCTCCCCACTTGGAGAGTCAGTCCCTTTAACCTCCTGTTTGGCCCAGTTTGCAATTTCTGCGGAAGATGAACAGGAATAGCGAGAACCAATGAGAGACTAGCTGGAGATGTCTGGACGGGGAAATTTAACTCTCATTTCCCACCAGGAAGAGGAAATAACCAAAGGCTCAGCGTGCCGTGCCGGAACCAGATTAGGGCCTGAAGCCATCCTGCGGTGTTGCGGCCAGCTCAAAAGAAAGCGAGTTGAAGAAAGGAGCTCAGGGGCACTGTAATTCACAAACCTGCAGAGTTATAAATGACAGCTATCGTCCAAAAATATACTGAAGTAAGGCTGCCAAGAGGACTTGTAAGCGGTGCAGAATTGCAGGAAACCGACTTCAGGAGGTAGACTGGAATTGCATTGAAAGCATAGGAAAACAGGCAGAACGTCCACAATGATGCACTTGGCCAAAAAGGGCGTATGCGTTTTTTCCTGATTATATTCAGGAAAAAACGCATACGCCCTTTTTGGCCAACCAAGCAAGCTTGCAAAGGAAATCTGCACTACAATGAAGTCTCACTTCCCCCCGGTCAAAAGGGCCATCTGAAAAATGTGTAAAATCCAGAAAGGCAGGACAGGCCATGGAGAACTGGGAGCCTTGTTATGCTGATGGGCGGGATGTAAATTGCCAACAGACACTCGGGAGAAGTGTATGGTGTTTCCTGAAACATCTAAAAAACAAAGCAACAGAGCCTAGGGCACTTCCACTTATGGTCCTATAGCTTAGGGAAATTAAAATCAAAAAGACACAGACACCCCAAAGTTTGGGACGCCTCTGTTTACAAGAACCTCGTTTACCGTACAAGTTCAATATCACAGAAAGTGAAAAATGGATAAAGAACTTGTGGTACTTACGTACAATGCAGTATCACTCAGCAATGAAATCTATGTCATCAGGCCCGTAGCAGCATAATGAGTGGATTCAGGTACGGTGATTCTAACTGAAATAAGTCACACAGAAAATGAAACATCATAAGATATCAGTAATACACGGAATGTAAACTTGGCTACACAGGAACTGAATTCCAAAACAGAACAGGGTCTCAAATTTAGAAAACCAACTTATGCTTGCTTAAGGGGAAAGGTGAGTTGGGGTGTTGCATAAAACCAGAGATTGAAATGAGCACAGATAAAGTTCCTTAAGCCAAATATGGAATAGACAAGAGCTACTCCTTGCTCAACGAAATGGACTCAACACCGCATATTAAACGCCTAAGAATGTACCTGACTAGTAAGTATCTTAAAACCTATGGATTGCTATGTCTCCGAAAGAGAATCAAGCGTGTGTACAGGGGCATAAACGCAGCAGTGATAGGATTGGAGAGGTTCGGTGAGCAAATGAAGACCCTTTGAAGTCATATTGCATGGTACCCATTCCACGGGTCTCAACTCTCCAGG
The DNA here is from genome assembly GCF_964374135.1 of Grampus griseus. Taxonomy (NCBI): domain Eukaryota; kingdom Metazoa; phylum Chordata; class Mammalia; order Artiodactyla; family Delphinidae; genus Grampus; species Grampus griseus. The sequence continues at coordinate 767,393 of NW_028133361.1, read as the reverse complement.
TTTAAAGTATTCTTCCTTCAGCTAAAACATGCATGTGGAACCCAGAGTATGATCAACCGTGTGAACGGGAGACGTGTTCAAATATGTTTCAGTTTTCCTCCCCTGGTACTCGGGTGCAACATTCCAGACGCTTTACTGACACTCTCCCCACTTGGAGAGTCAGCGCCTTTAACCTCCTGTTTGGCCCAGCTTGCAATTTCTGCGGAAGATGAACAGGAATAGGGAGAACCAATGAGAGACTAGCTGGAGGTGTCTGGACGGGCAAATTTAACTCTCATTTCCCACCAGGAAGAGGAAATAACCAAAGGCTCAGCGTGCCATGCCGGAACCAGATTAGGGCCTGAAGCCATCCTGCGGTGTTGCGGTCAGGTCACAAGAAAGCGAGTTGAAGAAAGGAGCTCAGGGGCACTGTAATTCACAAACCTGCAGAGTTATAAATGACAGCTATCGTCCAAAAATATACTGAAGTAAGGCTGCCAAGAGGACTTGAAAGCGGGGCAGAATTGCAGGAAACCGATTTCAGGAAGTAGACTGGAATTGCATTGAAAGGATAGGAAAAGAGGCAGAACGTCCACAATGATGCACTTGGCCAAAAAGGGCGTATGCGTTTTTTCCTGAATATATTCAGGAAAAAACGCATATGCACTTTTTGGCCAACCAAGCAAGCTTGCAAAGGAAATCAGCACTACAATGAAGTCTCACTTCCCCCCGGTCAAAAGGGCCATCTGAAAAAAGTGTAAAATCCAGAAAGGCAGGACAGGCCATGGAGAACTGGGAGCCTTGTTATGCTGATGGGCGGGATGTAAATTGCCAACAGACACTCGGGAGAAGTGTATGGTGTTTCCTGAAACATCTAAAAATCAAAGCAACAGAGCCTAGGGCACTTCCACTTATGGTCCTATAGCTTAGGGAAATTAAAATCAAAAAGACACAGCCACCCCAAAATTTGGGACGCCTCTGTTTACAAGAACCTCGTTTACAGTACAAGTTCAACATCGCAGAAAGTGAAAAATGGATAAAGAAGTTGTGGTATTTACTTACAAAGCCATATAACTCAGCAATGAAATCTATGTCATCAGGCCCTTAGTAGCACAATGAGTGGATTCAGGTACGATGATTCTAACTGAAATAAGTCACACAGAAAAAGAAACATCATAAGATATCAGTAATACACGGAATGTAAACTTGGCTACACAGGAACTGAATTACAGAACAGAACAGGGTCTCCAATTTAGAAAACCAACTTATGCTTGCTTAAGGGGAAAGGTGAGTTGGGGTGCTGCATAAAACCAGAGATTGAAATGAGCACAGATAAAGTTCCTTAAGCCAAATATGGAATAGACAAGAGCTACTCCTTGCACAACGAAATGGACTCAACACCGCATATTAAACACCTAAGAATGTACCTGACTAGTACGTATCTTAAAACCTATGGATTGCTATGTCTCCAAAAGAGAATCAAGCGTGTGTACAGGGGCATAAACGCAGCAGTGATAGGATTGGAGAGGTTCGGTGAGCAAATGAAGACCCTTTGAAGTCATATTGCATGGTACCCATTCCACGGGTCTCAACTCTCCAGGTTTAAGGTATTCTTCCTTCAGCTAAAACATGCATGTGGAACCCAGAGTATGATCAACTGTGTGAACGGGAGACGTGTTCAAATATGTCTCAGTTTTCCTCCCCTGGTACTCGGGTGCAACATTCCAGACGCTTTACTAACATTCTACCCACTTGGAGAGTCAGTCCCTTTAACCTCCTGTTTGGCCCAGTTTGCAATTTCTGCGGAAGATGAACAGGAATAGCGAGAACCAATGAGAGACTAGCTGGAGGTGTCTGGACGGGCAAATTTAACTCTCATTTCCCACCAGGAAGAGGAATTAACCAAAGGCTCAGCGTGCCGTGCCGGAACCAGATTAGGGCCTGAAACCATCCTGTGGTGTTGCGGCCAGGTCACAAGAAAGCGAGTTGAAGAAAGGAGCTCAGGGGCACTGTAATTCACAAACCTGCAGAGTTATAAATGACAACTATCGTCCAAAAATATACTGAAGTAAGGCTTCCAAGAGGACTTGTAAGCGGGGCAGAATTGCAGGAAACCGATTTCAGGAGGTAGACTGGAATTGCATTGAAAGCATAGGAAAAGAGGCAGAACGTCCACAACGATGCACTTGGCCAAAAAGGGCGTATGCGTTTTTTCCTGAATATATTCAGGAAAAAACGCATACGCCCTTTTTGGCCAACCAAGCAAACTTGCAAAGGAAATCTACACTACAATGAAGTCTCACTTCCCCCCGGTCAAAAGGGCCATCTGAAAAAAGTGTAAAATCCAGAAAGGCAGGACAGGCCATGGAGAACTGGGAGCCTTGTTATGCTGATGGGCGGGATGTAAATTGCCAACAGACACTCGGGAGAAGTGTATGGTGTTTCCTGAAACATCTAAAAAACAAAGCAACAGAGCCTAGGGCACTTCCACTTATGGTCCTATAGCTTAGGGAAATTAAAATCAAAAAGACACAGCCACCCCAAAGTTTGGGACGCCTCTGTTTACAAGAACCTCGTTTAACGTACAAGTTCAATATCACAGAAAGTGAAAAATGGATAAAGAACTTGTGGTACTTACGTACAATGCAGTATCACTCAGCAATGAAATCTATGTCATCAGGCCCGTAGCAGCATAATGAGTGGATTCAGGTACGATGATTCTAACTGAAATAAGTCACACAGAAAAAGAAACATCATAAGATATCAGTAATACACGGAATGTAAACTTGGCTACACAGGAACTGAATTCCAAAACAGAACAGGGTCTCAAATTTAGAAAACCAACTTATGCTTGCTTAAGGGGAAAGGTGAGTTGGGGTGCTGCATAAAACCAGAGATTGAAATGAGCACAGATAAAGTTCCTTAAGCCAAATATGGAATAGACAAGAGCTACTCCTTGCTCAACGAAATGGACTCAACACCCCATATTAAACGCCTAAGAATGTACCTGACTAGTAAGTATCTTAAAACCTATGGATTGCTATGTCTCCAAAAAAGAATCAAGCGTGTGTACAGGGGCATAAACGCAGCAGTGATAGGATTGGAGAGGTTCGGTGAGCAAATGAAGACCCTTTGAAGTCATATTGCATGGTACCCATTCCACGGGTCTCAACTCTCCAGGTTTAAGGTATTCTTCCTTCAGCTAAAATATGCATGTGGAACCCAGAGTATGATCAACCGTGTGAACGGGAGACGTGTTCAAATATGTCTCAGTTTTCCACCCCTGGTACTCGGGTGCAACATTCCAGACGCTTTACTAACTCTCACGACTTGGAGAGTCAGCGCCTTTAACCTCCTGTTTGGCACACTTTGCAAATTCTGCGGAAGATGAACAGGAATAGCGAGAACCAATGAGAGACTAGCTAGACGTGTCTGGACGGGCAAATTTAACTCTCATTTCCCACCAGGAAGAGGAAATAACCAAAGGCTCAGCGTGCCGTGCCGGAACCAGGTTAGGGCCTGAAGCCATCCTGCGGGGTTCTGGCCAGCTCAAAAGAAAGCGAGTTGAAGAAAGGAGCTCAGGGGCACTGTAATTCACAAACCTGCAGAGTTATAAATGACAGCTATCGTCCAAAAATATACTGAAGTAAGGCTGCCAAGAGGACTTGAAAGTGGGGCAGAATTGCAGGAAACCGATTTCAGGAGGTAGACTGGAATTGCATTGAAAGCATAGGAAAAGAGGCAGAACGTCCACAATGATGCACTTGGCCAAAAACGGCGTATGCGTTTTTTCCTGAATATATTCAGGAGAAAACGCATACGCCCTTTTTGGCCAACCAAGCAAGCTTGCAAAGGAAATCTGCACTACGATGAAGTCTCACTTCCCCCCGGTCAAAAGGGCCATCTGAAAAAAGTGTAAAATCCAGCAAGGCAGGACAGGCCATGGAGACCTGGGAGCCTTGTTATGCTGATGGGCGAGATGTAAATTGCCAACAGACACTCGGGAGAAGTGTATGGTGTTTCCTGAAACATCTAAAAAACAAAGCAACAGAGCCTAGGGCACTTCCACTTATGGTCCTATAGCTTAGGGAAATTAAAATCAAAAAGACACAGCCACCCCAAAGTTTGGAAAGTGTCTGTTTACAAGAACCTCGTTTACAGTACAAGTTCAACATCGCAGAAAGTGAAAAATGGATAAAGAAGTTGTGGTATTTACTTACAAAGAAATATCACTCAGCAATGAAATCTATGTCATCAGGCCCTTAGCAGCACAATGAGTGGATTCAGGTATGATGCTTCTAACTGAAATAAGTCACACAGAAAAAGAAACATCATAAGATATCAGTAATACACGGAATGTAAACTTGGCTACACAGGAACTGAATTCCAGAACAGAACAGGGTCTCAAATTTAGAGAACCAACTTATGCTTGCTTAAGGGGAAAGGTGAGTTGGGGTGCTGCATAAAACCAGAGATTGAAATGAGCACAGATAAAGTTCCTTAAGCCAAATATGGAATAGACAAGAGCTACTCCTTGCTCAACGAAATGGACTCAACACCCCATATTAAACGCCTAAGAATGTACCTGACTAGTAAGTATCTTAAAACCTATGGATTGCTATGTCTCCAAAAGAGAATCAAGTGTGTGAACAGGGGCATAAACGCAGCAGTGATAGGATTGGGGAGGTTCGGTGAGCAAACGAAGACCCTTTGAAGTCATATTGCATGGTACCCATTCCACGGGTCTCAACTCTCCAGGTTTAAGGTATTCTTCCTTCAGCTAAAATATGCATGTGGAACCCAGAGTATGATCAACCGTGTGAACGGGAGACGTGTTCAAATATGTCTCAGTTTTCCTCCCCTAGTACTCGGATGCAACATTCCAGACGCTTTACTAACACTCTCCCCACTTGGAGAGTCAGCGCCTTTAACCTCCTGTTTGGTCCAGTTTGCAATTTCTGCGGAAGATGAACAGGAATAGGGAGAACCAATGAGAGACTAGCTGGAGGTGTCTGGACGGGCAAATTTAACTCTCATTTCCCACCAGGAAGAGGAAATAACCAAAGGCTCAGCGTGCCGTGCCAGAACCACATTAGGGCCTGAAGCCATCCTGCGGTGTTGCGGCCAGCTCAAAAGAAAGCGAGTTGAAGAAAGGAGCTCAGGGGCACTGTAATTCACAAACCTGCAGAGTTATAAATGACAGCTATCGTCCAAAAATATACTGAAGTAAGGCTGCCAAGAGGACTTGAAAGCGGGGCAGAATTGCAGGAAACCGATTTCAGGAGGTAGACTGGAATTGCATTGAAAGCATAGGAAAAGAGGCAGAACGTCCACAATGATGCACTTGGCCAAAAAGGGCGTATGCGTTTTTTCCTGAATATATTCAGGAAAAAACGCATACGCCCTTTTTGGCCAACCAAGCAAACTTGCAAAGGAAATCTGCACTACAATGAAGTCTCACTTCGCCCCGGTCAAAAGGGCCATCTGAAAAAAGTGTAAAATCCAGAAAGGCAGGACAGGCCATGGAGAACTGGGAGCCTTGTTATGCTGATGGGCGGGATGTAAATTGCCAACAGACACTCGGGAGAAGTGTATGGTGTTTCCTGAAACATCTAAAAAACAAAGCAACAGAGCCTAGGGCACTTCCACTTATGGTCCCATAGCTTAGGGAAATTAAAATCAAAAAGACACAGCCACCCCAAAGTTTCGGACGCCTCTGTTTACAAGAACCTCGTTTACGGTACAAGTTCAATATCACAGAAAGTGAAAAATGGATAAAGAACTTGTGGTACTTACGTACAATGCAGTATCACTCAGCAATGAAATCTATGTCATCAGGCCTTTAGGAGCACAATGAGTGGATTCAGGTATGATGATTCTAACTGAAATAAGTCACACAGAAAAAGAAACATCATAAGATATCAGTAATACACGGAATATAAACTTGGCTACACAGGAACTGAATTCCAAAACAGAACAGGGTCTCAAATTTAGAAAACCAACTTATGCTTGCTTAAGGGGAAAGGTGAGTTGGGGTGCTGCATAAAACCAGAGATTGAAATGAGCACAGATAAAGTTCCTTAAGCCAAGTATGGAATAGACAAGAGCTACTCCTTGCTCAACGAAATGGACTCAACACCGCATATTAAACGCCTAAGAATGTACCTGACTAGTAAGTATCTTAAAACCTATGGATTGCTATGTCTCCAATAGAGAATCAAGCGTGTGTACAGGGGCATAAACGCAGCAGTGATAGGATTGGAGAGGTTCGGTGAGCAAATGAAGACCCTTTGAAGGCATATTGCATGGTACCCATTACACAGGTCTCAACTCTCCAGGTTTAAGGTATTCTTCCTTCAGCTAAAACATGCATGTGGAACCCAGAGTATGATCAATCGTGTGAACGGGAGACGTGTTCAAATATGTCTCAGTTTTCCTCCCCTGGTACTCGGGTGCAACATTCCAGACGCTTTACTAACACTCTCCCCACTTGGAGAGTCATCGCCTTTAACCTCCTGTATGGCCCAGTTTGCAATTTCTGCGGAAGATGAACAGGAATAGCGAGAACCAATGAGAGACTAGCTGGAGGTGTCTGGACGGGCAAATTTAACTCTCATTTCCCACCAGGAAGAGGAAATAACCAAAGGCTCAGCATGCCGTACCGGAACCAGATTAGGGCCTGAAGCCATCCTGCAGTGTTGCGGCCAGCTGAAAAGAAAGCGAGTTGAAGAAAGGAGCTCAGGGGCACTGTAATTCACAAACCTGCAGAGTTATAAATGACAGCTATCGTCCAAAAATATACTGAAGTAAGGCTGCCAAGAGGACTTGAAAGCGGGGCAGAATTGCAGGAAACCGATTTCAGGAGGTAGACTGGAATTGCATTGAAAGCATAAGAAAAGAGGCAGAACGTCCACAATGATGCACTTGGCCAAAAAGGGCGTATGCGTTTCTTCCTGAATATATTCAGGAAAAAACGCATACGCCCTTTTTGTGCAACCAAGCAAACTTGTAAAGGAAATCTGCACTACAATGAAGTCTCACTTCCCCGGGGTCAAAAGGGCCATCTGAAAAAAGTGTAAAATCCAGAAAGACAGGACAGGCCATGGAGAACTGGGAGCCTTGTTATGCTGATGGGCGGGATGTAAATTGCCAACAGACACTCAGGAGAAGTGTATGGTGTTTCCTGAAACATCTAAAAAACAAAGCAACAGAGCCTAGGTCACTTCCTCTTATGGTCCTATAGCTTAGAGAAATTAAAATCAAAAAGACACAGCCACCCCAAAGTTTGGGACGCCTCTGTTTACAAGAACCTCGTTTACCGTACAAGTTCAATATCACAGAAAGTGAAAAATGGATAAAGAAGTTGTGGTACTTACGTACAATGCAGTATCACTCAGCAATGAAATCTATGTCATCAGGCCCGTAGCAGCATAATGAGTGGATTCAGGTACGATGATTCTAACTGAAATAAGTCACACAGCAATAGAAACATCATAAGATATCACTAATACACGGAATGTAATCTTGGCTACACAGGAACTGAATTACAACACAGAACAGGGTCTCAAATTTAGAAAACCAACTTATGCTTGCTTAAGGGGAAAGGTGAGTTGGGGTGCTGCATAAAACCAGAGATTGTAATGAGCACAGATAAAGTTCCTTAAGCCAAATATGGAATAGACAAGAGCTACTCCTTGCTCAACGAAATGGACTCAACACCCCATATTAAACGCCTAAGAATGTACCTGACTAGTAAGTATCTTAAAACCTATGGATTGCTATGTCTCCAAAAGAGAATCAAGCGTGTGTACAGGGGCATAAACGCAGCAGTGATAGGATTGGAGAGGTTCGGTGAGCAAATGAAGACCCTTTGAAGTCATATTGCATGGTACCCATTCCACGGGTCTGAATTCTCCAGGTGTAAGCGATTCTTCCTTCAGCTAAAACATGCATGTGGAACCCAGAGTATGATCAACCGTGTGAACGGGAGACGTGTTCAAATATGTCTCAGTTTTCCTCCCCTGGTACTCGGGTGCAACATTCCAGACGCTTTACTAACACTCTCCCCACTTGGAGAGTCATCGCCTTTAACCTCCTGTATGGCCCAGTTTGCAATTTCTGCGGAAGATGAACAGGAATAGCGAGAACCAATGAGAGACTAGCTGGAGGTGTCTGGACGGGCAAATATAACTCTCATTTCCCACCAGGAAGAGGAAATAACCAAAGGCTCAGCGTGCCATACCGGAACCATATTAGGGCCTGAAGCCATCATGCGGTGTTGCGGCCAGGTTACAAGAAAGCGAGTTGAAGAAAGGAGCTCAGGGGCACTGTAATTCACAAACCTGCAGAGTTATAAATGACAGCTATCGTCCAAAAATATACTGAAGTAAGGCTGCCAAGAGGACTTGAAAGCGGGGCAGAATTGCAGGAAACCGATTTCAGGAGGTAGACTGGAATTGCATTGAAAGCATAGGAAAACAGGCAGAACGTCCACAATGATGCACTTGGCCAAAAAGCGCGTATGCGTTTTTTCCTGAATATATTCAGGAAAAAACGCATACGCACTTTTTGGCCAACCAAGCAAACTTGCAAAGGAAATCTGCACTACAATGAAGTCTCACTTCCCCCCGGTCAAAAGGGCCATCTGAAAAAAGTGTAAAATCCAGAAAGGCAGGACAGGCCATGGAGAACTGGGAGCCTTGTTATGCTGATGGGCGGGATGTAAATTGCCAACAGACACTCGGGAGAAGTGTATGGTGTTTCCTGAAACATCTAAGAAACAAAGCAACAGAGCCTAGGGCACTTCCACTTATGGTCCTATAGCTTAGGGAAATTAAAATCAAAAAGACACAGCCACCCCAAAATTTGGAACGGCTCTGTTTACAAGAACCTCGATTACAGTACAAGTTCAACATCGCAGAAAGTGAGAAATGGATAAAGAACTTGTGGTAGTTACATACAAAGCAATATCACTCAGCAATGAAATCTATGTCATCAGGCCCTTAACAGCACAATGAGTGGATTCAGGTATGATGATTCTAACTGAAATAAGTCACACAGAAAAGGAACATCCTAAGATATCAGTAATACACGGAATGTAAACTTGGCTACACAGGAACTGAATTACAGAACAGAACAGGGTCTCAAATTTAGAAAACCAACTTATGCTTGCTTAAGGGTAAAGGTGAGTTGGGGTGCTGCATAAAACCAGAGATTGAAATGAGCACAGATAAAGTTCCTTAAGCCAAATATGTAATAGACAAGAGCTACTCCTTGCTCAACGAAATGGACTCAACACCGCATATTAAACGCCTAAGAATGTACCTGACTAGTAAGTATCTTAAAACCTATGGATTGCTATGTCTCCAAAAGAGAATCAAGCGTGTGTACAGGGGCATAAACGCAGCAGTGATAGGATTGGAGAGGTTCGGTGAGCAAATGAAGACCCTTTGAAGGCATATTGCATGGTACCCATTACACGGGTCTCAACTCTCCAGGTTTAAGGTATTCTTCCTTCAGCTAAAACATGCATGTGGAACCCAGAGTATGATCAACCGTGTGAACGGGAGACGTGTTCAAATATGTCTCAGTTTTCCTCCCCTGGTACTCGGGTGCAACATTCCAGACGCTTTACTGACACTCTCCCCACTTGGAGAGTCAGCGCCTTTAACCTCCTGTTTGGCCCAGTTTGCAATTTCTGCGGAAGATGAACAGGAATAGCGAGAACCAATGAGAGACTAGCTGGAGGTGTCTGGACGGGCAAATTTAACTCTCATTTCCCACCAGGAAGAGGAAATAACCAAAGGCTCAGCGTGCCGTGCCAGAACCAGGTTAGGGCCTGAAGCCATCCTGCGGGGTTGCGGCCAGCTCAAAAGAAAGCGAGTTGAAGAAAGGAGCTCAGGGGCACTGTAATTCACAAACCTGCAGAGTTATAAATGACAGCTATCGTCCAAAAATATACTGAAGTAAGGCTGCCAAGAGGACTTGAAAGCGGGGCAGAATTGCAGGAAACCGATTTCAGGAGGTAGACTGGAATTGCATTGAAAGCATAGGAAAAGAGGCAGAACGTCCACAATGATGCACTTGGCCAAAAAGGGCGTATGCGTTTTTTCCTGAATATATTCAAGAAAAAACGCATACGCCCTTTTTGGCCAACCAAGCAAGCTTGCAAAGGAAATCTGCACTACAATGAAGTCTCACTTCCCCCCGGTCAAAAGGGCCATCTGAAAAAAGTGTAAAATCCAGAAAGGCAGGACAGGCCATGGAGAACTGGGAGCCTTGTTATGCTGATGGGCGGGATGTAAATTGCCAACAGACACTCGGGAGAAGTGTATGGTGTTTCCTGAAACATCTAAAAAACAAAGCAACAGAGCCTAGGGCACTTCCACTTATGGTCCTATAGCTTAGGGAAATTAAAATCAAAAAGACACAGCCACCTCAAAGTTTGGGATGCCTCTGTTTACAAGAACCTCGTTTACAGTACAAGTTCAACATCGCAGAAAGTGAAAAATGGATAAAGAAGATGTGGTATTTACTTACAAAGCAATATCACTCAGCAATGATATCTATGTCATCAGGCCTTTAGGAGCACAATGAGTGGATTCAGGTATGATGATTCTAACTGAAATAAGTCACACAGAAAAAGAAACATCATAAGATATCACTAATACACGGAATGTAAACTTGGCTACACAGGAACTGAATTCCAAAACAGAACAGGGTCTCAAATTTAGAAAACCAACTTATGCTTGCTTAAGGGGAAAGGTGAGTTGGGGTGCTGCATAAAACCAGAGATTGAAATGAGCACAGATAAAGTTCCTTAAGCCAAATATGGAATAGACAAGAGCTACTCCTTGCTCAACGAAATGGACTCAACACCCCATATTAAACGCCTAAGAATGTACCTGACTAGTAAGTATCTTAAAACCTATGGATTGCTATGTCTCCGAAAGAGAATCAAGCGTGTGTACAGGGGCATAAACGCAGCAGTGATAGGATTGGAGAGGTTCGGTGAGCAAATGAAGACCCTTTGAAGGCATATTGCATGGTACCCATTCCACGGGTCTCAACTCTCCACGTTTAAGGTATTCTTCCTTCAGCTAAAACATGCATGTGGAACATAGAGTATGATCAACCATGTGATCGGGAGACGTGTTCAAATATGTCTCAGTTTTCCTCCCCTGGTACTCGGGTGCAACATTTCAGACGCTTTACTAACATTCTACCCACTTGGAGAGTCAGTCCCTTTAACCTCCTGTTTGGCCCAGTTTGCAATTTCTGCGGAAGATGAACAGGAATAGCGAGAACCAATGAGAGACTAGCTGGAGGTGTCTGGACGGGCAAATTTAACTCTCATTTCCCACCAGGAAGAGGAATTAACCAAAGGCTCAGCGTGCCGTGCCGGAACCAGATTAGGGCCTGAAGCCATCCTGCGGTGTTGCGGCCAGGTCACAAGAAAGCGAGTTGAAGAAAGGAGCTCAGGGGCACTGTAATTCACAAACCTGCAGAGTTATAAACTATAGCTATCGTCCAAAAATATACTGAAGTAAGGCTTCCAAGAGGACTTGTAAGCGGGGCAGAATTGCAGGAAACCGATTTCAGGAGGTAGACTGGAATTGCATTGAAAGCATAGGAAAAGAGGCAGAACGTCCACAATGATGCACTTGGCCAAAAAGGGCGTATGCGTTTTTTCCTGAATATATTCAGGAAAAAACGCATACGCCCTTTTTGGCCAACCAAGCAAACTTGCTAAGGAAATCTGCACTACAATGAAGTCTCACTTCCCCCCGGTCAAAAGGGCCATCTGAAAAAAGTGTAAAATCCAGAAAGGCAGGACAGGCCATGGAGAACTGGGAGCCTTGTTATGCTGATGGGTGGGATGTAAATTGCCAACAGACACTCGGGAGAAGTGTATGGTGTTTCCTGAAACATCTAAAAAACAAAGCAACAGAGCCTAGGGCACTTCCACTTATGGTCGTATAGCTTAGGGAAATTAAAATCAAAAAGACACAGCCACCCCAAAGTTTGGGACGCATCTGTTTACAAGAACCTCGTTTACCGTACAAGTTAAATATCACAGAAAGTGAAAAATGGATAAAGAACTAGTGGTACTTACTTACAAAGCAATATCACTCAGCAATGAAATCTATGTCATCAGGCCCTTAGCAGCACAATGAGTGGATTCAGGTATGATGATTCTAACTGAAATAAGTCACACAGAAAATGAAACATCATAAGATATCAGTAATACACGGAATGTAAACTTGGCTACACAGGAACTGAATTACAGAACAGAACAGGGTCTCAAATTTAGAAAACCAACTTATGCTTGCTTAAGGGGAAAGGTGAGTTGGGTTGCTGCATAAAAGCAGAGATTGAAATGAGCACAGATAAAGTTCCTGAAGCCAAATATGTAATAGACAAGAGCTACTCCTTGCTCAACGAAATGGACTCAACACCTCATATTAAACGCCTAAGAATGTACCTGACTCTTAAGTGTCTTAAACCCTATGGATTGCTATGTCTCTGAAAGAGAATCAAGCATGTGTACAGGGGCATAAACGCAGCAGTGATAGGATTGGAGAGGTTCGGTGAGCAAATGAAGACCCTTTGAAGTCATATTGCATGGTACTCATTCCACGGGTCTCAACTCTCCACGTTTAAGGTATTCTTCCTTCAGCTAAAACATGCATGTGGAACCGACAGTATGATCAACCATGTGATCGGGAGACGTGTTCAAATATGTCTCAGGTTTCGTACCCTGGTACTCGGGTGCAACATTCCAGACGCTTTACTAACTCTCTCCCCACTTGGAGAGTCAGTCCCTTTAACCTCCTGTTTGGCCCAGTTTGCAATTTCTGCGGAAGATGAACAGGAATAGCGAGAACCAATGAGAGACTAGCTGGAGATGTCTGGACGGGTAAATTTAACTCTCATTTCCCACCAGGAAGAGGAAATAACCAAAGGCTCAGCGTGCCGTGCCGGAACCAGATTAGGGCCTGAAGCCATCCTGCGGTGTTGCGGCCAGCTCAAAAGAAAGCGAGTTGAAGAAAGGAGCTCAGGGGCACTGTAATTCACAAACCTGCAGAGTTATAAATGACAGCTATCATCCAAAAATATACTGAAGTAAGGCTGCCAAGAGGACTTGAAAGCGGGGCAGAATTGCAGGAAACCGATTTCAGGAGGTAGACTGGAATTGCATTGAAAGCATAGGAAAAGAGGCAGAACGTCCACAATGATGCACTTGGCCAAAAAGGGCGTATGCGTTTTTTCCTGAATATATTCAGGAAAAAACGCATACGCCCTTTTTGGCCAACCAAGCAAACTTGCAACGGAAATCTTCACTACACTGAAGTCTCACTTCCCCCCGGTCAAAAGGGCCATCTGAAAAAAGTGTAAAATCCAGAAAGGCAGGACAGGCCATGGAGAACTCGGAGCCTTGTTATGCTGATGGGCGGGATGTAAATTGCCAACAGACACTCGGGAGATGTGTATGGTGTTTCCTGAAACATCTAAAAAACAAAGCAACAGAGCCTAGGGCACTTCCACTTACGGTCCTATAGCTTAGGGAAATTAAAATCAAAAAGACACAGACACCCCAAAGTTTGGGACGCCTCTGTTTACAAGAACCTCGTTTACCGTACAAGTTCAATATCACAGAAAGTGAAAAATGGATAAAGAACTTGTGGTACTTACGTACAATGCAGTATCACTCAGCAATGAAATCTATGTCATCAGGCCCGTAGCAGCATAATGAGTGGATTCAGGTACGGTGATTCTAACTGAAATAAGTCACACAGAAAATGAAACATCATAAGATATCAGTAATACACGGAATGTAAACTTGGCTACACAGGAACTGAATTCCAAAACAGAACAGGGTCTCAAATTTAGAAAACCAACTTATGCTTGCTTAAGGGGAAAGGTGAGTTGGGGTGTTGCATAAAACCATAGATTGAAATGAGCACAGATAAAGTTCCTTAAGCCAAATATGGAATAGACAAGAGCTACTCCTTGCACAACGAAATGGACTCAACACCGCATATTAAACACCTAAGAATGTACCTGACTAGTACGTATCTTAAAACCTATGGATTGCTATGTCTCCAAAAGAGAATCAAGCGTGTGTACAGGGGCATAAACGCAGCAGTGATAGGATTGGAGAGGTTCGGTGAGCAAATGAAGACCCTTTGAAGTCATATTGCATGGTACCCATTCCACGGGTCTCAACTCTCCAGGTTTAAGGTATTCTTCCTTCAGCTAAAACATGCATGTGGAACCCAGAGTATGATCAACTGTGTGAACGGGAGACGTGTTCAAATATGTCTCAGTTTTCCTCCCCTGGTACTCGGCTGCAACATTCCAGACGCTTTACTAACATTCTACCCACTTGGAGAGTCAGTCCCTTTAACCTCCTGTTTGGCCCAGTTTGCAATTTCTGCGGAAGATGAACAGGAATAGCGAGAACCAATGAGAGACTAGCTGGAGGTGTCTGGACGGGCAAATTTAACTCTCATTTCCCACCAGGAAGAGGAATTAACCAAAGGCTCAGCGTGCCGTGCCGGAACCAGATTAGGGCCTGAAACCATCCTGTGGTGTTGCGGCCAGGTCACAAGAAAGTGAGTTGAAGAAAGGAGCTCAGGGGCACTGTAATTCACAAACCTGCAGAGTTATAAATGACAACTATCGTCCAAAAATATACTGAAGTAAGGCTTCCAAGAGGACTTGTAAGCGGGGCAGAATTGCAGGAAACCGATTTCAGGAGGTAGACTGGAATTGCATTGAAAGCATAGGAAAAGAGGCAGAACGTCCACAACGATGCACTTGGCCAAAAAGGGCGTATGCGTTTTTTCCTGAATATATTCAGGAAAAAACGCATACGCCCTTTTTGGCCAACCAAGCAAACTTGCAAAGGAAATCTACACTACAATGAAGTCTCACTTCCCCCCGGTCAAAAGGGCCATCTGAAAAAAGTGTAAAATCCAGAAAGGCAGGACAGGCCATGGAGAACTGGGAGCCTTGTTATGCTGATGGGCGGGATGTAAATTGCCAACAGACACTCGGGAGAAGTGTATGGTGTTTCCTGAAACATCTAAAAAACAAAGCAACAGAGCCTAGGGCACTTCCACTTATGGTCCTATAGCTTAGGGAAATTAAAATCAAAAAGACACAGCCACCCCAAAGTTTGGGACGCCTCTGTTTACAAGAACCTCGTTTAACGTACAAGTTCAATATCACAGAAAGTGAAAAATGGATAAAGAACTTGTGGTACTTACGTACAATGCAGTATCACTCAGCAATGAAATCTATGTCATCAGGCCCGTAGCAGCATAATGAGTGGATTCAGGTACGATGATTCTAACTGAAATAAGTCACACAGAAAAAGAAACATCATAAGATATCACTAATACACGGAATGTAAACTTGGCTACACAGGAACTGAATTCCAAAACAGAACAGGGTCTCAAATTTAGAAAACCAACTTATGCTTGCTTAAGGGGAAAGGTGAGTTGGGGTGCTGCATAAAACCAGAGATTGAAATGAGCACAGATAAAGTTCCTTAAGCCAAATATGGAATAGACAAGAGCTACTCCTTGCTCAACGAAATGGACTCAACACCCCATATTAAACGCCTAAGAATGTACCTGACTAGTAAGTATCTTAAAACCTATGGATTGCTATGTCTCCAAAAAAGAATCAAGCGTGTGTACAGGGGCATAAACGCAGCAGTGATAGGATTGGAGAGGTTCGGTGAGCAAATGAAGACCCTTTGAAGTCATATTGCATGGTACCCATTCCACGGGTCTCAACTCTCCAGGTTTAAGGTATTCTTCCTTCAGCTAAAATATGCATGTGGAACCCAGAGTATGATCAACCGTGTGAACGGGAGACGTGTTCAAATATGTCTCAGTTTTCCACCCCTGGTACTCGGGTGCAACATTCCAGACGCTTTACTAACTCTCACGACTTGGAGAGTCAGCGCCTTTAACCTCCTGTTTGGCACACTTTGCAAATTCTGCGGAAGATGAACAGGAATAGAGAGAACCAATGAGAGACTAGCTAGACGTGTCTGGACGGGCAAATTTAACTCTCATTTCCCACCAGGAAGAGGAAATAACCAAAGGCTCAGCGTGCCGTGCCGGAACCAGGTTAGGGCCTGAAGCCATCCTGCGGGGTTGCGGCCAGCTCAAAAGAAAGCGAGTTGAAGAAAGGAGCTCAGGGGCACTGTAATTCACAAACCTGCAGAGTTATAAATGACAGCTATCGTCCAAAAATATACTGAAGTAAGGCTGCCAAGAGGACTTGAAAGCGGGGCAGAATTGCAGGAAACCGATTTCAGGAGGTAGACTGGAATTGCATTGAAAGCATAGGAAAAGAGGCAGAACGTCCACAATGATGCACTTGGCCAAAAACGGCGTATGCGTTTTTTCCTGAATATATTCAGGAGAAAACGCATACGCCCTTTTTGGCCAACCAAGCAAGCTTGCAAAGGAAATCTGCACTACGATGAAGTCTCACTTCCCCCCGGTCAAAAGGGCCATCTGAAAAAAGTGTAAAATCCAGCAAGGCAGGACAGGCCATGGAGACCTGGGAGCCTTGTTATGCTGATGGGCGAGATGTAAATTGCCAACAGACACTCGGGAGAAGTGTATGGTGTTTCCTGAAACATCTAAAAAACAAAGCAACAGAGCCTAGGGCACTTCCACTTATGGTCCTATAGCTTAGGGAAATTAAAATCAAAAAGACACAGCCACCCCAAAGTTTGGAAAGTGTCTGTTTACAAGAACCTCGTTTACAGTACAAGTTCAACATCGCAGAAAGTGAAAAATGGATAAAGAAGTTGTGGTATTTACTTACAAAGCAATATCACTCAGCAATGAAATCTATGTCATCAGGCCCTTAGCAGCACAATGAGTGGATTCAGGTATGATGCTTCTAACTGAAATAAGTCACACAGAAAAAGAAACATCATAAGATATCAGTAATACACGGAATGTAAACTTGGCTACACAGGAACTGAATTCCAGAACAGAACAGGGTCTCAAATTTAGAGAACCAACTTATGCTTGCTTAAGGGGAAAGGTGAGTTGGGGTGCTGCATAAAACCAGAGATTGAAATGAGCACAGATAAAGTTCCTTAAGCCAAATATGGAATAGACAAGAGCTACTCCTTGCTCAACGAAATGGACTCAACACCGCATATTAAACGCCTAAGAATGTACCTGACTAGTAAGTATCTTAAAACCTATGGATTGCTATGTCTCCAAAAGAGAATCAAGTGTGTGAACAGGGGCATAAACGCAGCAGTGATAGGATTGGGGAGGTTCGGTGAGCAAACGAAGACCCTTTGAAGTCATATTGCATGGTACCCATTCCACGGGTCTCAACTCTCCAGGTTTAAGGTATTCTTCCTTCAGCTAAAATATGCATGTGGAACCCAGAGTATGATCAACCGTGTGAACGGGAGACGTGTTCAAATATGTCTCAGTTTTCCTCCCCTAGTACTCGGATGCAACATTCCAGACGCTTTACTAACACTCTCCCCACTTGGAGAGTCAGCGCCTTTAACCTCCTGTTTGGTCCAGTTTGCAATTTCTGCGGAAGATGAACACAAATAGGGAGAACCAATGAGAGACTAGCTGGAGGTGTCTGGACGGGCAAATTTAACTCTCATTTCCCACCAGGAAGAGGAAATAACCAAAGGCTCAGCGTGCCGTGCCAGAACCAGATTAGGGCCTGAAGCCATCCTGCGGTGTTGCGGCCAGCTCAAAAGAAAGCGAGTTGAAGAAAGGAGCTCAGGGGCACTGTAATTCACAAACCTGCAGAGTTATAAATGACAGCTATCGTCCAAAAATATACTGAAGTAAGGCTGCCAAGAGGACTTGAAAGCGGGGCAGAATTGCAGGAAACCGATTTCAGGAGGTAGACTGGAATTGCATTGAAAGCATAGGAAAAGAGGCAGAACGTCCACAATGATGCACTTGGCCAAAAAGGGCGTATGCGTTTTTTCCTGAATATATTCAGGAAAAAACGCATACGCCCTTTTTGGCCAACCAAGCAAACTTGCAATGAAATCTGCACTACAATGAAGTCTCACTTCGCCCCGGTCAAAAGGGCCATCTGAAAAAAGTGTAAAATCCAGAAAGGCAGGACAGGCCATGGAGAACTGGGAGCCTTGTTATGCTGATGGGCGGGATGTAAATTGCCAACAGACACTCGGGAGAAGTGTATGGTGTTTCCTGAAACATCTAAAAAACAAAGCAACAGAGCCTAGGGCACTTCCACTTATGGTCCTATAGCTTAGGGAAATTAAAATCAAAAAGACACAGCCACCCCAAAGTTTGGGACGCCTCTGTTTACAAGAACCTCCTTTACCGTACAAGTTCAATATCACAGAAAGTGAAAAATGGATAAAGAACTTGTGGTACTTACGTACAATGCAGTATCACTCAGCAATGAAATCTATGTCATCAGGCCCGTAGCAGCATAATGAGTGGATTCAGGTACGATGATTCTAACTGAAATAAGTCACACAGAAAAAGAAACATCATAAGATATCACTAATACACAGAATGTAAACTTGGCTACACAGGAACTGAATTCCAAAACAGAACAGGGTCTCAAATTTAGAAAACCAACTTATGCTTGCTTAAGGGGAAAGGTGAGTTGGGGTGCTGCATAAAACCAGAGATTGTAATGAGCACAGATAAAGTTCCTTAAGCCAAATATGGAATAGACAAGAGCTACTCCTTGCTCAACGAAATGGACTCAACACCGCATATTAAACGCCTAAGAATGTACCTGACTAGTAAGTATCTTAAAACCTATGGATTGCTATGTCTCCAAAAGAGAATCAAGCGTGTGTACAGGGGCATAAACGCAGCAGTGATAGGATTGGAGAGGTTCGGTGAGCAAATGAAGACCCTTTGAAGTCATATTGCATGGTACCCATTCCACGGGTCTCAACTCTCCAGGTTTAAGGTATTCTTGCTTCAGCTAAAACATGCATGTGGAACCCAGAGTATGATCAACCGTGTGAACGGGAGACGTGTTCAAATATGTCTCAGTTTTCCTCCCCTGGTACACGGGTGCAACATTCCAGATGCTTTACTAACTCTCCCGACTTGGAGAGTCAGTCCCTTTAACCTCCTGTTTGGCCCACTTTGCAAATTCTGCGGAAGATGAACAGGAATAGCGAGAACCAATGAGAGACTAGATGGAGGTGTCTGGATGGGCAAATTTAACTCTCATTTCCCACCAGGAAGAGGAAATAACCAAAGGCTCAGCGTGCCGTGCCGGAACCACATTAGGGCCTGAAGCCATCCTGCGGTGTTGCGGCCAGCTCAAAAGAAAGCGAGTTGAAGAAAGGAGCTCAGGGGCACTGTAATTCACAAACCTGCAGAGTTATAAATGACAGCTATCGTCCAAAAATATACTGAAGTAAGGCTGCCAAGAAGACTTGAAAGCGGGGCAGAATTGCAGGAAACCGATTTCAGGAGGTAGACTGGAATTGCATTGAAAGCATAGGAAAAGAGGCAGAACGTCCACAATGATGCACTTGGCCAAAAAGGGCGTATGCGTTTTATCCTGAATATATTCAGGAAAAAACGCATACGCGCTTTTTGGCCAACCAAGCAAGCTTTCAAAGGAAATCTGCACTACAATGAAGTCTCACTTCCCCCTGGTCAAAAGGGCCATCTGAAAAAAGTGTAAAATCCAGAAAGGCAGGACAGGCCATGGACAACTGGGAGCCTTGTTATGCTAATGGGCGGGATGTAAATTGCCAACAGACACTCGGGAGAAGTGTATGGTGTTTCCTGAAACATCTAAAAAACAAAGCAACAGAGCCTAGGGCACTTCCACTTATGGTCCTATAGCTTAGGGAAATTAAAATCAAAAGGACACAGCCACCCCAAAGTTTGGGACACCTCTGTTTACAAAAACCTCGTTTACGGTACAAGTTCAATATCACAGAAAGTGAAAAATGGATAAAGAACTTGTGGTACTTACGTACAATGCAGTATCACTCAGCAATGAAATCTATGTCATCAGGCCCGTAGCAGCATAATGAGTGGATTCAGGTACGATGATTCTAACTGAAATAAGTCACACAGAAAAAGAAACATCATAAGATATCACTAATACACGGAATGTAAACTTGGCTACACAGGAACTGAATTACAGAACAGAACAGGGTCTCAAATTTAGAAAACCATCTTATGCTTGCTTAAGGGTAAAGGTGAGCTGGGGTGCTGCATAAAACCAGAGATTAAAATGAGCACAGATAAACTTCCTTAAGCCAAATATGGAATAGACAAGAGCTACTCCTTGCTCAATGAAATGGACTCAACACCGCATATTAAACGCCTAAGAATGTACCTGACTAGTAAGTATCTTAAAACCTATGGTTTGCTGTGTTTCCGAAAGAGAATCAAGCATGTGTACAGGGGCATAAACGCAGCAGTGATAGGATTGGAGAGGTTCGGTGAGCAAATGAAGACCCTTTGAAGACATATTGCATGGTACCCATTCCACGGGTTTCAACTACCCAGGTTTAAGGTATTCTTCCTTCAGCTAAATCATGCATGTGGAACCTAGAGTATGATCAACCATGTGATCGGGATACCTGTTCAAATATGTCTCAGTTTTCGTACCCTGGTACTCGGGTGCAACATTCCAGACGCTTTACTAACACTCTCCCGACTTAGAGAGTCAGTCCCTTTAACCTCCTGTTTGGCCCAGTTTGCAATTTCTGCGGAAGATGAACAGGAATAGCGAGAACCAATGAGAGACTAGCTGGAGGTGTCTGGACGGGCAAATTTAACTCTCATTTCCCACCAGGAAGAGGAATTAACCAAAGTCTCAGCGTGCCGTGCCGGAACCAGATTAGGGCCTGAAGCCATCTTGCGGTGTTGCGGCCAGCTCAAAAGAAAGCGAGTTGAAGAAAGGAGCTCAGGGGCACTGTAATTCACAATCCTGCAGAGTTATAAATGACAGCTATCGTCCAAAAATATACTGAAGTAAGGCTGCCAAGAGGACTTGAAAGCGGGGCAGAATTGCAGGAAACCGATTTCAGGAGGTAGACTGGAATTGCCTTGAAAGCATAGGAAAAGAGGCAGAATGTCCACAATGATGCACTTGGCCAAAAAGGGCGTATGCGTTTTTTCCAGAATATATTCAGGAAAAAACGCATACGCACTTTTTGGCCAACCAAGCAAACTTGCAAAGGAAATCTGCACTACAATGAAGTCTCACTTCCCCCCGGTCAAAAGGGCCATCTGCAAAAATTGTAAAATCCAGAAAGGCAGGACAGGCCATGGGGAACTGGGAGCCTTGTTATGCTGATGGGCGGGTTGTAAATTGCCAACAGACACTCGGGAGAAGTGTATGGTGTTTCCTGAAACATCTAAAAAACAAAGCAACAGAGCCTAGGGCACTTCCACTTATGGTCCTATAGCTTAGGGAAATTAAAATCAAAAAGACACAGCCACCCCAAAGTTCGGGACACCTCTGTTTACAAAAACCTTGTTTACCGTACAAGTTCAATATCACAGAAAGTGAAAAATGGATAAAGAACTTGTGGTACTTACGTACAATGCAGTATCACTCAGCAATGATATCTATGTCATCAGGCCCGTAGCAGCATAATGAGTGGATTCAGGTACGATGATTCTAACTGAAATAAGTCACACAGAAAAAGAAACATCATAAGATATCACTAATACACGGAATGTAAACTTGGCTACACAGGAACTGAATTCCAAAACAGAACAGGGTCTCAAATTTAGAAAACCAACTTATGCTTGCTTAAGGGGAAAGGTGAGATGGGGTGCTGCATAAAACCAGAGATTGAAATGAGCACAGATAAAGTTCCTTAAGCCAAATATGGAATAGACAAGAGCTACTCCTTGCTCAACGAAATGGACTCAACACCCTATATTAAACGCCTAAGAATGTACCAGACTAGTAAGTATCTTAAAACCTATGAATTGCTATGTCTCCAAAAGAGAATCAAGCGTGTGTACAGGGGCATAAACGCAGCAGTGATAGGATTGGAGAGGTTCGGTGAGCAAATGAAGACCCTTTGAAGTCATATTGCATGGTACCCATTCCACGGGTTTCAACTACCCAGGTTTAAGGTATTCTTCCTTCAGCTAAAACATGCATGTGGAACCTAGAGTATGATCAACCGTGTGATCGGGAGACGTGTTCAAATATGTCTCAGTTTTCGTACCCTGGTACTCGGGTGCAACATTCCAGACGCTTTACTAACACTCTCCCGACTTAGAGAGTCAGTCCCTTTAACCTCCTGTTTGGCCCAGTTTGCAATTTCTGCGGAAGATGAACAGGAATAGCGAGAACCAATGAGAGACTAGCTGGAGGTGTCTGGACTGGCAAATTTAACTCTCATTTCCCACCAGGAAAAGGAATTAACCAAAGGCTCAGCATGCCGTGCCGGAACCAGATTAGGGCCTGAAGCCATCCTGCGGTGTTGCGGCCAGCTCAAAAGAAAGCGAGTTGAAGAAAGGAGCTCAGGGGCACTGTAATTCACAAACCTGCAGAGTTATAAATGACAGCTATCGTCCAAAAATATACTGAAGTAAGGCTGCCAAGAGGACTTGAAAGCGGGGCAGAATTGCAGGAAACCGATTTCAGGAGGTAGACTGGAATTGCATTGAAAGCATAGGAAAAGAGGCAGAACGTCCACAATGATGCACTTGGCCAAAAAGGGCGTATGCATTTTTTCCTGAATATATTCAGGAAAAAACGCATACGCCCTTTTTGGCCAACCAAGCAAGCTTGCAAAGGAAATCTGCACTACAATGAAGTCTCACTTCCCCCCGGTCAAAAGGGCCATCTGAAAAAAGTGTAAAATCCAGAAAGGCAGGACAGGCCATGGAGAACTGGGAGCCTTGTTATGCTGATGGGCGGGATGTAAATTGCCAACAGACACTCGCGAGAAGTGTATGGTGTTTCCTGAAACATCTAAAAAACAAAGCTACAGAGCCTAGGGCACTTCCACTTATGGTCCTATAGCTTAGGGAAATGAAAATCAAAAGGACACAGCCACCCCAAAGTTTGGGACACCTCTGTTTACAAGAACCTCGTTTACGGTACAAGTTCAATATCGCAGAAAGTGAAAAATGGATAAAGAACTTGTGGTACTTACGTACAATGCAGTATCACTCAGCAATGAAATCTATGTCATCAGGCCCGTAGCAGCATAATGAGTGGATTCAGGTACGATGATTCTAACTGAAATAAGTCACACAGAAAATGAAACATCATAAGATATCAGTAATACACGGAATGTAAACTTGGCTACACAGGAACTGAATTACAGAACAGAACAGGGTCTCAAATTTAGAAAACCAACTTATGCTTGCTTAAGGGTAAAGGTGAGTTGGGGTGTTGCATAAAACCAGAGATTAAAATGAACACAGATAAACTTCCTTAAGCCAAATATGGAATAGACAAGAGCTACTCCTTGCTCAACGAAATGGACTCAACACCGCGTATTAAATGCCTAAGAATGTACCTGACTAGTAAGTATCTTAAAACCTATGGATTGCTATGTCTCCAAAAGAGAATCAAGCGTGTGTACAGGGGCATAAACGCAGCAGTGATAGGATTGGAGAGGTTCGGTGAGCAAATGAAGACCCTTTGAAGTCATATTGCATGGTACCCATTCCACGGGTTTCAACTACCCAGGTTTAAGGTATTCTTCCTTCAGCTAAAACATGCATGTGGAACCTAGAGTATGATCAACCATGTGATCGGGATACGTGTTCAAATATGTCTCTGTTTTCGTAACCTGGTACTCGGGTGCAACATTCCAGACGCTTTACTAACACTCTCCCGACTTAGAGAGTCAGTCCCTTTAACCTCCTGTTTGGCCCAGTTTGCAATTTCTGCGGAAGATGAACAGGAATAGCGAGAACCAATGAGAGACTAGCTGGAGGTGTCTGGACGGGCAAATTTAACTCTCATTTCCCACCAGGAAGAGGAAATAACCAAAGGCTCAGCGTGCCGTGCCAGAACCAGATTAGGGCCTGAAGCCATCCTGCGGTGTTGCGGCCAGCTCAAAAGAAAGCGAGTTGAAGAAAGGAGCTCAGGGGCACTGTAATTCACAAACCTGCAGAGTTATAAATGACAGCTATCGTCCAAAAATATACTGAAGTAAGGCTGCCAAGAGGACTTGAAAGCGGGGCAGAATTGCAGGAAACCGATTTCAGGAGGTAGACTGGAATTGCATTGAAAGCATAGGAAAAGAGGCAGAACGTCCACAATGATGCACTTGGCCAAAAAGGGCGTATGCGTTTTATCCTGAATATATTCAGGAAAAAACGCATACGCACTTTTTGGCCAACCAAGCAAACTTGCAAAGGAAATCTGCACTACAATGAAGTCTCACTTCCCCCCGGTCAAAAGGGCCATCTGAAAAAAGTGTAAAATCCAGAAAGGCAGGACAGGCCATGGAGAACTGGGAGCCTTGTTATGCTGATGGGCGGGATGTAAATTGCCAACAGACACTCGGGAGAAGTGTATGGTGTTTCCTGAAGCATCTAAAAAACAAAGCAACAGAGCCTAGGGCACTTCCACTTATGGTCCTATAGCTTAGGGAAATTAAAATCAAAAAGACACAGCCACCCCAAAGTTTGGGACGCCTCTGTTTACAAGAACCTCGTTTACCGTACAAGTTCAATATCACAGAAAGTGAAAAATGGATAAAGAACTTGTGGTACTTACGTACAATGCAGTATCACTCAGCAATGAAATCTATGTCATCAGGCCCGTAGCAGCATAATGAGTGGATTCAGGTACGATGATCCTAACTGAAATAAGTCACACAGAAAAAGAAACATCATAAGATATCACTAATACACGGAATGTAAACTTGGCTACACAGGAACTGAATTACAGAACAGAACAGGGTCTCCAATTTAGAAAACCAACTTATGCTTGCTTAAGGGGAAAGGTGAGTTGGGGTGCTGCATAAAACCAGAGATTGAAATGAGCACAGATAAAGTTCCTTAAGCCAAATATGGAATAGACAAGAGCTACTCCTTGCACAACGAAATGGACTCAACACCGCATATTAAACACCTAAGAATGTACCTGACTAGTACGTATCTTAAAACCTATGGATTGCTATGTCTCCAAAAGAGAATCAAGCGTGTGTACAGGGGCATAAACGCAGCAGTGATAGGATTGGAGAGGTTCGGTGAGCAAATGAAGACCCTTTGAAGTCATATTGCATGGTACCCATTCCACGGGTCTCAACTCTCCAGGTTTAAGGTATTCTTCCTTCAGCTAAAACATGCATGTGGAACCCAGAGTATGATCAACTGTGTGAACGGGAGACGTGTTCAAATATGTCTCAGTTTTCCTCCCCTGGTACTCGGGTGCAACATTCCAGACGCTTTACTAACATTCTACCCACTTGGAGAGTCAGTCCCTTTAACCTCCTGTTTGGCCCAGTTTGCAATTTCTGCGGAAGATGAACAGGAATAGCGAGAACCAATGAGAGACTAGCTGGAGGTGTCTGGACGGGCAAATTTAACTCTCATTTCCCACCAGGAAGAGGAATTAACCAAAGGCTCAGCGTGCCGTGCCGGAACCAGATTAGGGCCCGAAACCATCCTGTGGTGTTGCGGCCAGGTCACAAGAAAGCGAGTTGAAGAAAGGAGCTCAGGGGCACTGTAATTCACAAACCTGCAGAGTTATAAATGACAACTATCGTCCAAAAATATACTGAAGTAAGGCTTCCAAGAGGACTTGTAAGCGGGGCAGAATTGCAGGAAACCGATTTCAGGAGGTAGACTGGAATTGCATTGAAAGCATAGGAAAAGAGGCAGAACGTCCACAACGATGCACTTGGCCAAAAAGGGCGTATGCGTTTTTTCCTGAATATATTCAGGAAAAAACGCATACGCCCTTTTTGGCCAACCAAGCAAACTTGCAAAGGAAATCTACACTACAATGAAGTCTCACTTCCCCCCGGTCAAAAGGGCCATCTGAAAAAAGTGTAAAATCCAGAAAGGCAGGACAGGCCATGGAGAACTGGGAGCCTTGTTATGCTGATGGGCGGGATGTAAATTGCCAACAGACACTCGGGAGAAGTGTATGGTGTTTCCTGAAACATCTAAAAAACAAAGCAACAGAGCCTAGGGCACTTCCACTTATGGTCCTATAGCTTAGGGAAATTAAAATCAAAAAGACACAGCCACCCCAAAGTTTGGGACGCCTCTGTTTACAAGAACCTCGTTTAACGTACAAGTTCAATATCACAGAAAGTGAAAAATGGATAAAGAACTTGTGGTACTTACGTACAATGCAGTATCACTCAGCAATGAAATCTATGTCATCAGGCCCGTAGCAGCATAATGAGTGGATTCAGGTACGATGATTCTAACTGAAATAAGTCACACAGAAAAAGAAACATCATAAGATATCAGTAATACACGGAATGTAAACTTGGCTACACAGGAACTGAATTCCAAAACAGAACAGGGTCTCAAATTTAGAAAACCAACTTATGCTTGCTTAAGGGGAAAGGTGAGTTGGGGTGCTGCATAAAACCAGAGATTGAAATGAGCACAGATAAAGTTCCTTAAGCCAAATATGGAATAGACAAGAGCTACTCCTTGCTCAACGAAATGGACTCAACACCCCATATTAAACGCCTAAGAATGTACCTGACTAGTAAGTATCTTAC
The DNA here is from genome assembly GCF_964374135.1 of Grampus griseus. Lineage (NCBI taxonomy): Eukaryota > Metazoa > Chordata > Mammalia > Artiodactyla > Delphinidae > Grampus > Grampus griseus. Next base: position 740,695 of record NW_028133361.1, on the reverse strand, counting down.
AACCTATGGATTGCTATGTCTCCAAAAAAGAATCAAGCGTGTGTACAGGGGCATAAACGCAGCAGTGATAGGATTGGAGAGGTTCGGTGAGCAAATGAAGACCCTTTGAAGTCATATTGCATGGTACCCATTCCACGGGTCTCAACTCTCCAGGTTTAAGGTATTCTTCCTTCAGCTAAAATATGCATGTGGAACCCAGAGTATGATCAACCGTGTGAACGGGAGACGTGTTCAAATATGTCTCAGTTTTCCACCCCTGGTACTCGGGTGCAACATTCCAGACGCTTTACTAACTCTCACGACTTGGAGAGTCAGCGCCTTTAACCTCCTGTTTGGCACACTTTGCAAATTCTGCGGAAGATGAACAGGAATAGCGAGAACCAATGAGAGACTAGCTAGACGTGTCTGGACGGGCAAATTTAACTCTCATTTCCCACCAGGAAGAGGAAATAACCAAAGGCTCAGCGTGCCGTGCCGGAACCACATTAGGGCCTGAAGCCATCCTGCGGTGTTGCGGCCAGCTCAAAAGAAAGCGAGTTGAAGAAAGGAGCTCAGGGGCACTGTAATTCACAAACCTGCAGAGTTATAAATGACAGCTATCGTCCAAAAATATACTGAAGTAAGGCTGCCAAGAAGACTTGAAAGCGGGGCAGAATTGCAGGAAACCGATTTCAGGAGGTAGACTGGAATTGCATTGAAAGCATAGGAAAAGAGGCAGAACGTCCACAATGATGCACTTGGCCAAAAAGGGCGTATGCGTTTTATCCTGAATATATTCAGGAAAAAACGCATACGCGCTTTTTGGCCAACCAAGCAAGCTTTCAAAGGAAATCTGCACTACAATGAAGTCTCACTTCCCCCCGGTCAAAAGGGCCATCTGAAAAAAGTGTAAAATCCAGAAAGGCAGGACAGGCCATGGACAACTGGGAGCCTTGTTATGCTAATGGGCGGGATGTAAATTGCCAACAGACACTCGGGAGAAGTGTATGGTGTTTCCTGAAACATCTAAAAAACAAAGCAACAGAGCCTAGGGCACTTCCACTTATGGTCCTATAGCTTAGGGAAATTAAAATCAAAAGGACACAGCCACCCCAAAGTTTGGGACACCTCTGTTTACAAAAACCTCGTTTACGGTACAAGTTCAATATCACAGAAAGTGAAAAATGGATAAAGAACTTGTGGTACTTACGTACAATGCAGTATCACTCAGCAATGAAATCTATGTCATCAGGCCCGTAGCAGCATAATGAGTGGATTCAGGTACGATGATTCTAACTGAAATAAGTCACACAGAAAAAGAAACATCATAAGATATCACTAATACACGGAATGTAAACTTGGCTACACAGGAACTGAATTACAGAACAGAACAGGGTCTCAAATTTAGAAAACCATCTTATGCTTGCTTAAGGGTAAAGGTGAGCTGGGGTGCTGCATAAAACCAGAGATTAAAATGAGCACAGATAAACTTCCTTAAGCCAAATATGGAATAGACAAGAGCTACTCCTTGCTCAATGAAATGGACTCAACACCGCATATTAAACGCCTAAGAATGTACCTGACTAGTAAGTATCTTAAAACCTATGGTTTGCTGTGTTTCCGAAAGAGAATCAAGCATGTGTACAGGGGCATAAACGCAGCAGTGATAGGATTGGAGAGGTTCGGTGAGCAAATGAAGACCCTTTGAAGACATATTGCATGGTACCCATTCCACGGGTTTCAACTACCCAGGTTTAAGGTATTCTTCCTTCAGCTAAATCATGCATGTGGAACCTAGAGTATGATCAACCATGTGATCGGGATACCTGTTCAAATATGTCTCAGTTTTCGTACCCTGGTACTCGGGTGCAACATTCCAGACGCTTTACTAACACTCTCCCGACTTAGAGAGTCAGTCCCTTTAACCTCCTGTTTGGCCCAGTTTGCAATTTCTGCGGAAGATGAACAGGAATAGCGAGAACCAATGAGAGACTAGCTGGAGGTGTCTGGACGGGCAAATTTAACTCTCATTTCCCACCAGGAAGAGGAATTAACCAAAGTCTCAGCGTGCCGTGCCGGAACCAGATTAGGGCCTGAAGCCATCTTGCGGTGTTGCGGCCAGCTCAAAAGAAAGCGAGTTGAAGAAAGGAGCTCAGGGGCACTGTAATTCACAATCCTGCAGAGTTATAAATGACAGCTATCGTCCAAAAATATACTGAAGTAAGGCTGCCAAGAGGACTTGAAAGCGGGGCAGAATTGCAGGAAACCGATTTCAGGAGGTAGACTGGAATTGCCTTGAAAGCATAGGAAAAGAGGCAGAATGTCCACAATGATGCACTTGGCCAAAAAGGGCGTATGCGTTTTTTCCAGAATATATTCAGGAAAAAACGCATACGCACTTTTTGGCCAACCAAGCAAACTTGCAAAGGAAATCTGCACTACAATGAAGTCTCACTTCCCCCCGGTCAAAAGGGCCATCTGCAAAAATTGTAAAATCCAGAAAGGCAGGACAGGCCATGGGGAACTGGGAGCCTTGTTATGCTGATGGGCGGGTTGTAAATTGCCAACAGACACTCGGGAGAAGTGTATGGTGTTTCCTGAAACATCTAAAAAACAAAGCAACAGAGCCTAGGGCACTTCCACTTATGGTCCTATAGCTTAGGGAAATTAAAATCAAAAAGACACAGCCACCCCAAAGTTCGGGACACCTCTGTTAACAAAAACCTTGTTTACCGTACAAGTTCAATATCACAGAAAGTGAAAAATGGATAAAGAACTTGTGGTACTTACGTACAATGCAGTATCAATCAGCAATGATATCTATGTCATCAGGCCCGTAGCAGCATAATGAGTGGATTCAGGTACGATGATTCTAACTGAAATAAGTCACACAGAAAAAGAAACATCATAAGATATCACTAATACACGGAATGTAAACTTGGCTACACAGGAACTGAATTCCAAAACAGAACAGGGTCTCAAATTTAGAAAACCAACTTATGCTTGCTTAAGGGGAAAGGTGAGATGGGGTGCTGCATAAAACCAGAGATTGAAATGAGCACAGATAAAGTTCCTTAAGCCAAATATGGAATAGACAAGAGCTACTCCTTGCTCAACGAAATGGACTCAACACCCTATATTAAACGCCTAAGAATGTACCAGACTAGTAAGTATCTTAAAACCTATGAATTGCTATGTCTCCAAAAGAGAATCAAGCGTGTGTACAGGGGCATAAACGCAGCAGTGATAGGATTGGAGAGGTTCGGTGAGCAAATGAAGACCCTTTGAAGTCATATTGCATGGTACCCATTCCACGGGTTTCAACTACCCAGGTTTAAGGTATTCTTCCTTCAGCTAAAACATGCATGTGGAACCTAGAGTATGATCAACCGTGTGATCGGGAGACGTGTTCAAATATGTCTCAGTTTTCGTACCCTGGTACTCGGGTGCAACATTCCAGACGCTTTACTAACACTCTCCCGACTTAGAGAGTCAGTCCCTTTAACCTCCTGTTTGGCCCAGTTTGCAATTTCTGCGGAAGATGAACAGGAATAGCGAGAACCAATGAGAGACTAGCTGGAGGTGTCTGGACTGGCAAATTTAACTCTCATTTCCCACCAGGAAAAGGAATTAACCAAAGGCTCAGCATGCCGTGCCGGAACCAGATTAGGGCCTGAAGCCATCCTGCGGTGTTGCGGCCAGCTCAAAAGAAAGCGAGTTGAAGAAAGGAGCTCAGGGGCACTGTAATTCACAAACCTGCAGAGTTATAAATGACAGCTATCGTCCAAAAATATACTGAAGTAAGGCTGCCAAGAGGACTTGAAAGCGGGGCAGAATTGCAGGAAACCGATTTCAGGAGGTAGACTGGAATTGCATTGAAAGCATAGGAAAAGAGGCAGAACGTCCACAATGATGCACTTGGCCAAAAAGGGCGTATGCATTTTTTCCTGAATATATTCAGGAAAAAACGCATACGCCCTTTTTGGCCAACCAAGCAAGCTTGCAAAGGAAATCTGCACTACAATGAAGTCTCACTTCCCCCCGGTCAAAAGGGCCATCTGAAAAAAGTGTAAAATCCAGAAAGGCAGGACAGGCCATGGAGAACTGGGAGCCTTGTTATGCTGATGGGCGGGATGTAAATTGCCAACAGACACTCGCGAGAAGTGTATGGTGTTTCCTGAAACATCTAAAAAACAAAGCTACAGAGCCTAGGGCACTTCCACTTATGGTCCTATAGCTTAGGGAAATGAAAATCAAAAGGACACAGCCACCCCAAAGTTTGGGACACCTCTGTTTACAAGAACCTCGTTTACGGTACAAGTTCAATATCGCAGAAAGTGAAAAATGGATAAAGAACTTGTGGTACTTACGTACAATGCAGTATCACTCAGCAATGAAATCTATGTCATCAGGCCCGTAGCAGCATAATGAGTGGATTCAGGTACGATGATTCTAACTGAAATAAGTCACACAGAAAAAGAAACATCATAAGATATCAGTAATACACGGAATGTAAACTTGGCTACACAGGAACTGAATTACAGAACAGAACAGGGTCTCAAATTTAGAAAACCAACTTATGCTTGCTTAAGGGTAAAGGTGAGTTGGGGTGTTGCATAAAACCAGAGATTAAAATGAACACAGATAAACTTCCTTAAGCCAAATATGGAATAGACAAGAGCTACTCCTTGCTCAACGAAATGGACTCAACACTGCATATTAAATGCCTAAGAATGTACCTGACTAGTAAGTATCTTAAAACCTATGGATTGCTATGTCTCCAAAAGAGAATCAAGCGTGTGTACAGGGGCATAAACGCAGCAGTGATAGGATTGGAGAGGTTCGGTGAGCAAATGAAGACCCTTTGAAGACTTATTGCATGGTACCCATTCCACGGGTTTCAACTACCCAGGTTTAAGGTATTCTTCCTTCAGCTAAAACATGCATGTGGAACCTAGAGTATGATCAACCATGTGATCGGGATACGTGTTCAAATATGTCTCTGTTTTCGTAACCTGGTACTCGGGTGCAACATTCCAGACGCTTTACTAACACTCTCCCGACTTAGAGAGTCAGTCCCTTTAACCTCCTGTTTGGCCCAGTTTGCAATTTCTGCGGAAGATGAACAGGAATAGCGAGAACCAATGAGAGACTAGCTGGAGGTGTCTGGACGGGCAAATTTAACTCTCATTTCCCACCAGGAAGAGGAAATAACCAAAGGCTCAGCGTGCCGTGCCAGAACCAGATTAGGGCCTGAAGCCATCCTGCGGTGTTGCGGCCAGCTCAAAAGAAAGCGAGTTGAAGAAAGGAGCTCAGGGGCACTGTAATTCACAAACCTGCAGAGTTATAAATGACAGCTATCGTCCAAAAATATACTGAAGTAAGGCTGCCAAGAGGACTTGAAAGCGGGGCAGAATTGCAGGAAACCGATTTCAGGAGGTAGACTGGAATTGCATTGAAAGCATAGGAAAAGAGGCAGAACGTCCACAATGATGCACTTGGCCAAAAAGGGCGTATGCGTTTTATCCTGAATATATTCAGGAAAAAACGCATACGCACTTTTTGGCCAACCAAGCAAACTTGCAAAGGAAATCTGCACTACAATGAAGTCTCACTTCCCCCCGGTCAAAAGGGCCATCTGAAAAAAGTGTAAAATCCAGAAAGGCAGGACAGGCCATGGAGAACTGGGAGCCTTGTTATGCTGATGGGCGGGATGTAAATTAAAAACAGACACCCGGGAGAAGTGTATGGTGTTTCCTGAAGCATCTAAAAAACAAAGCAACAGAGCCTAGGGCACTTCCACTTATGGTCCTATAGCTTAGGGAAATTAAAATCAAAAAGACACAGCCACCCCAAAGTTTGGGACGCCTCTGTTTACAAGAACCTCGTTTACCGTACAAGTTCAATATCACAGAAAGTGAAAAATGGATAAAGAACTTGTGGTACTTACGTACAATGCAGTATCACTCAGCAATGAAATCTATGTCATCAGGCCCGTAGCAGCATAATGAGTGGATTCAGGTACGATGATCCTAACTGAAATAAGTCACACAGAAAAAGAAACATCATAAGATATCACTAATACACGGAATGTAAACTTGGCTACACAGGAACTGAATTACAGAACAGAACAGGGTCTCAAATTTAGAGAACCAACTTATGCTTGCTTAAGGGTAAAGGTGAGTTGGGGTGCTGCATAAAACCAGAGATTGAAATGAGCACAGATAAAGTTCCTTAAGCCAAATATGGAATAGACAAGAGCTACTCCTTGCTCAACGAAATGGACTCAACACCGCATATTAAACGCCTAAGAATGTACCTGACTAGTAAGTGTCTTAAAACCCATGGATTGCTATGTCTCCAAAAGAGAATCAAGCATGTGTACAGGGGCATAAACGCAGCAGTGATAGGATTGGAGAGGTTCGGTGAGCAAATGAAGACCCTTTGAAGTCATATTGCATGGTACCCATTCCACGGATTTCAACTACCCAGGTTTAAGGTATTCTTCCTTCAGCTAAAACATGCATGTGGAACCTAGAGTATGATCAACCATGTGATCAGGAGACGTGTTCAAATACGTCTCAGTTTTCATACCCTGGTACTCGGGTGCAACATTCCAGACGCCTTACTAACACTCTCCCGACTTGGAGAGTCAGTCCCTTTAAACTCCTGTTTGGCCCAGTTTGCAATTTCTGCGGAAGATGAACAGGAATAGCAAGAACCAATGAGAGACTAGCTGGAGGTGTCTGGACGGGCAAATTTAACTCTCATTTCCCACCAGGAAGAGGAATTAACCAAAGGCTCAGCGTGCCGTGCCGAAACCAGATTATGGTCTGAAGCCATCCTGTGGTGTTGCGGCTAGCTCACAAGAAAGTGAGTTGAAGAAAGGAGCTCTGGGGCACTGTAATTCACAAACCTGCAGAGTTATAAATGACAGCTATCGTCCAAAAATATACTGAAGTAAGGCTGCCAAGAGGACTTGAAAGCGGGGCAGAATTGCAGGAAACCGATTTCAGGAGGTAGACTGGAATTGCATTGAAAGCATAGGAAAAGAGGCAGAACGTCCACAATGATGCACTTCGCCAAAAAGGGCGTATGCATTTTTTCCTGAATATATTCAGGAAACAACGCATACGCCCTTTTTGGCCAACCAAGCAAGCTTGCAAAGGAAATCTGCACTACAATGAAGTCTCACTTCCCCCCGCTCAAAAGGGTCATCTGAAAAAAGTGTAAAATCCAGAAAGGCAGGACAGGCAATGGAGAACTGGGAGCCTTGTTATGCTGATGGGCGGGATGTAAATTGCCAACAGACACTCCGGAGAAGTGTATGGTGTTTCCTGAAACATCTAAAAAACAAAGCAACAGAGCCTAGGGCACTTCCACTTATGGTCTTACAGCTTAGGGAAATTAAAATCAAAAAGACACAGCCACCCCAAAGTTTGCGAGGCCTCTGTTTACAAGAACCTCGTTTACAGTACAAGTTCAACATCGCAGAAATTGAAAAATGGATAAAGAACTTGTGGTACTTACGTACAATGCAGTATCACTCAGCAATGAAATCTATGTCATCAGGCCCGTAGCAGCATAATGAGTGGATTCAGGTACGATGATTCTAACTGAAATAAGTCACACAGAAAAAGAAACATCATAAGATATCAGTAATACACGGAATGTAAACTTGGCTACACAGGAACTGAATTCCAAAACAGAACAGGGTCTCAAATTTAGAAAACCAACTTATGCTTGTTTAAGGGGAAAGGTGAGTTGCGGTGCTGCATAAAACCAGAGATTGAAATGAGCACAGATAAAGTTCCTTAAGCCAAATATGGAATAGACAAGAGCTACTCCTTGCTCAATGAAATGGACTCAACACCGCATATTAAACGCCTAAGAATGTACCTGACTAGTAAGTATCTTAAAACCTATGGATTGCTATGTCTCCGAAAGAGAATCAAGCATGTGTACAGGGGCATAAATGCAGCATTGATAGGATTGGAGATGTTCGGTGAGCAAATGAAGACCCTTTTAAGGCATATTGCATGGTACCCATTCCACGGGTTTCAACTACCCAGGTTTAAGGTATTCTTCCTTCAGCTGAAACAGGCATGTGGAACCTAGAGTATGATCAACCATGTGATCGGGAGACGTGTTCAAATATGTCTCAGTTTTCATACCCTGGTACTCGGGTGCAACATTCCACACGCTTTACTAACACTCTCCCGACTTGGAGAGTCAGTCCCTTTAACCTCCTGTTTGGCCCAGTTTGCAATTTCTGCGGAAGATGAACAGGAATAGCGAGAACCAATGAGAGACTAGCTGGAGGTGTCTGGACGGGCAAATTTAACTCTCATTTCCCACCAGGAAGAGGAATTAACCAAAGGCTCAGCGTGCCGTGCCGGAACCAGATTAGGGCCTGAAGCCATCCTGCTGTGTTGTGGCCAGGTCACAAGAAAGCGAGTTGAAGAAAGGAGCTCAGGGGCACTGTAATTCACAAACATGCACAGTTATAAATGACAGCTATCGTCCAAAAATATACTGAAGTAAGGCTGCCAAGAGGACTTGAAAGCGGGGCAGAATTGCAGGAAACCAATTTCAGGAGGTAGACTGCAATTGCATTGAAAGCATAGGAAAAGAGGCAGAACGTCCACAATGATGCACTTGGCCAAAAGGGCGTATGCGTTTTTTCCTGAATATATTCAGGAAAAAACGCATACGCCCTTTTTGGCCAACCAAGCAAACTTGCAAAGGAAATCTGCACTACAATGAAGTCTCACTTCCCCCCGGTCAAAAGGGCCATCTGAAAAAAGTGTAAAATCCAGAAAGGCAGGACAGGCCATGGAGATCTGGGAGCCTTGTTATGCTGATGGGCGGGATGTAAATTGCCAACAGACACTCGGGAGAAGTGTATGGTGTTTCCTGAAACATCTAAAAAACAAACAACAGAGCCTAGGGCACTTCCAATTATGGTCCTATAGCTTAGGGAAATTAGAATCAAAAGGACACAGCCACCCCAAAGTTTGGGACACCTCTGTTTACAAGAACCTCGTTTACGGTACAAGTTCAATATCACAGAAAGTGAAAAATGGATAAAGAACTTGTGGTACTTACGTACAATGCAGTATCACTCAGCAATGAAATCTATGTCATCAGGCCCGTAGCATCATAATGAGTGGATTCAGGTACGATGATTTTAGCTGAAATAAGTCACACAGAAAAAGAAACATCATAAGATATCACTAATACACGGAATGTAAACTTGGCTACACAGGAACTGAATTACAGAACAGAACAGGGTCTCAAATTTAGAAAACCAACTTATGCTTGCTTAAGGGTAAAGGTGAGTTGGGGTGCTGCATAAAACCAGAGATTAAAATGAGCACAGATAAACTTCTTAAGCCAAATATGGAATAGACAAGAGCTACGCCTTGCTCAACGAAATGGACTAAACACCGCATATTAAACGCCTAAGAATGTACCTGACTAGTAAGTATCTTAAAACCTATGGATTGCTGTGTCTCCGAAAGAGAATCAAGCATATGTACAGGGGCATAAACGCAGCAGTGATAGGATTGGAGAGGTTCGGTGAGCAAATGAAGACCCTTTGAAGACATATTTCATGGTACCCATTCCACTTGTTTCAACTACCCAGGTTTAAGGTGTTCTTCCTTCAGCTAAAACATGCATGTGGAACCTAGAGTATGATCAACCATGTGATCGGGATACGTGTTCAAATATGTCTCAGTTTTCGTACCCTGGTACTCGGATGCAACATTCCAGACGCTTTACTAACACTCTCCCGACTTAGAGAGTCAGTCCCTTTAACCTCCTGTTTGGCCCAGTTTGCAATTTCTGCGGAAGATGAACAGGAATAGCGAGAACCAATGAGAGACTAGCTGGAGGTGTCTGCACGGGCAAATTTAACTCTCATTTCCCACCAGGAAGAGGAATTAACCAAAGGCTCAGCGTGCCGTGCCGGAACCAGATTAGGGCCTGAAGCCATCCTGCGGTGTTGCGGCCAGCTCAAAAGAAAGCGAGTTGAAGAAAGGAGCTCAGGGGCACTGTAATTCACAAAACTGCAGAGTTATAAATGACAGCTATCGTCCAAAAATATACTGAAGTAAGGCTGCCAAGAGGACTTGAAAGCGGGGCAGAATTGCAGGAAACCGATTTCAGGAGGTAGACTGGAATTGCATTGAAAGCATAGGAAAAGTGGAAGAACGTCCACAATGATGCACTTGGCCAAAAAGGGCGTATGCGTTTTATCCTGAATATATTCAGGAAGAAACGCATACGCCCTTTTTGGCCAACCAAGCAAACTTGCAAAGGAAATCTGCACTACAATGAAGTCTCACTTCCCCCCGGTCAAAAGGGCCATCTGAAAAAAGTGTAAAATCCAGAAAGGCAGGACAGGCCATGGAGAACTGGGAGCCTTGTTATGCTGATGGGCGGGATGTAAATTGCCAACAGACACTCGGGAGAAGTGTATGGTGTTTCCTGAAACATCTAAAAAACAAAGCAACAGAGCCTAGGGCACTTCCACTTATGGTCCTATAGCTTAGGGAAATTAAAATCAAAAAGACACAGCCACCCCAAAGTTTGGGACGCCTCTGTTTACAAGAACCTCGTTTACCGAAAAACTTCAATATCACAGAAAGTGAAAAATGGATAAAGAACTTGTGGTACTTACGTACAATGCAGTATCACTCAGCAATGAAATCTATGTCATCAGGCCCATAGCAGCATAATGAGTGGATTCAGGTACGATGATTCTAACTGAAATAAGTCACACAGAAAAAGAAACATCATAAGATATCAGTAATACACGGAATGTAAACTTGGCTACACAGGAACTGAATTCCAAAACAGAACAGGGTCTCAAATTTAGAAAACCAACTTATGCTTGCTTAAGGGTAAAGGTGAGTTGGGGTGCTGCATAAAACCAGAGATTGAAATGAGCACAGATAAAGTTCCTTAAGCCAAATATGGAATAGACAAGAGCTACTCCTTGCTCAACAAAATGGACTCAACACCCCATATTAAACGCCTAAGAATGTACCTGACTAGTAAGTATCTTAAAACCTATGGATTGCTATGTCTCCAAAAGAGAATCAAGCGTGTGTACAGGAGCATAAATGCAGCAGTGATAGGATTGGAGAGGTTCGATGAGCAAATGAAGACCCTTTGAAGTCATATTGCATGGTACCCATTCCACGGGTCTCAACTCTCCAGGTTTAAGGTATTCTTCCTTCAGCTAAAACATGCATGTGGAACCCAGAGTATGATCAACCGTGTGAACAGGAGATGTGTTCAGATATGTCTCAGTTTTCCTCCCCTGGTACTCGGGTGCAACATTCCAGACGCTTTACTAACACTCTCCCCACTTGGAGAGTCAGCGCCTTTAACCTCCTGTTTGGCCCAGTTTGCAATTTCTGCGGAAGATGAAGAGGAATAGGGAGAACCAATGAGAGACTAGCTGGAGGTGTCTGGACGGGCAAATTTAACTCTCATTTCCCACCAGGAAGAGGAAATAACCAAAGGCTCAGTGTGCCGTGCCGGAAACAGATTAGGGCCTGAAGCCATCCTGCGGTGTTGCGGCCAGGTCACAAGAAAGCGAGTTGAAGAAAGGAGCTCAGGGGCACTGTAATTCACAAACCTGCAGAGTTATAAATGACAGCTATCGTCCAAAAATATACTGAAGTAAGGCTGCCAAGAGGACTTGAAAGCGGGGCAGAATTGCAGGAAACCGATTTCAGGAGGTAGACTGGAATTGCATTGAAAGCATAGGAAAAGAGGCAGAACGTCCACAATGATGCACTTGGCCAAAAAGGGCGTATGCGTTTTTTCCTGAATATATTCAGGAAAAAACGCATACGCCCTTTTTGGCCAACCAAGCAAGCTTGCAAAGGAAATCTGCACTACAATGAAGTCTCACTTCCCCCCGGTCAAAAGGGCCATCTGAAAAAAGTGTAAAATCCAGAAAGGCAGGACAGGCCATGGAGAACTGGGAGCCTTGTTATGCTGATGGGCGGGATGTAAATTGCCAACAGACACTCGGGAGAAGTGTATGGTGTTTCCTGAAACATCTAAAAAACAAAGCAACAGAGCCTAGGGCACTTCCACTTATGGTCCTATAGCTTAGGGAAATTAAAATCAAAAAGACACAGCCACCCCAAAGTTTGGGACGCCTCTGTTTACAAGAACCTCGTTTACAGTACAAGTTCAACATCGCAGAATGTGAAAAATGGATAAAGAAGTTGTGGTATTTACTTACAAATCAATATCACTCAGCAATGAAATCTATATCATCAGGCCCTTAGCAGCATAATGAGTGGATTCAGGTACGATGATTCTAACTGAAATAAGTCACACAGAAAAAGAAACATCATAAGATATCAGTAATACACGGAATGTAAACTTGGCTACACAGGAACTGAATTCCAAAACAGAACAGGGTCTCAAATTTAGAAAACCAACTTATGCTTGCTTAAGGGTAAAGGTGAGTTGGGGTGCTGCATAAAACCAGAGATTGAAATGAGCACAGATAAAGTTCCTTAAGCCAAATATGGAATAGACAAGAGCTACTCCTTGCTCAACGAAATGGACTCAACACCGCATATTAAACGCCTAAGAATGTAACTGACTAGTAAGTATCTTAAAACCTATGGATTGCTATGTCTCCGAAAGAGAATCAAGCATGTGTACAGGGGCATAAACGCAGCAGTGATAGGATTGGAGAGGTTCGGTGAGCAAATGAAGACCCTTTGAAGTCATATTGCATGGTACCCATTCCACGGGTTTCAACTACCCAGGTTTAAGGTATTCTTCCTTCAGCTAAAACATGCATGTGGAACCTAGAGTATGATCAACCGTGTGATCGGGAGACGTGTTCAAATATGTCTCAGTTTTCGTACCCTGGTACTCGGGTGCAACATTCCAGACGCTTTACTAACACTCTCCCGACTTAGAGAGTCAGTCCCTTTAACCTCCTGTTTGGCCCAGTTTGCAATTTCTGCGGAAGATGAACAGGAATAGCGAGAACCAATGAGAGACTAGCTGGAGGTGTCTGGACTGGCAAATTTAACTCTCATTTCCCACCAGGAAAAGGAATTAACCAAAGGCTCAGCATGCCGTGCCGGAACCAGATTAGGGCCTGAAGCCATCCTGCGGTGTTGCGGCCAGCTCAAAAGAAAGCGAGTTGAAGAAAGGAGCTCAGGGGCACTGTAATTCACAAACCTGCAGAGTTATAAATGACAGCTATCGTCCAAAAATATACTGAAGTAAGGCTGCCAAGAGGACTTGAAAGCGGGGCAGAATTGTAGGAAACCGATTTCAGGAGGTAGACTGGAATTGCATTGAAAGCATAGGAAAAGAGGAAGAACGTCCACAATGATGCACTTGGCCAAAAAGGGCGTATGCGTTTTTTCCTGAATATATTCAGGAAAAAACGCATACGCCCTTTTTGGCCAACCAAGCAAACTTGCAAAGGAAATCTGCACTACAATGAAGTCTCACTTCCCCCCGGTCAAAAGGGCCATCTGAAAAAAGTGTAAAATCCAGAAAGGCAGGACAGGCCATGGAGAACTGGGAGCCTTGTTATGCTGATGGGCGGGATGTAAATTGCCAACAGCCACTCGGGAGAAGTGTATGGTGTTTCCTGAAACATCTAAAAAACAAAGCAACAGAGCCTAGGGCACTTCCACTTATGGTCCTATAGCTTAGGGAAATTAAAATCAAAAAGACACAGCCACCCCAAAGTTTGGGACCCCTCTGTTTACAAGAACCTCGTTTACCGAAAAACTTCAATATCACAGAAAGTGAAAAATGGATAAAGAACTTGTGGTACTTACGTACAATGCAGTATCACTCAGCAATGAAATCTATGTCATCAGGCCCGTAGCAGCATAATGAGTGGATTCAGGTACGATGTTTCTAACTGAAATAAGTCACACAGAAAAAGAAACTTCATAAGATATCACTAATACACGGAATGTAAACTTGGCTACACAGGAACTGAATTCCAAAACAGAACAGGGTCTCAAATTTAGAAAACCAACTTATGCTTGCTTAAGGGTAAAGGTGAGTTGGGGTGCTGCATAAAACCAGAGATTGAAATGAGCACAGATAAATTTCCTTAAGCCAAATATGGAATAGACAAGAGCTACTCCTTGCTCAACGAAATGGACTCAACACCCCATATTAAACGCCTAAGAATGTACCTGAATAGTAAGTATCTTAAAACCTATGGCTTGCTATGTCTCCAAAAGAGAATCAAGCATGTGTACAGGGGCATAAACGCAGCAGTGATAGGATTGGAGAGGTTCGGTGAGCAAATGAAGACCCTTTGAAGTCATATTGCATGGTACCCATTTCACGGGTCTCAACTCTCCAGGTTTAAGGTATTCTTCCTTCAGCTAAAACATGCATGTGGAACCCAGAGTATGATCAACCGTGTGAACGGGAGACGTGTTCAAATATGTCTCAGTTTTCCGCCCCTGGTACTCGGGTGCAACATTCCAGATGCTTTACTAACACTCTCCCGACATGGAGAGTCAGTCCCTTTAACCTCCTGTTTGGCCCAGTTTGCAATTTCTACGGAAGATGAACAGGAATAGCGAGAAACAATGAGAGACTAGCTGGAGGTGTCTGGACGGGCAAATTTAACTCTCATTTCCCACCAGGAAGAGGAAATAACCAAAGGCTCAGCGTGCCGTGCCGGAACCAGATTAGGGCCTGAAGCCATCCTGCGGTGTTGCGGCCAGCTCACAAGAAAGCGAGTTGAAGAAAGGAGCTCAGGGGCACTGTAATTCACAAACCTGCAGAGTTATAAATGACAGCTATCGTCCAAAAATATACTGAAGTAAGGCTGCCAAGAGGACTTGAAAGCGGGGCAGAATTGCAGGAAACCGATTTCAGGATGTAGACTGGAATTGCATTGAAAGCATAGGAAAAGAGGCAGAACGTCCACAATGATGCACTTGGCCAAAAAAGGCGTATGCGTTTTTTCCTGAATATATTCAGGAAAAAACGCATACGCACTTTTTGGCCAACCAAGCAAACTTGCAAAGGAAATCTGCACTACAATGAAGTCTCACTTCCCCCCGGTCAAAAGGGCCATCTGAAAAAAGTGTAAAATCCAGAAAGGCAGGACAGGCCATGGAGAACTGGGAGCCTTGTTATGCTGATGGGCGGGATGTAAATTGCCAACAGACACTCGGGAGAAGTGTATGGTGTTTCCTGAAACATCTAAAAAACAAAGCAACAGAGACTAGGGCACTTCAACTTATGGTCCTATAGCTTAGAGAAATTAAAATCAAAAGGACACAGCCACCCCAAAGTTTGGGACACCTCTGTTTAAAAGAACCTCATTTACGGTACAAGTTAAATATCACAGAAAGTGAAAAATGGATAAAGAACTTGTGGTACTTACGTACAATGCAGTATCACTCAGCAATGAAATCTATGTCATCAGGCCCGTAGCAGCATAATGAGTGGATTCAGGTACGATGATTCTAACTGAAATAAGTCACACAGAAAAAGAAACATCATAAGATATCACTAATACACGGAATGTAAACTTGGCTACACAGGAACTGAATTACAGAACAGAAGAGGGTCTCAAATTTAGAAAACCAACTTATGCTTGCTTAAGGGTAAAGGTGAGTTGGGGTGCTGCATAAAACCAGAGATTAAAATGAGCACAGATAAACTTCCTTAAGCCAAATATGGAATAGACAAGAGCTACGCCTTGCTCAACGAAATGGACTCAACACCGCATATTAAACGCCTAAGAATGTACCTGACTAGTAAGTATTTTAAAACCTATGGATTGCTGTGTCTCCAAAAGAGAATCAAGCATATGTACAGGGGCATAAACGCAGCAGTGATAGGATTGGAGAGGTTCGGTGAGCAAATGAAGACCCTTTGAAGACATATTTCATGGTACCCATTCCACTTGTTTCAACTACCCAGGTTTAAGGTATTCTTCCTTCAGCTAAAACATGCATGTGGAACCTAGAGTATGATCAACCATGTGATTGGGATACGTGTGCAAATATGTCTCAGTTTTCGTACCCTGGTACTCGGATGCAACATTCCAGACGCTTTACTAACACTCTCCCGACTTAGAGAGTCAGTCCCTTTAACCTCCTGTTTGGCCCAGTTTGCAATTTCTGCGGAAGATGAACAGGAATAGCGAGAACCAATGAGAGACTAGCTGGAGGTGTCTGCACGGGCAAATTTAACTCTCATTTCCCACCAGGAAGAGGAATTAACCAAAGGCTCAGCGTGCCGTGCCGGAACCAGATTAGGGCCTGAAGCCATCCTGCGGTGTTGCGGCCAGCTCCAAAGAAAGAGAGTTGAAGAAAGGAGCTCAGGGGCACTGTAATTCACAAACCTGCAGAGTTATAAATGACAGCTATCGTCCAAAAATATACTGAAGTAAGGCTGCCAAGAGGACTTGAAAGCGGGGCAGAATTGCAGGAAACCGATTTCAGGAGGTAGACTGGAATTGCATTGAAAGCATAGAAAAAGAGGCAGAACGTCCACAATGATGCACTTGGCCAAAAAGGGCGTATGCGTTTTTTCCCGAATATATTCAGGAAAAAACGCATACGCCCTTTTTGGCCAACCAAGCAAACTTGCAAAGGAAATCTGCACTACAATGAAGTCTCACTTCCCCCCGGTCAAAAGGGCCATCTGAAAAAAGTGTAAAATCCAGAAAGGCAGGACAGGCCATGGAGAACTGGGAGCCTTGTTCTGCTGATGGGCGGGATGTAAATTGCCAACAGACACTCGGGAGAAGTGTATGGTGTTTCCTGAAACATCTAAAAAACAAAGCAACAGAGCCTAGGGCACTTCCACTTATGGTCCTATAGCTTAGGGAAATTAAAATCAAAAAGACACAGCCACCCCAAAGTTTGGGACGCCTCTGTTTACAAGACCCTCGTTTACCGTACAAGTTCAATATCACAGAAAGTGAAAAATGGATAAAGAACTTGTGGTAGTTACGTACAATGCAGTATCACTCAGCAATGAAATCTATGTCATCAGGCCCGTAGCAGCATAATGAGTGGATTCAGGTACGATGATTCTAACTGAAATAAGTCACACTGAAAAAGAAACATCATAAGATATCACTAATACACGGAATGTAAACTGGGCTACAAAGGAACTGAATTCCAAACCAGAACAGGGTCTCAAATTTAGAAAACCAACTTATGCTTGCTTAAGGGGAAAGGTGAGTTGGGGTGCTGCATAAAACCAGAGATTGAAATGAGCACAGATAAAGTTCCTTAAGCCAAATATGGAATAGACAAGAGCTACTCCTTGCTCAACGAAATGGACTCAACACCCCATATTAAACGCTTAAGAATGTACCTGACTAGTAAGTATCTTAAAACCTATGGCTTGCTATGTCTCCAAAAGAGAATCAAGCATGTGTACAGGGGCATAAACGCAGCAGTGATAGGATTGGAGAGGTTCGGTGAGCAAATGAAGACCCTTTGAAGTCATATTTCATGGTACCCATTCCACGGGTCTCAACTCTCCAGGTTTAAGGTATTCTTCCTTCAGCTAAAACATGCATGTGGAACCCAGAGTATGATCAACCATGTGATCGGGAGACGTGTTCAAATATGTCTCAGTTTTCATACCCTGGTACTCGGGTGCAACATTCCAGACGCTTTACTAACACTCTCCCCACTTGGAGAGTCAGCGCCTTTAACCTCCTGTTTGGCCCAGTTTGCAATTTCTGCGGAAGATGAACAGGAATAGGGAGAACCAATGAGAGACTAGCTGGAGGTGTCTGGAGGGGCAAATTTAACTCTCATTTCCCACCAGGAAGAGGAATTAACCAAAGGCTCAGCATGCCGTGCCGGAACCAGATTAGGGCCTGAAGCCATCCTGCGGTGTTGCGGCCAGCTCACAAGAAAGCGAGTTGAAGAAAGGAGCTCAGGGGCACTGTAATTCACAAACCTGCAGAGTTATAAATGACAGCTATCGTCCAAAATTACACTGAAGTAAGGCTGCCAAGAGGACTTGAAAGCGGGGCAGAATTGCAGGAAACCGATTTCAGGAGGTAGACTGGAATTGCATTGAAAGCATAGGAAAAGAGGAAGAACGTCCACAATGATGCACTTGGCCAAAAACGGCGTATGCGTTTTTTCCTGAATATATTCAGGAAAAAACGCATACGCCCTTTTTGGCCAACCAAGCAAACTTGCAAAGGAAATCTGCACTACAATGAAGTCTCACTTCCCCCCGGTCAAAAGGGCCATCAGAAAAAAGTGTAAAATCCAGAAAGGCAGGACAGGCCATGGAGAACTGGGAGCCTTGTTATGCTGATGGGCGGGATGTAAATTAAAAACAGACACCCGGGAGAAGTGTATGGTGTTTCCTGAAGCATCTAAAAAACAAAGCAACAGAGCCTAGGGCACTTCCACTTATGGTCCTATAGCTTAGGGAAATTAAAATCAAAAAGACACAGCCACCCCAAAGTTTGGGACGCCTCTGTTTACAAGAACCTCGTTTACCGTACAAGTTCAATATCACAGAAAGTGAAAAATGGATAAAGAACTTGTGGTACTTACGTACAATGCAGTATCACTCAGCAATGAAATCTATGTCATCAGGCCCGTAGCAGCATAATGAGTGGATTCAGGTACGATGATTCTAACTGAAATAAGTCACACAGAAAAAGAAACATCATAAGATATCACTAATACACTTAATGTAAACTGGGCTACACAGGAACTGAATTACAGAAGAGAACAGGGTCTCAAATTTAGAAAACCAACTTATGCTTGCTTAAGGGGAAAGGTGAGTTGGGGTGCTGCATAAAACCAGAGATTGAAATGAGCACAGATAAAGTTCCTTAAGCCAAAAATGGAATAGACAAGAGCTACTCCTTGCTCAACGAAATGGACTCAACACCGCATATTAAACGCCTAAGAATGTACCTGACTAGTAAGTATATTAAAACCTATGGATTGCTATGTCTCCGAAAGAGAATCAAGCATGTGTACAGGGGCATAAACGCAGCAGTGATAGGATTGGAGAGGTTCGGTGAGCAAATGAAGACCCTTTGAAGTCATATTGCATGGTACCCATTCCACGGGTTTCAACTACCCAGGTTTAAGGTATTCTTCCTTCAGCTAAAACATGCATGTGGAACCTAGAGTATGATCAACCATGTGATCGGGATACCTGTTCAAATATGTCTCAGTTTTCGTACCCTGGTACTCGGGTGCAACATTCCAGACGCTTTACTAACACTCTCCCGACTTAGAGAGTCAGTCCCTTTAACCTCCTGTTTGGCCCAGTTTGCAATTTCTGCGGAAGATGAACAGGAATAGCGAGAACCAATGAGAGACTAGCTGGAGGTGTCTGGACGGGCAAATTTAACTCTCATTTCCCACCAGGAAGAGGAATTAACCAAAGTCTCAGCGTGCCGTGCCGGAACCAGATTAGGGCCTGAAGCCATCTTGCGGTATTGCGGCCAGCTCAAAAGAAAGCGAGTTGAAGAAAGGAGCTCAGGGGCACTGTAATTCACAATCCTGCAGAGTTATAAATGACAGCTATCGTCCAAAAATATACTGAAGTAAGGCTGCCAAGAGGACTTGAAAGCGGGGCAGAATTGCAGGAAACCGATTTCAGGAGGTAGACTGGAATTGCCTTGAAAGCATAGGAAAAGAGGCAGAATGTCCACAATGATGCACTTGGCCAAAAAGGGCGTATGCGTTTTTTCCAGAATATATTCAGGAAAAAACGCATACGCACTTTTTGGCCAACCAAGCAAACTTGCAAAGGAAATCTGCACTACAATGAAGTCTCACTTCCCCCCGGTCAAAAGGGCCATCTGCAAAAATTGTAAAATCCAGAAAGGCAGGACAGGCCATGGGGAACTGGGAGCCTTGTTATGCTGATGGGCGGGTTGTAAATTGCCAACAGACACTCGGGAGAAGTGTATGGTGTTTCCTGAAACATCTAAAAAACAAAGCAACAGAGCCTAGGGCACTTCCACTTATGGTCCTATAGCTTAGGGAAATTAAAATCAAAAAGACACAGCCACCCCAAAGTTCGGGACACCTCTGTTAACAAAAACCTTGTTTACCGTACAAGTTCAATATCACAGAAAGTGAAAAATGGATAAAGAACTTGTGGTACTTACGTACAATGCAGTATCAATCAGCAATGATATCTATGTCATCAGGCCCGTAGCAGCATAATGAGTGGATTCAGGTACGATGATTCTAACTGAAATAAGTCACACAGAAAAAGAAACATCATAAGATATCACTAATACACGGAATGTAAACTTGGCTACACAGGAACTGAATTCCAAAACAGAACAGGGTCTCAAATTTAGAAAACCAACTTATGCTTGCTTAAGGGGAAAGGTGAGATGGGGTGCTGCATAAAACCAGAGATTGAAATGAGCACAGATAAAGTTCCTTAAGCCAAATATGGAATAGACAAGAGCTACTCCTTGCTCAACGAAATGGACTCAACACCCTATATTAAACGCCTAAGAATGTACCAGACTAGTAAGTATCTTAAAACCTATGAATTGCTATGTCTCCAAAAGAGAATCAAGCGTGTGTACAGGGGCATAAACGCAGCAGTGATAGGATTGGAGAGGTTCGGTGAGCAAATGAAGACCCTTTGAAGTCATATTGCATGGTACCCATTCCACGGGTTTCAACTACCCAGGTTTAAGGTATTCTTCCTTCAGCTAAAACATGCATGTGGAACCTAGAGTATGATCAACCGTGTGATCGGGAGACGTGTTCAAATATGTCTCAGTTTTCGTACCCTGGTACTCGGGTGCAACATTCCAGACGCTTTACTAACACTCTCCCGACTTAGAGAGTCAGTCCCTTTAACCTCCTGTTTGGCCCAGTTTGCAATTTCTGCGGAAGATGAACAGGAATAGCGAGAACCAATGAGAGACTAGCTGGAGGTGTCTGGACTGGCAAATTTAACTCTCATTTCCCACCAGGAAAAGGAATTAACCAAAGGCTCAGCATGCCGTGCCGGAACCAGATTAGGGCCTGAAGCCATCCTGCGGTGTTGCGGCCAGCTCAAAAGAAAGCGAGTTGAAGAAAGGAGCTCAGGGGCACTGTAATTCACAAACCTGCAGAGTTATAAATGACAGCTATCGTCCAAAAATATACTGAAGTAAGGCTGCCAAGAGGACTTGAAAGCGGGGCAGAATTGCAGGAAACCGATTTCAGGAGGTAGACTGGAATTGCATTGAAAGCATAGGAAAAGAGGCAGAACGTCCACAATGATGCACTTGGCCAAAAAGGGCGTATGCATTTTTTCCTGAATATATTCAGGAAAAAACGCATACGCCCTTTTTGGCCAACCAAGCAAGCTTGCAAAGGAAATCTGCACTACAATGAAGTCTCACTTCCCCCCGGTCAAAAGGGCCATCTGAAAAAAGTGTAAAATCCAGAAAGGCAGGACAGGCCATGGAGAACTGGGAGCCTTGTTATGCTGATGGGCGGGATGTAAATTGCCAACAGACACTCGCGAGAAGTGTATGGTGTTTCCTGAAACATCTAAAAAACAAAGCTACAGAGCCTAGGGCACTTCCACTTATGGTCCTATAGCTTAGGGAAATGAAAATCAAAAGGACACAGCCACCCCAAAGTTTGGGACACCTCTGTTTACAAGAACCTCGTTTACGGTACAAGTTCAATATCGCAGAAAGTGAAAAATGGATAAAGAACTTGTGGTACTTACGTACAATGCAGTATCACTCAGCAATGAAATCTATGTCATCAGGCCCGTAGCAGCATAATGAGTGGATTCAGGTACGATGATTCTAACTGAAATAAGTCACACAGAAAAAGAAACATCATAAGATATCAGTAATACACGGAATGTAAACTTGGCTACACAGGAACTGAATTACAGAACAGAACAGGGTCTCAAATTTAGAAAACCAACTTATGCTTGCTTAAGGGTAAAGGTGAGTTGGGGTGTTGCATAAAACCAGAGATTAAAATGAACACAGATAAACTTCCTTAAGCCAAATATGGAATAGACAAGAGCTACTCCTTGCTCAACGAAATGGACTCAACACTGCATATTAAATGCCTAAGAATGTACCTGACTAGTAAGTATCTTAAAACCTATGGATTGCTATGTCTCCAAAAGAGAATCAAGCGTGTGTACAGGGGCATAAACGCAGCAGTGATAGGATTGGAGAGGTTCGGTGAGCAAATGAAGACCCTTTGAAGACTTATTGCATGGTACCCATTCCACGGGTTTCAACTACCCAGGTTTAAGGTATTCTTCCTTCAGCTAAAACATGCATGTGGAACCTAGAGTATGATCAACCATGTGATCGGGATACGTGTTCAAATATGTCTCTGTTTTCGTAACCTGGTACTCGGGTGCAACATTCCAGACGCTTTACTAACACTCTCCCGACTTAGAGAGTCAGTCCCTTTAACCTCCTGTTTGGCCCAGTTTGCAATTTCTGCGGAAGATGAACAGGAATAGCGAGAACCAATGAGAGACTAGCTGGAGGTGTCTGGACGGGCAAATTTAACTCTCATTTCCCACCAGGAAGAGGAAATAACCAAAGGCTCAGCGTGCCGTGCCAGAACCAGATTAGGGCCTGAAGCCATCCTGCGGTGTTGCGGCCAGCTCAAAAGAAAGCGAGTTGAAGA
The DNA here is from genome assembly GCF_964374135.1 of Grampus griseus. Taxonomy (NCBI): domain Eukaryota; kingdom Metazoa; phylum Chordata; class Mammalia; order Artiodactyla; family Delphinidae; genus Grampus; species Grampus griseus. The sequence goes on along the minus strand of NW_028133361.1, from coordinate 718,034 downwards.
AAGGAGCTCAGGGGCACTGTAATTCACAAACCTGCAGAGTTATAAATGACAGCTATCGTCCAAAAATATACTGAAGTAAGGCTGCCAAGAGGACTTGAAAGCGGGGCAGAATTGCAGGAAACCGATTTCAGGAGGTAGACTGGAATTGCATTGAAAGCATAGGAAAAGAGGCAGAACGTCCACAATGATGCACTTGGCCAAAAAGGGCGTATGCGTTTTATCCTGAATATATTCAGGAAAAAACGCATACGCACTTTTTGGCCAACCAAGCAAACTTGCAAAGGAAATCTGCACTACAATGAAGTCTCACTTCCCCCCGGTCAAAAGGGCCATCTGAAAAAAGTGTAAAATCCAGAAAGGCAGGACAGGCCATGGAGAACTGGGAGCCTTGTTATGCTGATGGGCGGGATGTAAATTAAAAACAGACACCCGGGAGAAGTGTATGGTGTTTCCTGAAGCATCTAAAAAACAAAGCAACAGAGCCTAGGGCACTTCCACTTATGGTCCTATAGCTTAGGGAAATTAAAATCAAAAAGACACAGCCACCCCAAAGTTTGGGACGCCTCTGTTTACAAGAACCTCGTTTACCGTACAAGTTCAATATCACAGAAAGTGAAAAATGGATAAAGAACTTGTGGTACTTACGTACAATGCAGTATCACTCAGCAATGAAATCTATGTCATCAGGCCCGTAGCAGCATAATGAGTGGATTCAGGTACGATGATCCTAACTGAAATAAGTCACACAGAAAAAGAAACATCATAAGATATCACTAATACACGGAATGTAAACTTGGCTACACAGGAACTGAATTACAGAACAGAACAGGGTCTCAAATTTAGAGAACCAACTTATGCTTGCTTAAGGGTAAAGGTGAGTTGGGGTGCTGCATAAAACCAGAGATTGAAATGAGCACAGATAAAGTTCCTTAAGCCAAATATGGAATAGACAAGAGCTACTCCTTGCTCAACGAAATGGACTCAACACCGCATATTAAACGCCTAAGAATGTACCTGACTAGTAAGTGTCTTAAAACCCATGGATTGCTATGTCTCCAAAAGAGAATCAAGCATGTGTACAGGGGCATAAACGCAGCAGTGATAGGATTGGAGAGGTTCGGTGAGCAAATGAAGACCCTTTGAAGTCATATTGCATGGTACCCATTCCACGGATTTCAACTACCCAGGTTTAAGGTATTCTTCCTTCAGCTAAAACATGCATGTGGAACCTAGAGTATGATCAACCATGTGATCAGGAGACGTGTTCAAATACGTCTCAGTTTTCATACCCTGGTACTCGGGTGCAACATTCCAGACGCCTTACTAACACTCTCCCGACTTGGAGAGTCAGTCCCTTTAAACTCCTGTTTGGCCCAGTTTGCAATTTCTGCGGAAGATGAACAGGAATAGCAAGAACCAATGAGAGACTAGCTGGAGGTGTCTGGACGGGCAAATTTAACTCTCATTTCCCACCAGGAAGAGGAATTAACCAAAGGCTCAGCGTGCCGTGCCGAAACCAGATTATGGTCTGAAGCCATCCTGTGGTGTTGCGGCTAGCTCACAAGAAAGTGAGTTGAAGAAAGGAGCTCTGGGGCACTGTAATTCACAAACCTGCAGAGTTATAAATGACAGCTATCGTCCAAAAATATACTGAAGTAAGGCTGCCAAGAGGACTTGAAAGCGGGGCAGAATTGCAGGAAACCGATTTCAGGAGGTAGACTGGAATTGCATTGAAAGCATAGGAAAAGAGGCAGAACGTCCACAATGATGCACTTCGCCAAAAAGGGCGTATGCATTTTTTCCTGAATATATTCAGGAAACAACGCATACGCCCTTTTTGGCCAACCAAGCAAGCTTGCAAAGGAAATCTGCACTACAATGAAGTCTCACTTCCCCCCGCTCAAAAGGGTCATCTGAAAAAAGTGTAAAATCCAGAAAGGCAGGACAGGCAATGGAGAACTGGGAGCCTTGTTATGCTGATGGGCGGGATGTAAATTGCCAACAGACACTCCGGAGAAGTGTATGGTGTTTCCTGAAACATCTAAAAAACAAAGCAACAGAGCCTAGGGCACTTCCACTTATGGTCTTACAGCTTAGGGAAATTAAAATCAAAAAGACACAGCCACCCCAAAGTTTGCGAGGCCTCTGTTTACAAGAACCTCGTTTACAATACAAGTTCAACATCGCAGAAATTGAAAAATGGATAAAGAACTTGTGGTACTTACGTACAATGCAGTATCACTCAGCAATGAAATCTATGTCATCAGGCCCGTAGCAGCATAATGAGTGGATTCAGGTACGATGATTCTAACTGAAATAAGTCACACAGAAAAAGAAACATCATAAGATATCAGTAATACACGGAATGTAAACTTGGCTACACAGGAACTGAATTCCAAAACAGAACAGGGTCTCAAATTTAGAAAACCAACTTATGCTTGTTTAAGGGGAAAGGTGAGTTGCGGTGCTGCATAAAACCAGAGATTGAAATGAGCACAGATAAAGTTCCTTAAGCCAAATATGGAATAGACAAGAGCTACTCCTTGCTCAATGAAATGGACTCAACACCGCATATTAAACGCCTAAGAATGTACCTGACTAGTAAGTATCTTAAAACCTATGGATTGCTATGTCTCCGAAAGAGAATCAAGCATGTGTACAGGGGCATAAATGCAGCATTGATAGGATTGGAGATGTTCGGTGAGCAAATGAAGACCCTTTTAAGGCATATTGCATGGTACCCATTCCACGGGTTTCAACTACCCAGGTTTAAGGTATTCTTCCTTCAGCTGAAACAGGCATGTGGAACCTAGAGTATGATCAACCATGTGATCGGGAGACGTGTTCAAATATGTCTCAGTTTTCATACCCTGGTACTCGGGTGCAACATTCCACACGCTTTACTAACACTCTCCCGACTTGGAGAGTCAGTCCCTTTAACCTCCTGTTTGGCCCAGTTTGCAATTTCTGCGGAAGATGAACAGGAATAGCGAGAACCAATGAGAGACTAGCTGGAGGTGTCTGGACGGGCAAATTTAACTCTCATTTCCCACCAGGAAGAGGAATTAACCAAAGGCTCAGCGTGCCGTGCCGGAACCAGATTAGGGCCTGAAGCCATCCTGCTGTGTTGTGGCCAGGTCACAAGAAAGCGAGTTGAAGAAAGGAGCTCAGGGGCACTGTAATTCACAAACATGCACAGTTATAAATGACAGCTATCGTCCAAAAATATACTGAAGTAAGGCTGCCAAGAGGACTTGAAAGCGGGGCAGAATTGCAGGAAACCAATTTCAGGAGGTAGACTGCAATTGCATTGAAAGCATAGGAAAAGAGGCAGAACGTCCACAATGATGCACTTGGCCAAAAGGGCGTATGCGTTTTTTCCTGAATATATTCAGGAAAAAACGCATACGCCCTTTTTGGCCAACCAAGCAAACTTGCAAAGGAAATCTGCACTACAATGAAGTCTCACTTCCCCCCGGTCAAAAGGGCCATCTGAAAAAAGTGTAAAATCCAGAAAGGCAGGACAGGCCATGGAGATCTGGGAGCCTTGTTATGCTGATGGGCGGGATGTAAATTGCCAACAGACACTCGGGAGAAGTGTATGGTGTTTCCTGAAACATCTAAAAAACAAACAACAGAGCCTAGGGCACTTCCAATTATGGTCCTATAGCTTAGGGAAATTAGAATCAAAAGGACACAGCCACCCCAAAGTTTGGGACACCTCTGTTTACAAGAACCTCGTTTACGGTACAAGTTCAATATCACAGAAAGTGAAAAATGGATAAAGAACTTGTGGTACTTACGTACAATGCAGTATCACTCAGCAATGAAATCTATGTCATCAGGCCCGTAGCATCATAATGAGTGGATTCAGGTACGATGATTTTAGCTGAAATAAGTCACACAGAAAAAGAAACATCATAAGATATCACTAATACACGGAATGTAAACTTGGCTACACAGGAACTGAATTACAGAACAGAACAGGGTCTCAAATTTAGAAAACCAACTTATGCTTGCTTAAGGGTAAAGGTGAGTTGGGGTGCTGCATAAAACCAGAGATTAAAATGAGCACAGATAAACTTCTTAAGCCAAATATGGAATAGACAAGAGCTACGCCTTGCTCAACGAAATGGACTAAACACCGCATATTAAACGCCTAAGAATGTACCTGACTAGTAAGTATCTTAAAACCTATGGATTGCTGTGTCTCCGAAAGAGAATCAAGCATATGTACAGGGGCATAAACGCAGCAGTGATAGGATTGGAGAGGTTCGGTGAGCAAATGAAGACCCTTTGAAGACATATTTCATGGTACCCATTCCACTTGTTTCAACTACCCAGGTTTAAGGTGTTCTTCCTTCAGCTAAAACATGCATGTGGAACCTAGAGTATGATCAACCATGTGATCGGGATACGTGTTCAAATATGTCTCAGTTTTCGTACCCTGGTACTCGGATGCAACATTCCAGACGCTTTACTAACACTCTCCCGACTTAGAGAGTCAGTCCCTTTAACCTCCTGTTTGGCCCAGTTTGCAATTTCTGCGGAAGATGAACAGGAATAGCGAGAACCAATGAGAGACTAGCTGGAGGTGTCTGCACGGGCAAATTTAACTCTCATTTCCCACCAGGAAGAGGAATTAACCAAAGGCTCAGCGTGCCGTGCCGGAACCAGATTAGGGCCTGAAGCCACCCTGCGGTGTTGCGGCCAGCTCAAAAGAAAGCGAGTTGAAGAAAGGAGCTCAGGGGCACTGTAATTCACAAAACTGCAGAGTTATAAATGACAGCTATCGTCCAAAAATATACTGAAGTAAGGCTGCCAAGAGGACTTGAAAGCGGGGCAGAATTGCAGGAAACCGATTTCAGGAGGTAGACTGGAATTGCATTGAAAGCATAGGAAAAGAGGAAGAACGTCCACAATGATGCACTTGGCCAAAAAGGGCGTATGCGTTTTATCCTGAATATATTCAGGAAGAAACGCATACGCCCTTTTTGGCCAACCAAGCAAACTTGCAAAGGAAATCTGCACTACAATGAAGTCTCACTTCCCCCCGGTCAAAAGGGCCATCTGAAAAAAGTGTAAAATCCAGAAAGGCAGGACAGGCCATGGAGAACTGGGAGCCTTGTTATGCTGATGGGCGGGATGTAAATTGCCAACAGACACTCGGGAGAAGTGTATGGTGTTTCCTGAAACATCTAAAAAACAAAGCAACAGAGCCTAGGGCACTTCCACTTATGGTCCTATAGCTTAGGGAAATTAAAATCAAAAAGACACAGCCACCCCAAAGTTTGGGACGCCTCTGTTTACAAGAACCTCGTTTACCGAAAAACTTCAATATCACAGAAAGTGAAAAATGGATAAAGAACTTGTGGTACTTACGTACAATGCAGTATCACTCAGCAATGAAATCTATGTCATCAGGCCCATAGCAGCATAATGAGTGGATTCAGGTACGATGATTCTAACTGAAATAAGTCACACAGAAAAAGAAACATCATAAGATATCAGTAATACACGGAATGTAAACTTGGCTACACAGGAACTGAATTCCAAAACAGAACAGGGTCTCAAATTTAGAAAACCAACTTATGCTTGCTTAAGGGTAAAGGTGAGTTGGGGTGCTGCATAAAACCAGAGATTGAAATGAGCACAGATAAAGTTCCTTAAGCCAAATATGGAATAGACAAGAGCTACTCCTTGCTCAACAAAATGGACTCAACACCCCATATTAAACGCCTAAGAATGTACCTGACTAGTAAGTATCTTAAAACCTATGGATTGCTATGTCTCCAAAAGAGAATCAAGCGTGTGTACAGGAGCATAAATGCAGCAGTGATAGGATTGGAGAGGTTCGATGAGCAAATGAAGACCCTTTGAAGTCATATTGCATGGTACCCATTCCACGGGTCTCAACTCTCCAGGTTTAAGGTATTCTTCCTTCAGCTAAAACATGCATGTGGAACCCAGAGTATGATCAACCGTGTGAACAGGAGATGTGTTCAGATATGTCTCAGTTTTCCTCCCCTGGTACTCGGGTGCAACATTCCAGACGCTTTACTAACACTCTCCCCACTTGGAGAGTCAGCGCCTTTAACCTCCTGTTTGGCCCAGTTTGCAATTTCTGCGGAAGATGAAGAGGAATAGGGAGAACCAATGAGAGACTAGCTGGAGGTGTCTGGACGGGCAAATTTAACTCTCATTTCCCACCAGGAAGAGGAAATAACCAAAGGCTCAGTGTGCCGTGCCGGAAACAGATTAGGGCCTGAAGCCATCCTGCGGTGTTGCGGCCAGGTCACAAGAAAGCGAGTTGAAGAAAGGAGCTCAGGGGCACTGTAATTCACAAACCTGCAGAGTTATAAATGACAGCTATCGTCCAAAAATATACTGAAGTAAGGCTGCCAAGAGGACTTGAAAGCGGGGCAGAATTGCAGGAAACCGATTTCAGGAGGTAGACTGGAATTGCATTGAAAGCATAGGAAAAGAGGCAGAACGTCCACAATGATGCACTTGGCCAAAAAGGGCGTATGCGTTTTTTCCTGAATATATTCAGGAAAAAACGCATACGCCCTTTTTGGCCAACCAAGCAAGCTTGCAAAGGAAATCTGCACTACAATGAAGTCTCACTTCCCCCCGGTCAAAAGGGCCATCTGAAAAAAGTGTAAAATCCAGAAAGGCAGGACAGGCCATGGAGAACTGGGAGCCTTGTTATGCTGATGGGCGGGATGTAAATTGCCAACAGACACTCGGGAGAAGTGTATGGTGTTTCCTGAAACATCTAAAAAACAAAGCAACAGAGCCTAGGGCACTTCCACTTATGGTCCTATAGCTTAGGGAAATTAAAATCAAAAAGACACAGCCACCCCAAAGTTTGGGACGCCTCTGTTTACAAGAACCTCGTTTACAGTACAAGTTCAACATCGCAGAATGTGAAAAATGGATAAAGAAGTTGTGGTATTTACTTACAAATCAATATCACTCAGCAATGAAATCTATATCATCAGGCCCTTAGCAGCATAATGAGTGGATTCAGGTACGATGATTCTAACTGAAATAAGTCACACAGAAAAAGAAACATCATAAGATATCAGTAATACACGGAATGTAAACTTGGCTACACAGGAACTGAATTCCAAAACAGAACAGGGTCTCAAATTTAGAAAACCAACTTATGCTTGCTTAAGGGTAAAGGTGAGTTGGGGTGCTGCATAAAACCAGAGATTGAAATGAGCACAGATAAAGTTCCTTAAGCCAAATATGGAATAGACAAGAGCTACTCCTTGCTCAACGAAATGGACTCAACACCGCATATTAAACGCCTAAGAATGTAACTGACTAGTAAGTATCTTAAAACCTATGGATTGCTATGTCTCCGAAAGAGAATCAAGCATGTGTACAGGGGCATAAACGCAGCAGTGATAGGATTGGAGAGGTTCGGTGAGCAAATGAAGACCCTTTGAAGTCATATTGCATGGTACCCATTCCACGGGTTTCAACTACCCAGGTTTAAGGTATTCTTCCTTCAGCTAAAACATGCATGTGGAACCTAGAGTATGATCAACCGTGTGATCGGGAGACGTGTTCAAATATGTCTCAGTTTTCGTACCCTGGTACTCGGGTGCAACATTCCAGACGCTTTACTAACACTCTCCCGACTTAGAGAGTCAGTCCCTTTAACCTCCTGTTTGGCCCAGTTTGCAATTTCTGCGGAAGATGAACAGGAATAGCGAGAACCAATGAGAGACTAGCTGGAGGTGTCTGGACTGGCAAATTTAACTCTCATTTCCCACCAGGAAAAGGAATTAACCAAAGGCTCAGCATGCCGTGCCGGAACCAGATTAGGGCCTGAAGCCATCCTGCGGTGTTGCGGCCAGCTCAAAAGAAAGCGAGTTGAAGAAAGGAGCTCAGGGGCACTGTAATTCACAAACCTGCAGAGTTATAAATGACAGCTATCGTCCAAAAATATACTGAAGTAAGGCTGCCAAGAGGACTTGAAAGCGGGGCAGAATTGTAGGAAACCGATTTCAGGAGGTAGACTGGAATTGCATTGAAAGCATAGGAAAAGAGGAAGAACGTCCACAATGATGCACTTGGCCAAAAAGGGCGTATGCGTTTTTTCCTGAATATATTCAGGAAAAAACGCATACGCCCTTTTTGGCCAACCAAGCAAACTTGCAAAGGAAATCTGCACTACAATGAAGTCTCACTTCCCCCCGGTCAAAAGGGCCATCTGAAAAAAGTGTAAAATCCAGAAAGGCAGGACAGGCCATGGAGAACTGGGAGCCTTGTTATGCTGATGGGCGGGATGTAAATTGCCAACAGCCACTCGGGAGAAGTGTATGGTGTTTCCTGAAACATCTAAAAAACAAAGCAACAGAGCCTAGGGCACTTCCACTTATGGTCCTATAGCTTAGGGAAATTAAAATCAAAAAGACACAGCCACCCCAAAGTTTGGGACCCCTCTGTTTACAAGAACCTCGTTTACCGAAAAACTTCAATATCACAGAAAGTGAAAAATGGATAAAGAACTTGTGGTACTTACGTACAATGCAGTATCACTCAGCAATGAAATCTATGTCATCAGGCCCGTAGCAGCATAATGAGTGGATTCAGGTACGATGTTTCTAACTGAAATAAGTCACACAGAAAAAGAAACTTCATAAGATATCACTAATACACGGAATGTAAACTTGGCTACACAGGAACTGAATTCCAAAACAGAACAGGGTCTCAAATTTAGAAAACCAACTTATGCTTGCTTAAGGGTAAAGGTGAGTTGGGGTGCTGCATAAAACCAGAGATTGAAATGAGCACAGATAAATTTCCTTAAGCCAAATATGGAATAGACAAGAGCTACTCCTTGCTCAACGAAATGGACTCAACACCCCATATTAAACGCCTAAGAATGTACCTGAATAGTAAGTATCTTAAAACCTATGGCTTGCTATGTCTCCAAAAGAGAATCAAGCATGTGTACAGGGGCATAAACGCAGCAGTGATAGGATTGGAGAGGTTCGGTGAGCAAATGAAGACCCTTTGAAGTCATATTGCATGGTACCCATTTCACGGGTCTCAACTCTCCAGGTTTAAGGTATTCTTCCTTCAGCTAAAACATGCATGTGGAACCCAGAGTATGATCAACCGTGTGAACGGGAGACGTGTTCAAATATGTCTCAGTTTTCCGCCCCTGGTACTCGGGTGCAACATTCCAGATGCTTTACTAACACTCTCCCGACATGGAGAGTCAGTCCCTTTAACCTCCTGTTTGGCCCAGTTTGCAATTTCTACGGAAGATGAACAGGAATAGCGAGAAACAATGAGAGACTAGCTGGAGGTGTCTGGACGGGCAAATTTAACTCTCATTTCCCACCAGGAAGAGGAAATAACCAAAGGCTCAGCGTGCCGTGCCGGAACCAGATTAGGGCCTGAAGCCATCCTGCGGTGTTGCGGCCAGCTCACAAGAAAGCGAGTTGAAGAAAGGAGCTCAGGGGCACTGTAATTCACAAACCTGCAGAGTTATAAATGACAGCTATCGTCCAAAAATATACTGAAGTAAGGCTGCCAAGAGGACTTGAAAGCGGGGCAGAATTGCAGGAAACCGATTTCAGGATGTAGACTGGAATTGCATTGAAAGCATAGGAAAAGAGGCAGAACGTCCACAATGATGCACTTGGCCAAAAAAGGCGTATGCGTTTTTTCCTGAATATATTCAGGAAAAAACGCATACGCCCTTTTTGGCCAACCAAGCAAGCTTGCAAAGGAAATCTGCACTACAATGAAGTCTCACTTCCCCCCGGTCAAAAGGGCCATCTGAAAAAAGTGTAAAATCCAGAAAGGCAGGACAGGCCATGGAGAACTGGGAGCCTTGTTATGCTGATGGGCGGGATGTAAATTGCCAACAGACACTCGGGAGAAGTGTATGGTGTTTCCTGAAACATCTAAAAAACAAAGCAACAGAGACTAGGGCACTTCAACTTATGGTCCTATAGCTTAGAGAAATTAAAATCAAAAGGACACAGCCACCCCAAAGTTTGGGACACCTCTGTTTAAAAGAACCTCATTTACGGTACAAGTTAAATATCACAGAAAGTGAAAAATGGATAAAGAACTTGTGGTACTTACGTACAATGCAGTATCACTCAGCAATGAAATCTATGTCATCAGGCCCGTAGCAGCATAATGAGTGGATTCAGGTACGATGATTCTAACTGAAATAAGTCACACAGAAAAAGAAACATCATAAGATATCACTAATACACGGAATGTAAACTTGGCTACACAGGAACTGAATTACAGAACAGAAGAGGGTCTCAAATTTAGAAAACCAACTTATGCTTGCTTAAGGGTAAAGGTGAGTTGGGGTGCTGCATAAAACCAGAGATTAAAATGAGCACAGATAAACTTCCTTAAGCCAAATATGGAATAGACAAGAGCTACGCCTTGCTCAACGAAATGGACTCAACACCGCATATTAAACGCCTAAGAATGTACCTGACTAGTAAGTATTTTAAAACCTATGGATTGCTGTGTCTCCAAAAGAGAATCAAGCATATGTACAGGGGCATAAACGCAGCAGTGATAGGATTGGAGAGGTTCGGTGAGCAAATGAAGACCCTTTGAAGACATATTTCATGGTACCCATTCCACTTGTTTCAACTACCCAGGTTTAAGGTATTCTTCCTTCAGCTAAAACATGCATGTGGAACCTAGAGTATGATCAACCATGTGATTGGGATACGTGTGCAAATATGTCTCAGTTTTCGTACCCTGGTACTCGGATGCAACATTCCAGACGCTTTACTAACACTCTCCCGACTTAGAGAGTCAGTCCCTTTAACCTCCTGTTTGGCCCAGTTTGCAATTTCTGCGGAAGATGAACAGGAATAGCGAGAACCAATGAGAGACTAGCTGGAGGTGTCTGCACGGGCAAATTTAACTCTCATTTCCCACCAGGAAGAGGAATTAACCAAAGGCTCAGCGTGCCGTGCCGGAACCAGATTAGGGCCTGAAGCCATCCTGCGGTGTTGCGGCCAGCTCCAAAGAAAGAGAGTTGAAGAAAGGAGCTCAGGGGCACTGTAATTCACAAACCTGCAGAGTTATAAATGACAGCTATCGTCCAAAAATATACTGAAGTAAGGCTGCCAAGAGGACTTGAAAGCGGGGCAGAATTGCAGGAAACCGATTTCAGGAGGTAGACTGGAATTGCATTGAAAGCATAGAAAAAGAGGCAGAACGTCCACAATGATGCACTTGGCCAAAAAGGGCGTATGCGTTTTTTCCCGAATATATTCAGGAAAAAACGCATACGCCCTTTTTGGCCAACCAAGCAAACTTGCAAAGGAAATCTGCACTACAATGAAGTCTCACTTCCCCCCGGTCAAAAGGGCCATCTGAAAAAAGTGTAAAATCCAGAAAGGCAGGACAGGCCATGGAGAACTGGGAGCCTTGTTCTGCTGATGGGCGGGATGTAAATTGCCAACAGACACTCGGGAGAAGTGTATGGTGTTTCCTGAAACATCTAAAAAACAAAGCAACAGAGCCTAGGGCACTTCCACTTATGGTCCTATAGCTTAGGGAAATTAAAATCAAAAAGACACAGCCACCCCAAAGTTTGGGACGCCTCTGTTTACAAGACCCTCGTTTACCGTACAAGTTCAATATCACAGAAAGTGAAAAATGGATAAAGAACTTGTGGTAGTTACGTACAATGCAGTATCACTCAGCAATGAAATCTATGTCATCAGGCCCGTAGCAGCATAATGAGTGGATTCAGGTACGATGATTCTAACTGAAATAAGTCACACTGAAAAAGAAACATCATAAGATATCACTAATACACGGAATGTAAACTGGGCTACAAAGGAACTGAATTCCAAACCAGAACAGGGTCTCAAATTTAGAAAACCAACTTATGCTTGCTTAAGGGGAAAGGTGAGTTGGGGTGCTGCATAAAACCAGAGATTGAAATGAGCACAGATAAAGTTCCTTAAGCCAAATATGGAATAGACAAGAGCTACTCCTTGCTCAACGAAATGGACTCAACACCCCATATTAAACGCTTAAGAATGTACCTGACTAGTAAGTATCTTAAAACCTATGGCTTGCTATGTCTCCAAAAGAGAATCAAGCATGTGTACAGGGGCATAAACGCAGCAGTGATAGGATTGGAGAGGTTCGGTGAGCAAATGAAGACCCTTTGAAGTCATATTTCATGGTACCCATTCCACGGGTCTCAACTCTCCAGGTTTAAGGTATTCTTCCTTCAGCTAAAACATGCATGTGGAACCCAGAGTATGATCAACCATGTGATCGGGAGACGTGTTCAAATATGTCTCAGTTTTCATACCCTGGTACTCGGGTGCAACATTCCAGACGCTTTACTAACACTCTCCCCACTTGGAGAGTCAGCGCCTTTAACCTCCTGTTTGGCCCAGTTTGCAATTTCTGCGGAAGATGAACAGGAATAGGGAGAACCAATGAGAGACTAGCTGGAGGTGTCTGGAGGGGCAAATTTAACTCTCATTTCCCACCAGGAAGAGGAATTAACCAAAGGCTCAGCATGCCGTGCCGGAACCAGATTAGGGCCTGAAGCCATCCTGCGGTGTTGCGGCCAGCTCACAAGAAAGCGAGTTGAAGAAAGGAGCTCAGGGGCACTGTAATTCACAAACCTGCAGAGTTATAAATGACAGCTATCGTCCAAAATTACACTGAAGTAAGGCTGCCAAGAGGACTTGAAAGCGGGGCAGAATTGCAGGAAACCGATTTCAGGAGGTAGACTGGAATTGCATTGAAAGCATAGGAAAAGAGGAAGAACGTCCACAATGATGCACTTGGCCAAAAACGGCGTATGCGTTTTTTCCTGAATATATTCAGGAAAAAACGCATACGCCCTTTTTGGCCAACCAAGCAAACTTGCAAAGGAAATCTGCACTACAATGAAGTCTCACTTCCCCCCGGTCAAAAGGGCCATCAGAAAAAAGTGTAAAATCCAGAAAGGCAGGACAGGCCATGGAGAACTGGGAGCCTTGTTATGCTGATGGGCGGGATGTAAATTAAAAACAGACACCCGGGAGAAGTGTATGGTGTTTCCTGAAGCATCTAAAAAACAAAGCAACAGAGCCTAGGGCACTTCCACTTATGGTCCTATAGCTTAGGGAAATTAAAATCAAAAAGACACAGCCACCCCAAAGTTTGGGACGCCTCTGTTTACAAGAACCTCGTTTACCGTACAAGTTCAATATCACAGAAAGTGAAAAATGGATAAAGAACTTGTGGTACTTACGTACAATGCAGTATCACTCAGCAATGAAATCTATGTCATCAGGCCCGTAGCAGCATAATGAGTGGATTCAGGTACGATGATTCTAACTGAAATAAGTCACACAGAAAAAGAAACATCATAAGATATCACTAATACACTTAATGTAAACTGGGCTACACAGGAACTGAATTACAGAAGAGAACAGGGTCTCAAATTTAGAAAACCAACTTATGCTTGCTTAAGGGGAAAGGTGAGTTGGGGTGCTGCATAAAACCAGAGATTGAAATGAGCACAGATAAAGTTCCTTAAGCCAAAAATGGAATAGACAAGAGCTACTCCTTGCTCAACGAAATGGACTCAACACCGCATATTAAACGCCTAAGAATGTACCTGACTAGTAAGTATATTAAAACCTATGGATTGCTATGTCTCCGAAAGAGAATCAAGCATGTGTACAGGGGCATAAACGCAGCAGTGATAGGATTGGAGAGGTTCGGTGAGCAAATGAAGACCCTTTGAAGTCATATTGCATGGTACCCATTCCACGGGTTTCAACTACCCAGGTTTAAGGTATTCTTCCTTCAGCTAAAACATGCATGTGGAACCTAGAGTATGATCAACCATGTGATCGGGAGACGTGTTCAAATATGTCTCAGTTTTCCTCCCCTGGTACTCGGGTGCAACATTCCAGATGCTTTACTAACACTCTCCCGACTTGGAGAGTCAGTCCCTTTAACCTCCTGTTTGGCCCAGTTTGCAATTGCTGCGGAAGATGAACAGGAATAGGGAGAACCAATGAGAGACTAGCTGGAGTTGTCTGGACGGGCAAATTTAACTTTCATTTCCCACCAGGAAGAGGAAATAACCAAAGGCTCAGCGTGCCATGCTGGAACCAGATTAGGGCCTGAAGCCATCCTGCTGTGTTGCGGCAAGCTCACAAGAAAGCGAGTTGAAGAAAGGAGCTTAGGGGCACTGTAATTCAGAAACCTGCAGAGTTATAAATGACAGCTATCGTCCAAAAATATACTGAAGTAAGGCTGCCAAGAGGACTAGAAAGCGGGCCAGAATTGCAGGAAACCGATTTCAGGAGGTAGACTGGAATTGCATTGAAAGCATAGGAAAAGAGGCAGAATGTCCACAATGATGCACTTGGCCAAAAAGGGCGTATGCGATTCCTGAATATATTTCCTGAATATATTCAGGAAAAAACGCACACGCCCTTTTTGGCCAACCTAGCAAGCTTGCAAAGGAAATCTGCACTACAATGAAGTCTCACTTCCCCCCAGTCAAAAGGGCCATCTGAAAAAAGTGTAAAATCCAGAAAGGCAGGACAGGCCATGGAGAACTGGGAGCCTTGTTATGCTGATGGGCGGGATGTAAATTGCCAACAGCCACTGGGGAGAAGTGTATGGTGTTTCCTGAAACATCTAAAAAACAAAGCAACAGAGCCTAGGGCACTTCCACTTATGGTCCTATAGCTTAGGGAAATTAAAATCAAAAAGACACAGCCACCCCAAAGTTTGGGACGCCTCTCTTTACAAAAACCTCGTTTACCGTACATGTTCAATATCACAGAAAGTGAAAAATGGATAAAGAACTTGTGGTACTTACGTACAATGCAGTATCACTCAGCAATGAAATCTATGTCATCAGGCCCGTAGCAGCATAATGAGTGGATTCAGGTACGATGATTCTAACTGAAATAAGTCACACAGAAAAAGAAACATCATAAGATATCACTAATACACGGAATGTAAACTTTCCTACACAGGAACTGAATTCCAAAACAGAACAGGGTCTCAAATTTAGAAAACCAACTTATGCTTGCTTAAGGGGAAAGGTGAGTTGGGGTGCTGCATAAAACCAGAGATTGAAATGAGCACAGATAAAGTTCCTTAAGCCAAATATGGAATAGACAAGAGCTACTCCTTGCTCAACGAAATGGACTCAACACCGCATATTAAACGCCTAAGAATGTACCTGACTAGTAAGTATCTTAAAACCTATGGATTGCTATGTCTCCGAAAGAGAATCAAGTATGTGTACAGGGGCATAAACGCAGCAGTGATAGGATTGGAGAGGTTCGGTGAGCAAATGAAGACCCTTTGAAGTCATATTGCATGGTACCCATTCCACGGATTTCAACTACCCAGGTTTAAGATATTCTTCCTTCAGCTAAAACATGCATGTGGAACCTAGAGTATGATCAACCATGTGATCGGGAGATGTGTTCAAATATGTCTCAGTTTTCATACCCTGGTACTCGGGTGCAACATTCCAGATGCTTTAAAACACTCTCCCAAATTGGAGAGTCAGCGCCTTTAACCTCCTGTTTGGCCCAGTTTGCAATTTCTGCGGAAGATGAACAGGAATAGCGAGAACCAATGAGAGACTAGCTGGAGGTGTCTGGACGGGCAAATTTAACTCTCATTTCCCACCAGGAAGAGGAATTAACCAAAGGCTCAGCGTGCCGTGCCGGAACCAGATTAGGGCCTGAAGCCATCCTGCGGTGTTGCGGCCAGCTCACAAGAAAGAGAGTTGAAGAAAGGAGCTCAGGGGCACTGTAATTCACAAACCTGCAGAGTTATAAATGACAGCTATCGTCCAAAAATATACTGAAGTAAGGCTGCCAAGAGGACTTGAAAGCGGGGCAGAATTGCAGGAAACCGATTTCAGGAGGTAGACTGGAATTGCATTGAAAGCATAGGAAAAGAGGCAGAACGTCCACAATGATGCACTTGGCCAAAAAGGGCGTATGCGTTTTTTCCTGAATATATTCAGGAAAAAACGCATACGCCCTTTTTGGCCAACCAAGCAAGCTTGCAAAGGAAATCTGCACTACAATGAAGTCTCACTTCCCCCCGGTCAAAAGGGCCATCTGAAAAAAGTGTAAAATCCAGAAAGGCAGGACAGGCCATGGAGAACTGGGAGCCTTGTTATGCTGATGGGCGGGATGTAAATTGCCAACAGCCACTCGGGAGAAGTGTATGGTGTTTCCTGAAACATCTAAAAAACAAAGCACCAGAGCCTAGGGCACTTCCACTTATGGTCCTATAGCTTAGGGAAATTAAAATCAAAAAGACACAGCCACCCCAAAGTTTGGGACGCCTCTGTTTAGAAGAACCTCGTTTACAGTACAAGTTCAACATCGCAGAATGTGAAAAATGGATAAATAAGTTGTGGTATTTACTTACAAAGCAATATCACTCAGCAATGAAATCTATATCATCAGGCCCTTAGCAGCATAATGAGTGGATTCAGGTACGATGATTCTAACTGAAATAAGTCACACAGAAAAAGAAACATCATAAGATATCAGTAATACACGGAATGTAAACTTGGCTACACAGGAACTGAATTCCAAAACAGAACAGGGTCTCAAATTTAGAAAACCAACTTATGCTTGCTTAAGGGTAAAGGTGAGTTGGGGTGCTGCATAAAACCAGAGATTGAAATGAGCACAGATAAAGTTCCTTAAGCCAAATATGGAATAGACAAGAGCTACTCCTTGCTCAACGAAATGGACTCAACACCGCATATTAAACGCCTAAGAATGTAACTGACTAGTAAGTATCTTAAAACCTATGGATTGCTATGTCTCCAAAAGAGAATCAAGCATGTGTACAGGGTCATAAACGCAGCAGTGATAGGATTGGAGAGGTTCGGTGAGCAAATGAAGACCCTTTGAAATTATATTGCATGGTACCCATTCCAAGGGTTTCAACTACCCAGGTTTAAGGTATTCTTCCTTCAGCTAAAACATGCATGTGGAACCTAGAGTATGATCAACCATGTGATCGGGAGACGTGTTCAAATATGTCTCAGGTTTCGTACCATGGTACTCGGGTGCAACATTCCAGATGCTTTACTAACACTCTCCCGACTTGGAGAGTCAGTCCCTTTAACCTCCTGTTTGGCCCAGTTTGCAATTTCTGCGGAAGATGAACAGGAATAGCGAGAACCAATGAGAGACTAGCTGGAGGTGTCTGGACGGGCAAATTTAACTCTCATTTCCCACCAGGAAGAGGAACTAACCAAAGGCTCAGCATGCCGTGCCGGAACCAGATTAGTGCCTGAAGCCATCCTGCGGTGTTGCGGCCAGCTCAAAAGAAAGCGAGTTGAAGAAAGGAGCTCAGGGGCACTGTAATTCACAAACCTGCAGAGTTATAAATGACAGCTATCGTCCAAAAATATACTTAAGTAAGGCTGCCAAGAGGACTTGAAAGCGGGGCAGAATTGCAGGAAACCGATTTCAGGAGGTAGACTGGAATTGCATTGAAAGCATAGGAAAAGAGGAAGAACGTCCACAATGATGCACTTGGCCAAAAAGGGCGTATGCGTTTTTTCCTGAATATATTCAGGAAAAAACGCATACGCCCTTTTTGGCCAACCAAGCAAACTTGCAAAGGAAATCTGCACTACAATGAAGTCTCACTTCCCCCCGGTCAAAAGGGCCATCTGAAAAAAGTGTAAAATCCAGAAAGGCAGGACAGGCCATGGAGAACTGGGAGCCTTGTTATGCTGATGGGCGGGATGTAAATTGCCAACAGACACTCGGGAGAAGTGTATGGTGTTTCCTGAAACATCTAAAAAACAAAGCAACAGAGCCTAGGGCACTTCCACTTATGGTCCTATAGCTTAGGGAAATTAAAATCAAAAGGACACAGCCACCCCAAAGTTTGGGACACCTCTGTTTACAAGAACCTCATTTACGGTACAAGTTCAATATCACAGAAAGTGAAAAATGGATAAAGAACTTGTGGTACTTACGTACAATGCAGTATCACTCAGCAATGAAATCTATGTCATCAGGCCAGTAGCAGCATAATGAGTGGATTCAGCTACGATGATTCTAACTGAAATAAGTCACACAGAAAAAGAAACATCATAAGATATCACTAATACACGGAATGTAAACTTGGCTACACAGGAACTGAATTACAGAACAGAACAGGGTCTCAAATTTAGAAAACCAACTTATGCTTGCTTAAGGGTAAAGGTGAGTTGGGGTGCTGCATAAAACCAGAGATTAAAATGAGCACAGATAAACTTCCTTAAGCCAAATATGGAATAGACAAGAGCTACGCCTTGCTCAACGAAATGGACTCAACACCGCATATTAAAAGCCTAAGAATGTAACTGACTAGTAAGTATCTTAAAACCTATGGATTGCTGTGTCTCCGAAAGAGAATCAAGCATATGTACAGGGGCATAAACGCAGCAGTGATAGAACTGGAGAGGTTCGGTGAGCAAATGAAGACCCTTTGAAGACATATTTCATGGTACCCATTCCACTTGTTTCAACTACCCAGGTTTAAGGTATTCTTCCTTCAGCTAAAACATGCATGTGGAACCTAGAGTATGATCAACCATGTGATCGGGATACGTGTTCAAATATGTCTCAGTTTTCGTACCCTGGTACTCGGATGCAACATTCCAGACGCTTTACTAACACTCTCCCGACTTAGAGAGTCAGTCCCTTTAACCTCCTGTTTTGCCCAGTTTGCAATTTCTGCGGAAGGTGAACAGGAATAGCGCGAACCAATGAGAGACTAGCTGGAGGTGTCTGCACGGGCAAATTTAACTCTCATTTCCCACCAGGAAGAGGAATTAACCAAAGGCTCAGCGTGCCGTGCCGGAACCAGATTAGGGCCTGAAGCCATCCTGCGGTGTTGCGGCCAGCTCAAAAGAAAGCGAGTTGAAGAAAGGAGCTCAGGGGCACTGTAATTCACAAAACTGCAGAGTTATAAATGACAGCTATCGTCCAAAAATATACTGAAGTAAGGCTGCCAAGAGGACTTGAAAGCGGGGCAGAATTGCAGGAAACCGATTTCAGGAGGTAGACTGGAATTGCATTGAAAGCATAGAAAAAGAGGCAGAACGTCCACAATGATGCACTTGGCCAAAAAGGGCGTATGCGTTTTTTCCCGAATATATTCAGGAAAAAACGCATACGCCCTTTTTGGCCAACCAAGCAAACTTGCAAAGGAAATCTGCACTACAATGAAGTCTCACTTGCCCCCGGTCAAAAGGGCCATCTGAAAAAAGTGTAAAATCCAGAAAGGCAGGACAGGCCATGGAGAACTGGGAGCCTTGTTATGCTGATGGGCGAGATGTAAATTGCCAACAGACACTCGGGAGAAGTGTATGGTGTTTCCTGAAACATCTAAAAAACAAAGCAACAGAGCCTAGGGACTTCCACTTATGGTCCTATAGCTTAGGGAAATTAAAATCAAAAAGACACAGCCACCCCAAAATTTGGGACGCCTCTGTTTACAAGAACCTCGTTTACCATACAAGTTCAATATCACAGAAAGTGAAAAATGGATAAAGAACTTGTGGTACTTACGTACAATGCAGTATCACTCAGCAATGAAATCTATGTCATCAGGCCCGTAGCAGCATAATGAGTGGATTCAGGTACGATGATTCTAACTGAAATAAGTCACACAGAAAAAGAAACATCATAAGATATCACTAATACACGGAATGAAAACTGGGCTACAAAGGAACTGAATTCCAAACCAGAACAGGGTCTCAAATTTAGAAAACCAACTTATGCTTGCTTAAGGGGAAAGGTGAGTTGGGGTGCTGCATAAAACCAGAGATTGAAATGAGCACAGATAAAGGTCCTTAAGCCAAATATGGAATAGACAAGAGCTACTCCTTGCTCAACGAAATGGACTCAACACCCCATATTAAACGCTTAAGAATGTACCTGACTACTAAGTATCTTAAAATCTATGGATTGCTATGTCTCCAAAAGAGAATCAAGCGTGTGTACAGGGGCATAAACGCAGCAGTGATAGGATTGGAGAGGTTCGGTGAGCAAATGAAGACCCTTTGAAGTCATATTTCATGGTACCCATTCCACGGGTCTCAACTCTCCAGGTTTAAGGTATTCTTCCTTCAGCTAAAACATGCATGTGGAACCTAGAGTATGATCAACCATGTGATCGGGAGACGTGTTCAAATATGTCTCAGTTTTCGTACCCTGGTACTCGGGTGCAACATTCCAGACGCTTTACTAACACTCTCCTTACTTGGAGAGTCAGTCCCTTTAACCTCCTGTTTGGCCCAGTTTGCAATTGCTGCGGAAGATGAACAGGAATAGGGAGAACCAATGAGAGACTAGCTGGAGTTGTCTGGACGGGCAAATTTAACTTTCATTTCCCACCAGGAAGAGGAAATAACCAAAGGCTCAGCGTGCCATGCTGGAACCAGATTAGGGCCTGAAGCCATCCTGCTGTGTTGCGGCAAGCTCACAAGAAAGCGAGTTGAAGAAAGGAGCTTAGGGGCACTGTAATTCAGAAACCTGCAGAGTTATAAATGACAGCTATCGTCCAAAAATATACTGAAGTAAGGCTGCCAAGAGGACTAGAAAGCGGGGCAGAATTGCAGGAAACCGATTTCAGGAGGTAGACTGGAATTGCATTGAAAGCATAGGAAAAGAGGCAGAATGTCCACAATGATGCACTTGGCCAAAAAGGGCGTATGCGATTCCTGAATCTATTTCCTGAATATATTCAGGAAAAAACGCATACGCCCTTTTTGGCCAACCAAGCAAGCTTGCAAAGGAAATCTGCACTACAATGAAGTCTCACTTCCCCCCGGTCAAAAGGGCCATCTGAAAAAAGTGTAAAATCCAGAAAGGCAGGACAGGCCATGGAGAACTGGGAGCCTTGTTATGCTGATGGGCGGGATGTAAATTGCCAACAGACACTCAGGAGAAGTGTACGGTGTTTCCTGAAACATCTAAAAAACAAAGCAACAGAGCCTAAGGCACTTCCACTTATGGTCCTATAGCATAGGGAAATTAAAATCAAAAAGACACAGCCACCCCAAAGTTTGGGACGCCTCTGTTTACAAGAACCTCGTTTACAGTACAAGTTCAACATCGCAGAAAGTGAAAAATGGATAAAGAAGTTGTGGTATTTACTTACAAAGCAATATCACTCAGCAACGAAATCTATGTCATCAGGCCCTTAGCAGCACAATGAGTGGATTCAGGTATGATGATTCTAACTGAAATAAGTCACACAGAAAAAGAAACATCATAAGATATCTGTAATACACGGAATGTAAACTTGGCTACACAGGAACTGAATTACAGAACAGAACAGGGTCTGAAATTTAGAAAACCAACTTATGCTTGCTTAAGGGGAAAGGTGAGTTGGGGTGCTGCATAAAACCAGAGATTGAAATGAGCACAGATAAAGTTCCTTAAGCCAAATATGGGATAGACAAGAGCTACTCCTTGCTCAACGAAATGGACTCAACACCCCATATTAAACGCCTAAGAATGTACCTGACTAGTAAGTATCTTAAAACCTATGGATTGCTATGTCTCCAAAAGAGAATCAAGCGTGTGTACAGGGGCATAAACGCAGCAGTGATAGGATTGGAGAGGTTCGGTGAGCAAATGAAGACCCTTTGAAGTCATATTGCATGGTACCCATTCCACGGGTTTCAACTACCCAGGTTTAAGGTATTCTTCCTTCAGCTAAAACATGCATGTGGAACCTAGAGTATGATCAACCATGTGATCGGGAGATGTGTTCAAATATGTCCCAGTTTTCGTACCCTGGTACTCGGGTGCAACATTCCAGACGCTTTACTAACACTCTCCCGACTTGGAGAGTCAGTCCCTTTAACCTCCTGTTTGGCCCAGTTTGCAATTTCTGCGGAAGATGAACAGGAATAGCGAGAACAAATGAGAGACTAGCTGGAGGTGTCTGGACGGGCAAATTTAACTCTCATTTCCCAACAGGAAGAGGAATTAACCAAAGGCTCAGCGTGCCGTGCCGGAACCAGATTAGGGCCTGAAGCCATCCTGCGGTGTTGCGGCCAGGTCACATGAAAGCGAGTTGAATAAAGGAGCTCAGGGGCACTGTAATTCACAAACCTGCAGAGTTATAAATGACAGCTATCCTCCAAAAATATACTGAAGTAAGGCTGCCAAGAGGACTTGAAAGCGGGGCAGAATTGCAGGAAACCGATTTCAGGAGGTAGACTGGAATTGCATTGAAAGCATAGGAAAAGAGGCAGAACGTCCACAATGATGCACTTGGCCAAAAAGGGCGTATGCGTTTTTTCCTGAATATATTCAGGAAAAAACGCATACGCCCTTTTTGGCCAACCAAGCAAACTTGCAAAGGAAATCTTCACTACAATGAAGTGTCACTTCCCCCCGGTCAAAAGGGCCATCTGAAAAAAGTGTAAAATCCAGAAAGGCAGGACAGGCCATGGAGAACTGGGAGCCTTGTTATGCTGATGGGTGGGATGTAAATTGCCAACAGACACTCGGGAGAAGTGTATGGTGTTTCCTGAAACATCTAAAAACAAAGCAACAGAGCCTAGGGCACTTCCACTTATGGTCCTATAGCTTACGGAAATTAAAATCAAAAAGACACAGCCACCCCAAAGTTTGGGACGCCTCTGTTTACAAGAACCTCGTTTACCGTACAAGTTCAATATCACAGAAAGTGAAAAAAGGATAAAGAACTTGTGGTACTTACGTACAATGCGGTATCACTCAGCAATGAAATCTATGTCATCAGGCCCGTAGCAGCATAATGAGTGGATTCAGGCACGATGATTCTAACTGAAATAAGTCACACAGAAAATGAAACATCATAAGATATCAGTAATACACGGAATGTAAACTTGGCTACACAGGAACTGAATTCCAAATCAGAACAGGGTCTCAAATTTAGAAAACCAACTTATGCTTGCTTAAGGGGAAAGGTGAGTTGGGGTGTTGCATAAAACCAGAGATTGATATGAGCACAGATAAAGTTCCTTAAGCCAAATATGGAATAGACAAGAGCTACTCCTTGCTCAATGAAATGGACTCAACACCCCATATTAAACGCCTAAGAATGTACCTAACTAGTAAGTATCTTAAAACCTATGGATTGCTATGTCTCCAAAAGAGAATCAAGCGTGTGTACAGGGGCATAAATGCAGCAGTGATAGGATTGGAGAGGTTCGGTGAGCAAATGAAGACCCTTTGAAGTCATATTGCATGGTACCCATTCCACGGGTCTCAACTCTCCAGGTTTAATGTATTCTTCCTTCAGCTAAAACATGCATGTGGAACCCAGAGTATGATCAACCGTGTGAACGGGAGACGTGTTCAAATATGTCTCAGTTTTCCTCCCCTGGTACTCTGGTGCAACATTCCAGACGCTTTACTAACACTCTCCCCACTTGGAGAGTCAGCGCCTTTAACCTCCTGATTGGCCCAGTTTGCAATTTCTGCAGAAGATGAACAGGAATAGGGAGAACCAATGAGAGACTAGCTGGAGGTGTCTGGACGGGCAAATTTAACTCTCATTTCCCACCAGGAAGAGGAATTAACCAAAGGCTCAGCGTGCCGTGCCGGAACCAGATTAGGGCCTGAAGCCATCCTGCGGTGTTGCGGCCAGGTCACAAGAAAGCGAGTTGAAGAAAGGAGCTCAGGGGCACTGTAATTCACAAACCTGCAGAGTTATAAATGACAGCTATCGTCCAAAAATATACTGAAGTAAGGCTGCCAAGAGGACTTGAAAGCGGGGCAGAATTGCAGGAAACCGATTTCAGGAGGTAGACTGGAATTGCATTGAAAGCATAGGAAAAGAGGCAGAACGTCCACAATGATGCACTTGGCCAAAAAGGGCGTATGCGTTTTTTCCTGAATATATTCAGGAAAAAACGCATACGCCCTTTTTGGCCAACCAAGCAAGCTTTCAAAGGAAATCTGCACTACAATGAAGTCTCACTTCCCCCAGGTCAAAAGGGCCATCTGAAAAAAGTGTAAAATCCAGAAAGGCAGGACAGGCCATGGAGAACTGGGAGCCTTGTTATGCTGATGGGCGGGATGTAAATTGCCAACAGCCACTGAGGAGAAGTGTATGGTGTTTCCTGAAACACCTAAAAAACAAAGCAACAGAGCCTAGGGCACTTCCACTTATGGTCCTATAGCTTAGGGAAATGAAAATCAAAAAGACACAGCCACCCCAAAGTTTGGGACGGCTCTGTTAACAAGAACCTCGTTTACGGTACAAGTTCAATATCGCAGAAAGTGAAAAATGGATAAAGAAGTTGTGGTACTTACGTACAATGCAATATCACTCAGCAATGACATCTATGTCATCAGGCCCGTAGCAGCATCATGAGTGGATTCAGGTATGATGATTCTAACTGAAATAAGTCACACAGAAAAAGAAACATCATAAGATATCACTAATACACGGAATGCAAACTTGGCTACACAGGAACTGGATTACAAAACAGAACAGGGTCTGAAATTTAGAAAACCAACTTATGCTTGCTTAAGGGGAAAGGTGAGTTGGGGTGCTGCATAAAACCAGAGATTGAAATGAGCACAGATAAAGTTCCTTAAGCCAAATATGGAATAGACAAGAGCTACTCCTTGCTCAAAGAAATGGACTCAACACCCCAAATTAAACGCCTAAGAATGTACCTGACTAGTAAGTATCTTAAAACCTATGGATTGCTATGTCTCCAAAAGAGAATCAAGCGTGTGTACAGGGGCATAAACGCAGCAGTGATAGGATTGGAGAGGTTCGGTGAGCAAATAAAACCCTTTGAAGTCATATTGCATGGTACCCATTCCACGGGTCTCAACTCTCCAGGTGTAAGCGATACTTCCTTCAGCTAAAACATGCATGTGGAACACAGAGTATGATCAACCGTGTGATCGGGAGACGTCTTCAAATATGTCTCCGTTCTCGTCCCCTGGTACTCGGGTGCAACATTCCAGACGCTTTACTAACACTCTTCCGACTTGGAGAGTCAGTGCCTTTAACTTCCTGATTGGCCCAGTTTGCAATTTCTGCGGAAGATGAACAGGAATAGGGAGAACCAATGAGAGACTAGCTGGAGGTGTCTGGACGGGCAAATTTAACTCTCATTTCCCACCAGGAAGAGGAATTAACCAAAGGCTCAGTGTGCCGTGCCGGAACCAGATTAGGGCCTGAAGCAATCCTGCGGTGTTGCGGCCAGCTCACAAGAAAGCGAGTTGAAGAAAGGAGCTCAGGGGCACTGTAATTCACAAACCTGCAGAGTTATAAATGACAGCTATCGTCCCAAATTATACTGAAGTAAGGCTGCCAAGAGGACTTGAAAGCGGGGCAGAATTGCAGGAAACCGATTTCAGGAGGTAGACTGGAATTGCACTTAAAGCATAGGAAAAGAGGCAGAACGTCTACAATGATGCACTTGGCCAAAAAGGGCATATGCGTTTTTTCCTGAATATAGTCAGGAAAAAACGCATACGCCATTTTGGCCAACCAAGCAAGCTTGCAAAGGAAATCTGCACTACAATGAAGTCTCACTTCCCCCCGGTCAAAAGGGCCATCTGAAAAAAGTGTAAAATCCAGAAAGGCAGGACAGGCCATGGAGAACTGGGAGCCTTGTTATGCTGATGGGCGGGATGTAAATTGCCAACAGCCACTCGGGAGAAGTGTATGGTGTTTCCTGAAACATCTAAAAAACAAAGCAACAGAGCCTAGGGCACTTCCACTTATGGTCCTATAGTTTAGAGAAATGAAAATCAAAAAGACACAGCCACCCCAAAGTTTGGGATGGCTCTGTTTACAAGAACCTCGTTTACGGTACAAGTTCAATATCGCAGAAAGTGAAAAATGGATAAAGAAGTTGTGGTACTTACGTACAATGCAATATCACTCAGCAATGACATCTATGTCATCAGGCCCGTAGCAGCATAATGAGTGGATTCAGGTATGATGATTCTAACTGAAATAAGTCACACAGAAAAAGAAACATCATAAGATATCAGTAATACACGGAATGTAAACTTGGCTACACAGGAACTGAATTACAGAACAGAACAGGGTCTCAAATTTAGAAAACCAACTAATGCTTGCTTAAGGGTAAAGGTGAGTTCGGGTGCTGCATAAAACCAGAGATTGAAATGAGCACAGATAAAGTTCCTTAAGCCAAATATGGAATAGACAAGAGCTACTCCTTGCTCAACGAAATGGACTCAACACCGCATATAAAACGCCTAAGAATGTACCTGACTAGTAAGTATCTTAAAACCTATGGATTGCTATGTCTCCAAAAGAGAATCAAGCGTGTGTACAGGGGCATAAACGCAGCAGTGATAGGATTGGAGAGGTTCGGTGAGCAAATGAAGACCCTTTGAAGTCATATTGCATGGTACCCATTCCACGGGTTTCAACTACCCAGGTTTAAGGTATTCTTCCTTCAGCTAAAACATGCATGTGGAACCTAGAGTATGATCAACCATGTGATCGGGAGATGTGTTCAAATATGTCCCAGTTTTCGTACCCTGGTACTCGGGTGCAACATTCCAGACGCTTTACTAACACTCTCCCGATTTGGAGAGTCAGTCCCTTTAACCTCCTGTTTGGCCCAGTTTGCAATTTCTGCGGAAGATGAACAGGAATAGCGAGAACCAATGAGAGACTAGCTGGAGGTGTCTGGACGGGCAAATTTAACTCTCATTTCCCACCAGGAAGAGGAATTAACCAAAGGCTCAGCGTGCCGTGCCGGAACCAGATTAGGGCCTGAAGCCATCCTGCGGTGTTGCGGCCAGGTCACATGAAAGCGAGTTGAATAAAGGAGCTCAGGGGCACTGTAATTCACAAACCTGCAGAGTTATAACTGACAGCTATCCTCCAAAAATATACTGAAGTAAGGCTGCCAAGAGGACTTGAAAGCGGGGCAGAATTGCAGGAAACCGATTTCAGGAGGTAGACTGGAATTGCATTGAAAGCATAGGAAAAGAGGCAGAACGTCCACAATGATGCACTTGGCCAAAAAGGGCGTATGCGTTTTTTCCTGAATATATTCAGGAAAAAACGCATATGCCCTTTTTGGCCAACCAAGCAAACTTGCAAAGGAAATCTGCACTACAATGAAGTCTCACTTCCCCCCGGTCAAAAGGGCCATCTGAAAAAAGTGTAAAATCCAGAAAGGCAGGACAGGCCATGGAGAACTGGGAGCCTTGTTATGCTGATGGGCGGGATGTAAATTGCCAACAGACACTCGGGAGAAGTGTATGGTGTTTCCTGAAACATCTAAAAACAAAGCAACAGAGCCTAGGGCACTTCCACTTATGGTCCTATAGCTTAGGGAAATTAAAATCAAAAAGACACAGCCACCCCAAAGTTTGGGACGCCTCTGTTTACAAGAACCTCGTTTACCGTACAAGTTCAATATCACAGAAAGTGAAAAAAGGATAAAGAACTTGTGGTACTTACATACAATGCGGTATCACTCAGCAATGAAATCTATGTCATCAGGCCCGTAGCAGCATAATGAGTGGATTCAGGCACGATGATTCTAACTGAAATAAGTCACACAGAAAATGAAACATCATAAGATATCAGTAATACACGGAATGTAAACTTGGCTACACAGGAACTGAATTCCAAAACAGAACAGGGTCTCAAATTTAGAAAACCAACTTATGCTTGCTTAAGGGGAAAGCTGAGTTGGGGTGTTGCATAAAACCAGAGATTTATATGAGCACAGATAAAGTTCCTTAAGCCAAATATGGAATAGACAAGAGCTACTCCTTGCTCAATGAAATGGACTCAACACCCCATATTAAACGCCTAAGAATGTACCTGACTAGTAAGTATCTTAAAACCTATGGATTGCTATGTCTCCAAAAGAGAATCAAGCGTGTGTACAGGGGCATAAATGCAGCAGTGATAGGATTGGAGAGGTTCGGTGAGCAAATGAAGACCCTTTGAAGTCATATTGCATGGTACCCATTCCACGGGTCTCAACTCTCCAGGTTTAATGTATTCTTCCTTCAGCTAAAACATGCATGTGGAACCCAGAGTATGATCAACCGTGTGAACGGGAGACGTGTTCAAATATGTCTCAGTTTTCCTCCCCTGGTACTCTGGTGCAACATTCCAGACGCTTTACTAACACTCTCCCCACTTGGAGAGTCAGCGCCTTTAACCTCCTGTTTGGCCCAGTTTGCAATTTCTGCAGAAGATGAACAGGAATAGGGAGAACCAATGAGAGACTAGCTGGAGGTGTCTGGACGGGCAAATTTAACTCTCATTTCCCACCAGGAAGAGGAATTAACCAAAGGCTCAGCGTGCCGTGCCGGAACCAGATTAGGGCCTGAAGCCATCCTGCGGTGTTGCGGCCAGGTCACAAGAAAGCGAGTTGAAGAAAGGAGCTCAGGGGCACTGTAATTCACAAACCTGCAGAGTTATAAATGACAGCTATCGTCCAAAAATATACTGAAGTAAGGCTGCCAAGAGGACTTGAAAGCGGGGCAGAATTGCAGGAAACCGATTTCAGGAGGTAGACTGGAATTGCATTGAAAGCATAGGAAAAGAGGCAGAACGTCCACAATGATGCACTTGGCCAAAAAGGGCGTATGCGTTTTTTCCTGAATATATTCAGGAAAAAACGCATACGCCCTTTTTGGCCAACCAAGCAAGCTTGCAAAGGAAATCTGCACTACAATGAAGTCTCACTTCCCCCCGGTCAAAAGGGCCATCTGAAAAAAGTGTAAAATCCAGAAAGGCAGGACAGGCCATGGAGAACTGGGAGCCTTGTTATGCTGATGGGCGGGATGTAAATTGCCAACAGCCACTGAGGAGAAGTGTATGGTGTTTCCTGAAACACCTAAAAAACAAAGCAACAGAGCCTAGGGCACTTCCACTTATGGTCCTATAGCTTAGGGAAATGAAAATCAAAAAGACACAGCCACCCCAAAGTTTGGGACGGCTCTGTTAACAAGAACCTCGTTTACGGTACAAGTTCAATATCGCAGAAAGTGAAAAATGGATAAAGAAGTTGTGGTACTTACGTACAATGCAATATCACTCAGCAATGACATCTATGTCATCAGGCCCGTAGCAGCATCATGAGTGGATTCAGGTATGATGATTCTAACTGAAATAAGTCACACAGAAAAAGAAACATCATAAGATATCACTAATACACGGAATGCAAACTTGGCTACACAGGAACTGGATTACAAAATAGAACAGGGTCTGAAATTTAGAAAACCAACTTATGCTTGCTTAAGGGGAAAGGTGAGTTGGGGTGCTGCATAAAACCAGAGATTGAAATGAGCACAGATAAAGTTCCTTAAGCCAAATATGGAATAGACAAGAGCTACTCCTTGCTCAAAGAAATGGACTCAACACCCCAAATTAAACGCCTAAGAATGTACCTGACTAGTAAGTATCTTAAAACCTATGGATTGCTATGTCTCCAAAAGAGAATCAAGCGTGTGTACAGGGGCATAAACGCAGCAGTGATAGGATTGGAGAGGTTCGGTGAGCAAATAAAACCCTTTGAAGTCATATTGCATGGTACCCATTCCACGGGTCTCAACTCTCCAGGTGTAAGCGATTCTTCCTTCAGCTAAAACATGCATGTGGAACACAGAGTATGATCAACCGTGTGATCGGGAGACGTCTTCAAATATGTCTCCGTTCTCGTCCCCTGGTACTCGGGTGCAACATTCCAGACGCTTTACTAACACTCTCCCGACTTGGAGAGTCAGTGCCTTTAATCTCCTGATTGGCCCAGTTTGCAATTTCTGCGGAAGATGAACAGGAATAGCGAGAACCAATGAGAGACTAGCTGGAGGTGTCTGGACGGGCAAATTTAACTCTCATTTCCCACCAGGAAGAGGAATTAACCAAAGGCTCAGTGTGCCGTGCCGGAACCAGATTAGGGCCTGAAGCAATCCTGCGGTGTTGCGGCCAGCTCACAAGAAAGCGAGTTGAAGAAAGGAGCTCAGGGGCACTGAAATTCACAAACCTGCAGAGTTATAAATGACAGCTATCGTCCCAAATTATACTGAAGTAAGGCTGCCAAGAGGACTTGAAAGCGGGGCAGAATTGCAGGAAACCGATTTCAGGAGGTAGACTGGAATTGCACTTAAAGCATAGGAAAAGAGGCAGAACGTCTACAATGATGCACTTGGCCAAAAAGGGCATATGCGTTTTTTCCTGAATATAGTCAGGAAAAAACGCATACGCCATTTTGGCCAACCAAGCAAGCTTGCAAAGGAAATCTGCACTACAATGAAGTCTCACTTCCCCCCGGTCAAAAGGGCCATCTGAAAAAAGTGTAAAATCCAGAAAGGCAGGACAGGCCATGGAGAACTGGGAGCCTTGTTATGCTGATGGGCGGGATGTAAATTGCCAACAGCCACTCGGGAGAAGTGTATGGTGTTTCCTGAAACATCTAAAAAACAAAGCAACAGAGCCTAGGGCACTTCCACTTATGGTCCTATAGTTTAGAGAAATGAAAATCAAAAAGACACAGCCACCCCAAAGTTTGGGACGGCTCTGTTTACAAGAATCTCGTTTACGGTACAAGTTCAATATCGCAGAAAGTGAAAAATGGATAAAGAAGTTGTGGTACTTACGTACAATGCAATATCACTCAGCAATGACATCTATGTCATCAGGCCCGTAGCAGCATAATGAGTGGATTCAGGTATGATGATTCTAACTGAAATAAGTCACACAGAAAAAGAAACATCATAAGATATCAGTAATACACGGAATGTAAACTTGGCTACACAGGAACTGAATTACAGAACAGAACAGGGTCTCAAATTTAGAAAACCAACTAATGCTTGCTTAAGGGTAAAGGTGAGTTCGGGTGCTGCATAAAACCAGAGATTGAAATGAGCACAGATAAAGTTCCTTAAGCCAAATATGGAATAGACAAGAGCTACTCCTTGCTCAACGAAATGGACTCAACACCGCATATAAAACGCCTAAGAATGTACCTGACTAGTAAGTATCTTAAAACCTATGGATTGCTATGTCTCCAAAAGAGAATCAAGCGTGTGTACAGGGGCATAAACGCAGCAGTGATAGGATTGGAGAGGTTCGGTGAGCAAATGAAGACCCTTTGAAGTCATATTGCATGGTACCCATTCCACGGGTTTCAACTACCCAGGTTTAAGGTATTCTTCCTTCAGCTAAAACATGCATGTGGAACCTAGAGTATGATCAACCATGTGATCGGGAGATGTGTTCAAATATGTCCCAGTTTTCGTACCCTGGTACTCGGGTGCAACATTCCAGACGCTTTACTAACACTCTCCCGATTTGGAGAGTCAGTCCCTTTAACCTCCTGTTTGGCCCAGTTTGCAATTTCTGCGGAAGATGAACAGGAATAGCGAGAACCAATGAGAGACTAGCTGGAGGTGTCTGGACGGGCAAATTTAACTCTCATTTCCCACCAGGAAGAGGAATTAACCAAAGGCTCAGCGTGCCGTGCCGGAACCAGATTAGGGCCTGAAGCCATCCTGCGGTGTTGCGGCCAGGTCACATGAAAGCGAGTTGAATAAAGGAGCTCAGGGGCACTGTAATTCACAAACCTGCAGAGTTATAACTGACAGCTATCCTCCAAAAATATACTGAAGTAAGGCTGCCAAGAGGACTTGAAAGCGGGGCAGAATTGCAGGAAACCGATTTCAGGAGGTAGACTGGAATTGCATTGAAAGCATAGGAAAAGAGGCAGAACGTCCACAATGATGCACTTGGCCAAAAAGGGCGTATGCGTTTTTTCCTGAATATATTCAGGAAAAAACGCATATGCCCTTTTTGGCCAACCAAGCAAACTTGCAAAGGAAATCTGCACTACAATGAAGTCTCACTTCCCCCCGGTCAAAAGGGCCATCTGAAAAAAGTGTAAAATCCAGAAAGGCAGGACAGGCCATGGAGAACTGGGAGCCTTGTTATGCTGATGGGCGGGATGTAAATTGCCAACAGACACTCGGGAGAAGTGTATGGTGTTTCCTGAAACATCTAAAAACAAAGCAACAGAGCCTAGGGCACTTCCACTTATGGTCCTATAGCTTAGGGAAATTAAAATCAAAAAGACACAGCCACCCCAAAGTTTGGGACGCCTCTGTTTACAAGAACCTCGTTTACCGTACAAGTTCAATATCACAGAAAGTGAAAAAAGGATAAAGAACTTGTGGTACTTACGTACAATGCGGTATCACTCAGCAATGAAATCTATGTCATCAGGCCCGTAGCAGCATAATGAGTGGATTCAGGCACGATGATTCTAACTGAAATAAGTCACACAGAAAATGAAACATCATAAGATATCAGTAATACACGGAATGTAAACTTGGCTACACAGGAACTGAATTCCAAAACAGAACAGGGTCTCAAATTTAGAAAACCAACTTATGCTTGCTTAAGGGGAAAGCTGAGTTGGGGTGTTGCATAAAACCAGAGATTTATATGAGCACAGATAAAGTTCCTTAAGCCAAATATGGAATAGACAAGAGCTACTCCTTGCTAAATGAAATGGACTCAACACCCCATATTAAACGCCTAAGAATGTACCTGACTAGTAAGTATCTTAAAACCTATGGATTGCTATGTCTCCAAAAGAGAATCAAGCGTGTGTACAGGGGCATAAATGCAGCAGTGATAGGATTGGAGAGGTTCGGTGAGCAAATGAAGAC
This sequence comes from Grampus griseus, assembly GCF_964374135.1. Classification (NCBI taxonomy): domain Eukaryota; kingdom Metazoa; phylum Chordata; class Mammalia; order Artiodactyla; family Delphinidae; genus Grampus; species Grampus griseus. The sequence goes on along the minus strand of NW_028133361.1, from coordinate 685,290 downwards.
CCTTTGAAGTCATATTGCATGGTACCCATTCCACGGGTCTCAACTCTCCAGGTTTAATGTATTCTTCCTTCAGCTAAAACATGCATGTGGAACCCAGAGTATGATCAACCGTGTGAACGGGAGACGTGTTCAAATATGTCTCAGTTTTCCTCCCCTGGTACTCTGGTGCAACATTCCAGACGCTTTACTAACACTCTCCCCACTTGGAGAGTCAGCGCCTTTAACCTCCTGTTTGGCCCAGTTTGCAATTTCTGCAGAAGATGAACAGGAATAGGGAGAACCAATGAGAGACTAGCTGGAGGTGTCTGGACGGGCAAATTTAACTCTCATTTCCCACCAGGAAGAGGAATTAACCAAAGGCTCAGCGTGCCGTGCCGGAACCAGATTAGGGCCTGAAGCCATCCTGCGGTGTTGCGGCCAGGTCACAAGAAAGCGAGTTGAAGAAAGGAGCTCAGGGGCACTGTAATTCACAAACCTGCAGAGTTATAAATGACAGCTATCGTCCAAAAATATACTGAAGTAAGGCTGCCAAGAGGACTTGAAAGCGGGGCAGAATTGCAGGAAACCGATTTCAGGAGGTAGACTGGAATTGCATTGAAAGCATAGGAAAAGAGGCAGAACGTCCACAATGATGCACTTGGCCAAAAAGGGCGTATGCGTTTTTTCCTGAATATATTCAGGAAAAAACGCATACGCCCTTTTTGGCCAACCAAGCAAGCTTGCAAAGGAAATCTGCACTACAATGAAGTCTCACTTCCCCCCGGTCAAAAGGGCCATCTGAAAAAAGTGTAAAATCCAGAAAGGCAGGACAGGCCATGGAGAACTGGGAGCCTTGTTATGCTGATGGGCGGGATGTAAATTGCCAACAGCCACTGAGGAGAAGTGTATGGTGTTTCCTGAAACACCTAAAAAACAAAGCAACAGAGCCTAGGGCACTTCCACTTATGGTCCTATAGCTTAGGGAAATGAAAATCAAAAAGACACAGCCACCCCAAAGTTTGGGACGGCTCTGTTAACAAGAACCTCGTTTACGGTACAAGTTCAATATCGCAGAAAGTGAAAAATGGATAAAGAAGTTGTGGTACTTACGTACAATGCAATATCACTCAGCAATGACATCTATGTCATCAGGCCCGTAGCAGCATCATGAGTGGATTCAGGTATGATGATTCTAACTGAAATAAGTCACACAGAAAAAGAAACATCATAAGATATCTGTAATACACGGAATGTAAACTTGGCTACACAGGAACTGAATTACAGAACAGAACAGGGTCTGAAATTTAGAAAACCAACTTATGCTTGCTTAAGGGGAAAGGTGAGTTGGGGTGCTGCATAAAACCAGAGATTGAAATGAGCACAGATAAAGTTCCTTAAGCCAAATATGGGATAGACAAGAGCTACTCCTTGCTCAACGAAATGGACTCAACACCCCATATTAAACGCCTAAGAATGTACCTGACTAGTAAGTATCTTAAAACCTATGGATTGCTATGTCTCCAAAAGAGAATCAAGCGTGTGTACAGGGGCATAAACGCAGCAGTGATAGGATTGGAGAGGTTCGGTGAGCAAATGAAGACCCTTTGAAGTCATATTGCATGGTACCCATTCCACGGGTTTCAACTACCCAGGTTTAAGGTATTCTTCCTTCAGCTAAAACATGCATGTGGAACCTAGAGTATGATCAACCATGTGATCGGGAGATGTGTTCAAATATGTCCCAGTTTTCGTACCCTGGTACTCGGGTGCAACATTCCAGACGCTTTACTAACACTCTCCCGACTTGGAGAGTCAGTCCCTTTAACCTCCTGTTTGGCCCAGTTTGCAATTTCTGCGGAAGATGAACAGGAATAGCGAGAACAAATGAGAGACTAGCTGGAGGTGTCTGGACGGGCAAATTTAACTCTCATTTCCCAACAGGAAGAGGAATTAACCAAAGGCTCAGCGTGCCGTGCCGGAACCAGATTAGGGCCTGAAGCCATCCTGCGGTGTTGCGGCCAGGTCACATGAAAGCGAGTTGAATAAAGGAGCTCAGGGGCACTGTAATTCACAAACCTGCAGAGTTATAAATGACAGCTATCCTCCAAAAATATACTGAAGTAAGGCTGCCAAGAGGACTTGAAAGCGGGGCAGAATTGCAGGAAACCGATTTCAGGAGGTAGACTGGAATTGCATTGAAAGCATAGGAAAAGAGGCAGAACGTCCACAATGATGCACTTGGCCAAAAAGGGCGTATGCGTTTTTTCCTGAATATATTCAGGAAAAAACGCATACGCCCTTTTTGGCCAACCAAGCAAACTTGCAAAGGAAATCTTCACTACAATGAAGTGTCACTTCCCCCCGGTCAAAAGGGCCATCTGAAAAAAGTGTAAAATCCAGAAAGGCAGGACAGGCCATGGAGAACTGGGAGCCTTGTTATGCTGATGGGTGGGATGTAAATTGCCAACAGACACTCGGGAGAAGTGTATGGTGTTTCCTGAAACATCTAAAAACAAAGCAACAGAGCCTAGGGCACTTCCACTTATGGTCCTATAGCTTACGGAAATTAAAATCAAAAAGACACAGCCACCCCAAAGTTTGGGACGCCTCTGTTTACAAGAACCTCGTTTACCGTACAAGTTCAATATCACAGAAAGTGAAAAAAGGATAAAGAACTTGTGGTACTTACGTACAATGCGGTATCACTCAGCAATGAAATCTATGTCATCAGGCCCGTAGCAGCATAATGAGTGGATTCAGGCACGATGATTCTAACTGAAATAAGTCACACAGAAAATGAAACATCATAAGATATCAGTAATACACGGAATGTAAACTTGGCTACACAGGAACTGAATTCCAAATCAGAACAGGGTCTCAAATTTAGAAAACCAACTTATGCTTGCTTAAGGGGAAAGGTGAGTTGGGGTGTTGCATAAAACCAGAGATTGATATGAGCACAGATAAAGTTCCTTAAGCCAAATATGGAATAGACAAGAGCTACTCCTTGCTCAATGAAATGGACTCAACACCCCATATTAAACGCCTAAGAATGTACCTAACTAGTAAGTATCTTAAAACCTATGGATTGCTATGTCTCCAAAAGAGAATCAAGCGTGTGTACAGGGGCATAAATGCAGCAGTGATAGGATTGGAGAGGTTCGGTGAGCAAATGAAGACCCTTTGAAGTCATATTGCATGGTACCCATTCCACGGGTCTCAACTCTCCAGGTTTAATGTATTCTTCCTTCAGCTAAAACATGCATGTGGAACCCAGAGTATGATCAACCGTGTGAACGGGAGACGTGTTCAAATATGTCTCAGTTTTCCTCCCCTGGTACTCTGGTGCAACATTCCAGACGCTTTACTAACACTCTCCCCACTTGGAGAGTCAGCGCCTTTAACCTCCTGATTGGCCCAGTTTGCAATTTCTGCAGAAGATGAACAGGAATAGGGAGAACCAATGAGAGACTAGCTGGAGGTGTCTGGACGGGCAAATTTAACTCTCATTTCCCACCAGGAAGAGGAATTAACCAAAGGCTCAGCGTGCCGTGCCGGAACCAGATTAGGGCCTGAAGCCATCCTGCGGTGTTGCGGCCAGGTCACAAGAAAGCGAGTTGAAGAAAGGAGCTCAGGGGCACTGTAATTCACAAACCTGCAGAGTTATAAATGACAGCTATCGTCCAAAAATATACTGAAGTAAGGCTGCCAAGAGGACTTGAAAGCGGGGCAGAATTGCAGGAAACCGATTTCAGGAGGTAGACTGGAATTGCATTGAAAGCATAGGAAAAGAGGCAGAACGTCCACAATGATGCACTTGGCCAAAAAGGGCGTATGCGTTTTTTCCTGAATATATTCAGGAAAAAACGCATACGCCCTTTTTGGCCAACCAAGCAAGCTTTCAAAGGAAATCTGCACTACAATGAAGTCTCACTTCCCCCAGGTCAAAAGGGCCATCTGAAAAAAGTGTAAAATCCAGAAAGGCAGGACAGGCCATGGAGAACTGGGAGCCTTGTTATGCTGATGGGCGGGATGTAAATTGCCAACAGCCACTGAGGAGAAGTGTATGGTGTTTCCTGAAACACCTAAAAAACAAAGCAACAGAGCCTAGGGCACTTCCACTTATGGTCCTATAGCTTAGGGAAATGAAAATCAAAAAGACACAGCCACCCCAAAGTTTGGGACGGCTCTGTTAACAAGAACCTCGTTTACGGTACAAGTTCAATATCGCAGAAAGTGAAAAATGGATAAAGAAGTTGTGGTACTTACGTACAATGCAATATCACTCAGCAATGACATCTATGTCATCAGGCCCGTAGCAGCATCATGAGTGGATTCAGGTATGATGATTCTAACTGAAATAAGTCACACAGAAAAAGAAACATCATAAGATATCACTAATACACGGAATGCAAACTTGGCTACACAGGAACTGGATTACAAAACAGAACAGGGTCTGAAATTTAGAAAACCAACTTATGCTTGCTTAAGGGGAAAGGTGAGTTGGGGTGCTGCATAAAACCAGAGATTGAAATGAGCACAGATAAAGTTCCTTAAGCCAAATATGGAATAGACAAGAGCTACTCCTTGCTCAAAGAAATGGACTCAACACCCCAAATTAAACGCCTAAGAATGTACCTGACTAGTAAGTATCTTAAAACCTATGGATTGCTATGTCTCCAAAAGAGAATCAAGCGTGTGTACAGGGGCATAAACGCAGCAGTGATAGGATTGGAGAGGTTCGGTGAGCAAATAAAACCCTTTGAAGTCATATTGCATGGTACCCATTCCACGGGTCTCAACTCTCCAGGTGTAAGCGATACTTCCTTCAGCTAAAACATGCATGTGGAACACAGAGTATGATCAACCGTGTGATCGGGAGACGTCTTCAAATATGTCTCCGTTCTCGTCCCCTGGTACTCGGGTGCAACATTCCAGACGCTTTACTAACACTCTTCCGACTTGGAGAGTCAGTGCCTTTAACTTCCTGATTGGCCCAGTTTGCAATTTCTGCGGAAGATGAACAGGAATAGGGAGAACCAATGAGAGACTAGCTGGAGGTGTCTGGACGGGCAAATTTAACTCTCATTTCCCACCAGGAAGAGGAATTAACCAAAGGCTCAGTGTGCCGTGCCGGAACCAGATTAGGGCCTGAAGCAATCCTGCGGTGTTGCGGCCAGCTCACAAGAAAGCGAGTTGAAGAAAGGAGCTCAGGGGCACTGTAATTCACAAACCTGCAGAGTTATAAATGACAGCTATCGTCCCAAATTATACTGAAGTAAGGCTGCCAAGAGGACTTGAAAGCGGGGCAGAATTGCAGGAAACCGATTTCAGGAGGTAGACTGGAATTGCACTTAAAGCATAGGAAAAGAGGCAGAACGTCTACAATGATGCACTTGGCCAAAAAGGGCATATGCGTTTTTTCCTGAATATAGTCAGGAAAAAACGCATACGCCATTTTGGCCAACCAAGCAAGCTTGCAAAGGAAATCTGCACTACAATGAAGTCTCACTTCCCCCCGGTCAAAAGGGCCATCTGAAAAAAGTGTAAAATCCAGAAAGGCAGGACAGGCCATGGAGAACTGGGAGCCTTGTTATGCTGATGGGCGGGATGTAAATTGCCAACAGCCACTCGGGAGAAGTGTATGGTGTTTCCTGAAACATCTAAAAAACAAAGCAACAGAGCCTAGGGCACTTCCACTTATGGTCCTATAGTTTAGAGAAATGAAAATCAAAAAGACACAGCCACCCCAAAGTTTGGGATGGCTCTGTTTACAAGAACCTCGTTTACGGTACAAGTTCAATATCGCAGAAAGTGAAAAATGGATAAAGAAGTTGTGGTACTTACGTACAATGCAATATCACTCAGCAATGACATCTATGTCATCAGGCCCGTAGCAGCATAATGAGTGGATTCAGGTATGATGATTCTAACTGAAATAAGTCACACAGAAAAAGAAACATCATAAGATATCAGTAATACACGGAATGTAAACTTGGCTACACAGGAACTGAATTACAGAACAGAACAGGGTCTCAAATTTAGAAAACCAACTAATGCTTGCTTAAGGGTAAAGGTGAGTTCGGGTGCTGCATAAAACCAGAGATTGAAATGAGCACAGATAAAGTTCCTTAAGCCAAATATGGAATAGACAAGAGCTACTCCTTGCTCAACGAAATGGACTCAACACCGCATATAAAACGCCTAAGAATGTACCTGACTAGTAAGTATCTTAAAACCTATGGATTGCTATGTCTCCAAAAGAGAATCAAGCGTGTGTACAGGGGCATAAACGCAGCAGTGATAGGATTGGAGAGGTTCGGTGAGCAAATGAAGACCCTTTGAAGTCATATTGCATGGTACCCATTCCACGGGTTTCAACTACCCAGGTTTAAGGTATTCTTCCTTCAGCTAAAACATGCATGTGGAACCTAGAGTATGATCAACCATGTGATCGGGAGATGTGTTCAAATATGTCCCAGTTTTCGTACCCTGGTACTCGGGTGCAACATTCCAGACGCTTTACTAACACTCTCCCGATTTGGAGAGTCAGTCCCTTTAACCTCCTGTTTGGCCCAGTTTGCAATTTCTGCGGAAGATGAACAGGAATAGCGAGAACCAATGAGAGACTAGCTGGAGGTGTCTGGACGGGCAAATTTAACTCTCATTTCCCACCAGGAAGAGGAATTAACCAAAGGCTCAGCGTGCCGTGCCGGAACCAGATTAGGGCCTGAAGCCATCCTGCGGTGTTGCGGCCAGGTCACATGAAAGCGAGTTGAATAAAGGAGCTCAGGGGCACTGTAATTCACAAACCTGCAGAGTTATAACTGACAGCTATCCTCCAAAAATATACTGAAGTAAGGCTGCCAAGAGGACTTGAAAGCGGGGCAGAATTGCAGGAAACCGATTTCAGGAGGTAGACTGGAATTGCATTGAAAGCATAGGAAAAGAGGCAGAACGTCCACAATGATGCACTTGGCCAAAAAGGGCGTATGCGTTTTTTCCTGAATATATTCAGGAAAAAACGCATATGCCCTTTTTGGCCAACCAAGCAAACTTGCAAAGGAAATCTGCACTACAATGAAGTCTCACTTCCCCCCGGTCAAAAGGGCCATCTGAAAAAAGTGTAAAATCCAGAAAGGCAGGACAGGCCATGGAGAACTGGGAGCCTTGTTATGCTGATGGGCGGGATGTAAATTGCCAACAGACACTCGGGAGAAGTGTATGGTGTTTCCTGAAACATCTAAAAACAAAGCAACAGAGCCTAGGGCACTTCCACTTATGGTCCTATAGCTTACGGAAATTAAAATCAAAAAGACACAGCCACCCCAAAGTTTGGGACGCCTCTGTTTACAAGAACCTCGTTTACCGTACAAGTTCAATATCACAGAAAGTGAAAAAAGGATAAAGAACTTGTGGTACTTACATACAATGCGGTATCACTCAGCAATGAAATCTATGTCATCAGGCCCGTAGCAGCATAATGAGTGGATTCAGGCACGATGATTCTAACTGAAATAAGTCACACAGAAAATGAAACATCATAAGATATCAGTAATACACGGAATGTAAACTTGGCTACACAGGAACTGAATTCCAAAACAGAACAGGGTCTCAAATTTAGAAAACCAACTTATGCTTGCTTAAGGGGAAAGCTGAGTTGGGGTGTTGCATAAAACCAGAGATTTATATGAGCACAGATAAAGTTCCTTAAGCCAAATATGGAATAGACAAGAGCTACTCCTTGCTCAATGAAATGGACTCAACACCCCATATTAAACGCCTAAGAATGTACCTGACTAGTAAGTATCTTAAAACCTATGGATTGCTATGTCTCCAAAAGAGAATCAAGCGTGTGTACAGGGGCATAAATGCAGCAGTGATAGGATTGGAGAGGTTCGGTGAGCAAATGAAGACCCTTTGAAGTCATATTGCATGGTACCCATTCCACGGGTCTCAACTCTCCAGGTTTAATGTATTCTTCCTTCAGCTAAAACATGCATGTGGAACCCAGAGTATGATCAACCGTGTGAACGGGAGACGTGTTCAAATATGTCTCAGTTTTCCTCCCCTGGTACTCTGGTGCAACATTCCAGACGCTTTACTAACACTCTCCCCACTTGGAGAGTCAGCGCCTTTAACCTCCTGTTTGGCCCAGTTTGCAATTTCTGCAGAAGATGAACAGGAATAGGGAGAACCAATGAGAGACTAGCTGGAGGTGTCTGGACGGGCAAATTTAACTCTCATTTCCCACCAGGAAGAGGAATTAACCAAAGGCTCAGCGTGCCGTGCCGGAACCAGATTAGGGCCTGAAGCCATCCTGCGGTGTTGCGGCCAGGTCACAAGAAAGCGAGTTGAAGAAAGGAGCTCAGGGGCACTGTAATTCACAAACCTGCAGAGTTATAAATGACAGCTATCGTCCAAAAATATACTGAAGTAAGGCTGCCAAGAGGACTTGAAAGCGGGGCAGAATTGCAGGAAACCGATTTCAGGAGGTAGACTGGAATTGCATTGAAAGCATAGGAAAAGAGGCAGAACGTCCACAATGATGCACTTGGCCAAAAAGGGCGTATGCGTTTTTTCCTGAATATATTCAGGAAAAAACGCATACGCCCTTTTTGGCCAACCAAGCAAGCTTGCAAAGGAAATCTGCACTACAATGAAGTCTCACTTCCCCCCGGTCAAAAGGGCCATCTGAAAAAAGTGTAAAATCCAGAAAGGCAGGACAGGCCATGGAGAACTGGGAGCCTTGTTATGCTGATGGGCGGGATGTAAATTGCCAACAGCCACTGAGGAGAAGTGTATGGTGTTTCCTGAAACACCTAAAAAACAAAGCAACAGAGCCTAGGGCACTTCCACTTATGGTCCTATAGCTTAGGGAAATGAAAATCAAAAAGACACAGCCACCCCAAAGTTTGGGACGGCTCTGTTAACAAGAACCTCGTTTACGGTACAAGTTCAATATCGCAGAAAGTGAAAAATGGATAAAGAAGTTGTGGTACTTACGTACAATGCAATATCACTCAGCAATGACATCTATGTCATCAGGCCCGTAGCAGCATCATGAGTGGATTCAGGTATGATGATTCTAACTGAAATAAGTCACACAGAAAAAGAAACATCATAAGATATCACTAATACACGGAATGCAAACTTGGCTACACAGGAACTGGATTACAAAATAGAACAGGGTCTGAAATTTAGAAAACCAACTTATGCTTGCTTAAGGGGAAAGGTGAGTTGGGGTGCTGCATAAAACCAGAGATTGAAATGAGCACAGATAAAGTTCCTTAAGCCAAATATGGAATAGACAAGAGCTACTCCTTGCTCAAAGAAATGGACTCAACACCCCAAATTAAACGCCTAAGAATGTACCTGACTAGTAAGTATCTTAAAACCTATGGATTGCTATGTCTCCAAAAGAGAATCAAGCGTGTGTACAGGGGCATAAACGCAGCAGTGATAGGATTGGAGAGGTTCGGTGAGCAAATAAAACCCTTTGAAGTCATATTGCATGGTACCCATTCCACGGGTCTCAACTCTCCAGGTGTAAGCGATTCTTCCTTCAGCTAAAACATGCATGTGGAACACAGAGTATGATCAACCGTGTGATCGGGAGACGTCTTCAAATATGTCTCCGTTCTCGTCCCCTGGTACTCGGGTGCAACATTCCAGACGCTTTACTAACACTCTCCCGACTTGGAGAGTCAGTGCCTTTAATCTCCTGATTGGCCCAGTTTGCAATTTCTGCGGAAGATGAACAGGAATAGCGAGAACCAATGAGAGACTAGCTGGAGGTGTCTGGACGGGCAAATTTAACTCTCATTTCCCACCAGGAAGAGGAATTAACCAAAGGCTCAGTGTGCCGTGCCGGAACCAGATTAGGGCCTGAAGCAATCCTGCGGTGTTGCGGCCAGCTCACAAGAAAGCGAGTTGAAGAAAGGAGCTCAGGGGCACTGAAATTCACAAACCTGCAGAGTTATAAATGACAGCTATCGTCCCAAATTATACTGAAGTAAGGCTGCCAAGAGGACTTGAAAGCGGGGCAGAATTGCAGGAAACCGATTTCAGGAGGTAGACTGGAATTGCACTTAAAGCATAGGAAAAGAGGCAGAACGTCTACAATGATGCACTTGGCCAAAAAGGGCATATGCGTTTTTTCCTGAATATAGTCAGGAAAAAACGCATACGCCATTTTGGCCAACCAAGCAAGCTTGCAAAGGAAATCTGCACTACAATGAAGTCTCACTTCCCCCCGGTCAAAAGGGCCATCTGAAAAAAGTGTAAAATCCAGAAAGGCAGGACAGGCCATGGAGAACTGGGAGCCTTGTTATGCTGATGGGCGGGATGTAAATTGCCAACAGCCACTCGGGAGAAGTGTATGGTGTTTCCTGAAACATCTAAAAAACAAAGCAACAGAGCCTAGGGCACTTCCACTTATGGTCCTATAGTTTAGAGAAATGAAAATCAAAAAGACACAGCCACCCCAAAGTTTGGGACGGCTCTGTTTACAAGAACCTCGTTTACGGTACAAGTTCAATATCGCAGAAAGTGAAAAATGGATAAAGAAGTTGTGGTACTTACGTACAATGCAATATCACTCAGCAATGACATCTATGTCATCAGGCCCGTAGCAGCATAATGAGTGGATTCAGGTATGATGATTCTAACTGAAATAAGTCACACAGAAAAAGAAACATCATAAGATATCAGTAATACACGGAATGTAAACTTGGCTACACAGGAACTGAATTACAGAACAGAACAGGGTCTCAAATTTAGAAAACCAACTAATGCTTGCTTAAGGGTAAAGGTGAGTTCGGGTGCTGCATAAAACCAGAGATTGAAATGAGCACAGATAAAGTTCCTTAAGCCAAATATGGAATAGACAAGAGCTACTCCTTGCTCAACGAAATGGACTCAACACCGCATATAAAACGCCTAAGAATGTACCTGACTAGTAAGTATCTTAAAACCTATGGATTGCTATGTCTCCAAAAGAGAATCAAGCGTGTGTACAGGGGCATAAACGCAGCAGTGATAGGATTGGAGAGGTTCGGTGAGCAAATGAAGACCCTTTGAAGTCATATTGCATGGTACCCATTCCACGGGTTTCAACTACCCAGGTTTAAGGTATTCTTCCTTCAGCTAAAACATGCATGTGGAACCTAGAGTATGATCAACCATGTGATCGGGAGATGTGTTCAAATATGTCCCAGTTTTCGTACCCTGGTACTCGGGTGCAACATTCCAGACGCTTTACTAACACTCTCCCGATTTGGAGAGTCAGTCCCTTTAACCTCCTGTTTGGCCCAGTTTGCAATTTCTGCGGAAGATGAACAGGAATAGCGAGAACCAATGAGAGACTAGCTGGAGGTGTCTGGACGGGCAAATTTAACTCTCATTTCCCACCAGGAAGAGGAATTAACCAAAGGCTCAGCGTGCCGTGCCGGAACCAGATTAGGGCCTGAAGCCATCCTGCGGTGTTGCGGCCAGGTCACATGAAAGCGAGTTGAATAAAGGAGCTCAGGGGCACTGTAATTCACAAACCTGCAGAGTTATAACTGACAGCTATCCTCCAAAAATATACTGAAGTAAGGCTGCCAAGAGGACTTGAAAGCGGGGCAGAATTGCAGGAAACCGATTTCAGGAGGTAGACTGGAATTGCATTGAAAGCATAGGAAAAGAGGCAGAACGTCCACAATGATGCACTTGGCCAAAAAGGGCGTATGCGTTTTTTCCTGAATATATTCAGGAAAAAACGCATATGCCCTTTTTGGCCAACCAAGCAAACTTGCAAAGGAAATCTGCACTACAATGAAGTCTCACTTCCCCCCGGTCAAAAGGGCCATCTGAAAAAAGTGTAAAATCCAGAAAGGCAGGACAGGCCATGGAGAACTGGGAGCCTTGTTATGCTGATGGGCGGGATGTAAATTGCCAACAGACACTCGGGAGAAGTGTATGGTGTTTCCTGAAACATCTAAAAACAAAGCAACAGAGCCTAGGGCACTTCCACTTATGGTCCTATAGCTTAGGGAAATTAAAATCAAAAAGACACAGCCACCCCAAAGTTTGGGACGCCTCTGTTTACAAGAACCTCGTTTACCGTACAAGTTCAATATCACAGAAAGTGAAAAAAGGATAAAGAACTTGTGGTACTTACGTACAATGCGGTATCACTCAGCAATGAAATCTATGTCATCAGGCCCGTAGCAGCATAATGAGTGGATTCAGGCACGATGATTCTAACTGAAATAAGTCACACAGAAAATGAAACATCATAAGATATCAGTAATACACGGAATGTAAACTTGGCTACACAGGAACTGAATTCCAAAACAGAACAGGGTCTCAAATTTAGAAAACCAACTTATGCTTGCTTAAGGGGAAAGCTGAGTTGGGGTGTTGCATAAAACCAGAGATTTATATGAGCACAGATAAAGTTCCTTAAGCCAAATATGGAATAGACAAGAGCTACTCCTTGCTAAATGAAATGGACTCAACACCCCATATTAAACGCCTAAGAATGTACCTGACTAGTAAGTATCTTAAAACCTATGGATTGCTATGTCTCCAAAAGAGAATCAAGCGTGTGTACAGGGGCATAAATGCAGCAGTGATAGGATTGGAGAGGTTCGGTGAGCAAATGAAGACCCTTTGAAGTCATATTGCATGGTACCCATTCCACGGGTCTCAACTCTCCAGGTTTAATGTATTCTTCCTTCAGCTAAAACATGCATGTGGAACCCAGAGTATGATCAACCGTGTGAACGGGAGACGTGTTCAAATATGTCTCAGTTTTCCTCCCCTGGTACTCTGGTGCAACATTCCAGACGCTTTACTAACACTCTCCCCACTTGGAGAGTCAGCGCCTTTAACCTCCTGTTTGGCCCAGTTTGCAATTTCTGCAGAAGATGAACAGGAATAGGGAGAACCAATGAGAGACTAGCTGGAGGTGTCTGGACGGGCAAATTTAACTCTCATTTCCCACCAGGAAGAGGAATTAACCAAAGGCTCAGCGTGCCGTGCCGGAACCAGATTAGGGCCTGAAGCCATCCTGCGGTGTTGCGGCCAGGTCACAAGAAAGCGAGTTGAAGAAAGGAGCTCAGGGGCACTGTAATTTACAAACCTGCAGAGTTATAAATGACAGCTATCGTCCAAAAATATACTGAAGTAAGGCTGCCAAGAGGACTTGAAAGCGGGGCAGAATTGCAGGAAACCGATTTCAGGAGGTAGACTGGAATTGCATTGAAAGCATAGGAAAAGAGGCAGAACGTCCACAATGATGCACTTGGCCAAAAAGGGCGTATGCGTTTTTTCCTGAATATATTCAGGAAAAAACGCATACGCCCTTTTTGGCCAACCAAGCAAGCTTGCAAAGGAAATCTGCACTACAATGAAGTCTCACTTCCCCCCGGTCAAAAGGGCCATCTGAAAAAAGTGTAAAATCCAGAAAGGCAGGACAGGCCATGGAGAACTGGGAGCCTTGTTATGCTGATGGGCGGGATGTAAATTGCCAACAGCCACTGAGGAGAAGTGTATGGTGTTTCCTGAAACACCTAAAAAACAAAGCAACAGAGCCTAGGGCACTTCCACTTATGGTCCTATAGCTTAGGGAAATGAAAATCAAAAAGACACAGCCACCCCAAAGTTTGGGACGGCTCTGTTAACAAGAACCTCGTTTACGGTACAAGTTCAATATCGCAGAAAGTGAAAAATGGATAAAGAAGTTGTGGTACTTACGTACAATGCAATATCACTCAGCAATGACATCTATGTCATCAGGCCCGTAGCAGCATCATGAGTGGATTCAGGTATGATGATTCTAACTGAAATAAGTCACACAGAAAAAGAAACATCATAAGATATCACTAATACACGGAATGCAAACTTGGCTACACAGGAACTGGATTACAAAATAGAACAGGGTCTGAAATTTAGAAAACCAACTTATGCTTGCTTAAGGGGAAAGGTGAGTTGGGGTGCTGCATAAAACCAGAGATTGAAATGAGCACAGATAAAGTTCCTTAAGCCAAATATGGAATAGACAAGAGCTACTCCTTGCTCAAAGAAATGGACTCAACACCCCATATTAAACGCCTAAGAATGTACCTGACTAGTAAGTATCTTAAAACCTATGGATTGCTATGTCTCCAAAAGAGAATCAAGCGTGTGTACAGGGGCATAAACGCAGCAGTGATAGGATTGGAGAGGTTCGGTGAGCAAATAAAACCCTTTGAGGTCATATTGCATGGTACCCATTCCACGGGTCTCAACTCTCCAGGTGTAAGCGATTCTTCCTTCAGCTAAAACATGCATGTGGAACACAGAGTATGATCAACCGTGTGATCGGGAGACGTCTTCAAATATGTCTCCGTTCTCGTCCCCTGGTACTCGGGTGCAACATTCCAGACGCTTTACTAACACTCTCCCGACTTGGAGAGTCAGTGCCTTTAATCTCCTGATTGGCCCAGTTTGCAATTTCTGCGGAAGATGAACAGGAATAGCGAGAACCAATGAGAGACTAGCTGGAGGTGTCTGGACGGGCAAATTTAACTCTCATTTCCCACCAGGAAGAGGAATTAACCAAAGGCTCAGTGTGCCGTGCCGGAACCAGATTAGGGCCTGAAGCAATCCTGCGGTGTTGCGGCCAGCTCACAAGAAAGCGAGTTGAAGAAAGGAGCTCAGGGGCACTGTAATTCACAAACCTGCAGAGTTATAAATGACAGCTATCGTCCCAAATTATACTGAAGTAAGGCTGCCAAGAGGACTTGAAAGCGGGGCAGAATTGCAGGAAACCGATTTCAGGAGGTAGACTGGAATTGCACTTAAAGCATAGGAAAAGAGGCAGAACGTCTACAATGATGCACTTGGCCAAAAAGGGCATATGCGTTTTTTCCTGAATATAGTCAGGAAAAAACGCATACGCCATTTTGGCCAACCAAGCAAGCTTGCAAAGGAAATCTGCACTACAATGAAGTCTCACTTCCCCCCGGTCAAAAGGGCCATCTGAAAAAAGTGTAAAATCCAGAAAGGCAGGACAGGCCATGGAGAACTGGGAGCCTTGTTATGCTGATGGGCGGGATGTAAATTGCCAACAGCCACTCGGGAGAAGTGTATGGTGTTTCCTGAAACATCTAAAAAACAAAGCAACAGAGCCTAGGGCACTTCCACTTATGGTCCTATAGTTTAGGGAAATGAAAATCAAAAAAACACAGCCACCCCAAAGTTTGGGACGGCTCTGTTTACAAGAACCTCGTTTACGGTACAAGTTCAATATCGCAGAAAGTGAAAAATGGATAAAGAAGTTGTGGTACTTACGTACAATGCAATATCACTCAGCAATGACATCTATGTCATCAGGCCCGTAGCAGCATAATCAGTGGATTCAGGTATGATGATTCTAACTGAAATAAGTCACACAGAAAAAGAAACATCATAAGATATCAGTAATACACGGAATGTAAACTTGGCTACACAGGAACTGAATTACAGAACAGAACAGGGTCTCAAATTTAGAAAGCCAACTTATGCTTGCTTAAGGGTAAAGGTGAGTTGGGGTGCTGCATAAAACCAGAGATTGAAATGAGCACAGATAAAGTTCCTTAAGCCAAATATGGAATAGACAAGAGCTACTCCTTGCTCAACGAAATGGACTCAACACCGCATATAAAACGCCTAAGAATGTACCTGACTAGTAAGTATCTTAAAACCTATGGATTGCTATGTCTCCAAAAGAGAATCAAGCGTGTGTACAGGGGCATAAACACAGCAGTGATAGGATTGGAGAGGTTCGGTGAGCAAATGAAGACCCTTTGAAGTCATATTGCATGGTACCCATTCCACGGGTTTCAACTACCCAGGTTTAAGGTATTCTTCCTTCAGCTAAAACATGCATGTGGAACCTAGAGTATGATCAACCATGTGATCGGGAGATGTGTTCAAATATGTCCCAGTTTTCGTACCCTGGTACTCGGGTGCAACATTCCAGACGCTTTACTAACACTCTCCCGATTTGGAGAGTCAGTGCCTTTAACCTCCTGATTGGCCCAGTTTGTAATTTCTGCGGAAGATGAACAGGAATAGCGAGAACCAATGAGAGACTAGCTGGAGGTGTCTGGACGGGCAAATTTAACTCTCATTTCCCACCAGGAAGAGGAATTAACCAAAGGCTCA
Organism: Grampus griseus; assembly: GCF_964374135.1. Taxonomy (NCBI): domain Eukaryota; kingdom Metazoa; phylum Chordata; class Mammalia; order Artiodactyla; family Delphinidae; genus Grampus; species Grampus griseus. The sequence goes on along the minus strand of NW_028133361.1, from coordinate 669,135 downwards.
GCGTGCCGTGCCCGAACAAGATTAAGGCCTGAAGCAATCCTGCGGTGTTGCGGCCAGCTCACAAAAAAGCGAGTTGAAGAAAGGAGCTCAGGGGCACTGTAATTCACAAACCTGCAGAGTTATAAATGACAGGTATCGTCCAAAAATATACTGAAGTAAGGCTGCCAAGAGGACTTGAAAGCGGGGCAGAATTGCAGGAAACCGATTTCAGGAGGTAGACTGGAATTGCATTTAAAGCATAGGAAAAGAGGCAGAACGTCCAAAATGATGCACTTGGCCAAAAAGGGCGTATGCGTTTTTTCCTGAATATATTCAGGAAAAAACGCATACGCCCTTTTTGGCCAACCAAGCAAGCTTGAAAAGGAAATCTGCACTACAATGAAGTCTCACTTCCCCCCGGTCAAAAGGGCCATCTGAAAAAAGTGTAAAATCAAGAAAGGCAGGACAGGCCATGGAGAACTGGGAGCCTTGTTATGCTGATGGGCGGGATGTAAATTGCCAACTGACACTGAGGAGAAGTGTATGGTGTTTCCTGAAACATCTAAAAAACAAAGCAACAGAGCCTAGGGCACTTCCACTTATGGTCCTATAGCTTAGGGAAATGAAAATCAAAAAGACACAGCCACCCCAAAGTTTGGGACGGCTCTGTTTACAAGAACCTCGTTTACAGTACAAGTTCAACATCGCAGAAAGTGAAAAATGGATAAAGAACTTGTGGTACTTACGTACAATGCAATATCACTCAGCAATGACATCTATGTCATCAGGCCCGTAGCAGCATAATGAGTGGATTCAGGTATGATGATTCTAACTGAAATAAGTCACACAGAAAAAGAAACATCATAAGATATCACTAATACACGGAATGAAAACTTGGCTACACAGGAACTGGATTACAAAACAGAACAGGGTCTCAAATTTAGAAAACCAACTTATGCTTGCTTAAGGGGAAAGGTGAGTTGGGGTGCTGCATAAAACCAGAGATTGAAATGAGCACAGATAAAGTTCCTTAAGCCAAATATGGAATAGACAAGAGCTACTCCTTGCTCAACGAAATGGACTCAACACCCCATATTAAACGCCTAAGAATGTACCTGAGAAGTAAGTATCTTAAAACCTATGGATTGCTATGTCTCCGAAAGAGAATCAAGCGTGTGTACAGGGGCATAAACGCAGCAGTGATAGGTTTGGAGAGGTTTGGTGAGCAAATGAAGACCCTTTGAAGTCATATTGCATGGTACCCATTCCACGGGTCTGAATTCTCCAGGTGTAAGCGATTCTTCCTTCAGCTAAAACATGCATGTGGAACCCAGAGTATGATCAACCATGTGATCGGGAGACGTCTTCAAATATGTCTCCGTTCTCGTCCCCTGGTACTCGGGTGCAACATTCCAGACGCTTTACTAACACTCTCCCGATTTGGAGAGTCAGTCCCTTTAACCTCCTGTTTGGCCCAGTTTGCAATTTCTGCGGAAGATGAACAGGAATAGCGAGAACCAATGAGAGACTAGCTGGAGGTGTCTGGACGGGCAAATTTAACTCTCATTTCCCACCAGGAAGAGGAAAGAACCAAAGGCTCAGCGTGCCGTGCCGGAACCAGATTAGGGCCTGAAGCCATCCTGCGGTGTTGCGGCCAGGTCACATGAAAGCGAGTTGAATAAAGGAGCTCAGGGGCACTGTAATTCACAAACCTGCAGAGTTATAAATGACAGCTATCCTCCAAAAATATACTGAAGTAAGGCTGCCAAGAGGACTTGAAAGCGGGGCAGAATTGCAGGAAACCGATTTCTGGAGGTAGACTGGAATTGCATTGAAAGCATAGGAAAAGAGGCAGAACGTCCACAATGATGCACTTGGCCAAAAAGGGCGTATGCGTTTTTTCCTGAATATATTCAGGAAAAAACGCATATGCCCTTTTTGGCCAACCAAGCAAACTTGCAAAGGAAATCTGCACTACAATGAAGTCTCACTTCCCCCCGGTCAAAAGGGCCATCTGAAAAAAGTGTAAAATCCAGAAAGGCAGGACAGGCCATGGAGAACTGGGAGCCTTGTTATGCTGATGGGCGGGATGTAAATTGCCAACAGACACTCGGCAGAAGTGTATGGTGTTTCCTGAAACATCTAAAAACAAAGCAACAGAGCCTAGGGCACTTCCACTTATGGTCCTATAGCTTACGGAAATTAAAATCAAAAAGACACAGCCACCCCAAAGTTTGGGACGCCTCTGTTTACAAGAACCTCGTTTACCGTACAAGTTCAATATCACAGAAAGTGAAAAAAGGATAAAGAACTTGTGGTACTTACGTACAATGCGGTATCACTCAGCAATGAAATCTATGTCATCAGGCCCGTAGCAGCATAATGAGTGGATTCAGGCACGATGATTCTAACTGAAATAAGTCACACAGAAAATGAAACATCATAAGATATCAGTAATACACGGAATGTAAACTTGGCTACACAGGAACTGAATTCCAAAACAGAACAGGGTCTCAAATTTAGAAAACCAACTTATGCTTGCTTAAGGGGAAAGGTGAGTTGGGCTGTTGCATAAAACCAGAGATTGATATGAGCACAGATAAAGTTCCTTAAGCCAAATATGGAATAGACAAGAGCTACTCCTTGCTCAATGAAATGGACTCAACACCCCATATTAAACGCCTAAGAATGTACCTGACTAGTAAGTATCTTAAAACCTATGGATTGCTATGTCTCCAAAAGAGAATCAAGCGTGTGTACAGGGGCATAAATGCAGCAGTGATAGGATTGGAGAGGTTCGGTGAGCAAATGAAGACCCTTTGAAGTCATATTGCATGGTACCCATTCCACGGGTCTGAATTCTCCAGGTGTAAGCGATTCTTCCTTCAGCTAAAACATGCATGTGGAACCCAGAGTATGATCAACCATGTGATCGGGAGACGTGTTCAAATATGTCTCCGTTCTCGTCCCCTGGTACTCGGGTGCAACATTCCAGACGCTTTACTAACACTCTCCCGACTTGGAGAGTCAGTGCCTTTAACCTCCTGATTGGCCCAGTTTGCAATTTCTGCGGAAGATGAACAGGAATAGGGAGAACCAACGAGAGACTAGCTGGAGGTGTCTGGACGGGCAAATTTAACTCTCATTTCCCACCAGGAAGAGGAATTAACCAAAGGCTCAGCGTGCCGTGCCGGAACCAGATTAGGGCCTGAAGGAATCCTGCGGTGTTGCGGCCAGCTCACAAGAAAGCGAGTTGAAGAAAGGAGCTCAGGGGCACTGTAATTCACAAACCTGCAGAGTTATAAATGACAGCTATCGTCCCAAATTATACTGAAGTAAGGCTGCCAAGAGGACTTGAAAGCGGGGCAGAATTGCAGGAAACCGATTTCAGGAGGTAGACTGGAATTGCATTGAAAGCATAGGAAAAGAGGAAGAACGTCCACAATGATGCACTTGGCCAAAAAGGGCATATGCGTTTTTTCCTGAATATATTCAGGAAAAAACGCATACGCCCTTTTTGGCCAACCAAGCAAGCTTGCAAAGGAAATCTGCACTACAATGAAGTCTCACTTCCCCCCGGTCAAAAGGGCCATCTGAAAAAAGTGTAAAATCCAGAAAGGCAGGACAGGCCATGGAGAACTGGGAGCCTTGTTATGCTGATGGGCGGGATGTAAATTGCCAACAGCCACTCGGGAGAAGTGTATGGTGTTTCCTGAAACATCTAAAAAACAAAGCAACAGAGCCTAGGGCACTTCCACTTATGGTCCTATAGTTTAGGGAAATGAAAATCAAAAAGACACAGCCACCCCAAAGTTTGGGACGGCTCTGTTTACAAGAACCTCGTTTACGGTACAAGTTCAATATCGCAGAAAGTGAAAAATGGATAAAGAAGTTGTGGTACTTACGTACAATGCAATATCACTCAGCAATGACATCTATGTCATCAGGTCCGTAGCAGCATAATGAGTGGATTCAGGTATGATGATTCTAACTGAAATAAGTCACGCAGAAAAAGAAACATCATCAGATATCACTAATACACGGAATGTAAACTTGGCTACACAGGAACTGGATTACAAAACAGAACAGGGTCTCAAATTTAGAAAACCAACTTATGCTTGCTTAAGGGGAAAGGTGAGTTGGGGTGCTGCATAAAACCAGAGATTGAAATGAGCACAGATAAAGTTCCTTAAGCCAAATATGGAATAGACAAGAGCTACTCCTTGCTCAACGAAATGGACTCAACACCCCATATTAAACGACTAAGAATGTACCTGACTAGTAAGTATCTTAAATCCTATGGATTGCTATGTCTCCAAAAGAGAATCAAGCGTGTGTACAAGGGCATAAACGCAGCAGTGATAGGATTGGAGAGGTTCGGTGAGCAAATGAAGACCCTTTGAAGTCATATTGCATGGTACCCATTCCACGGGTCTGAATTCTCCAGGTGTAAGCGATTGTTCCTTCAGCTAAAACATGCATGTGGAACCCAGAGTATGATCAACCGTGTGATCGGGAGACGTGTTCAAATATGTCTCCGTTCTCGTCCCCTGGTACTCGGGTGCAACATTCGAGACGCTTTACTAACACTCTCCCGACTTGGAGAGTCAGTGCCTTTAACCTCCTGATTGGCCCAGTTTGTAATTTCTGCGGAAGATGAACAGGAATAGGGAGAACCAATCAGAGACTAGCTGGAGGTGTCTGGACGGGCAAATTTAACTCTCATTTCCCACCAGGAAGAGGAATTAACCAAAGGCTCAGCGTGCCGTGCCCGAACAAGATTAAGGCCTGAAGCAATCCTGCGGTGTTGCGGCCAGCTCACAAAAAAGCGAGTTGAAGAAAGGAGCTCAGGGGCACTGTAATTCACAAACCTGCAGAGTTATAAATGACAGGTATCGTCCAAAAATATACTGAAGTAAGGCTGCCAAGAGGACTTGAAAGCGGGGCAGAATTGCAGGAAACCGATTTCAGGAGGTAGACTGGAATTGCATTTAAAGCATAGGAAAAGAGGAAGAACGTCCACAATGATGCACTTGGCCAAAAAGGGCGTATGCGTTTTTTCCTGAATATATTCAGGAAAAAACGCATACGCCCTTTTTGGCCAACCAAGCAAGCTTGAAAAGGAAATCTGCACTACAATGAAGTCTCACTTCCCCCCGGTCAAAAGGGCCATCTGAAAAAAGTGTAAAATCCAGAAAGGCAGGACAGGCCATGGAGAACTGGGAGCCTTGTTATGCTGATGGGCGGGATGTAAATTGCCAACAGACACTGAGGAGAAGTGTATGGTGTTTCCTGAAACATCTAAAAAACAAAGCAACAGAGCCTAGGGCACTTCCACTTATGGTCCTATAGCTTAGGGAAATGAAAATCAAAAAGACACAGCCACCCCAAAGTTTGGGACGGCTCTGTTTACAAGAACCTCGTTTACAGTACAAGTTCAACATCGCAGAAAGTGAAAAATGGATAAAGAACTTGTGGTACTTACGTACAATGCAATATCACTCAGCAATGACATCTATGTCATCAGGCCCGTAGCAGCATAATGAGTGGATTCAGGTATGATGATTCTAACTGAAATAAGTCACACAGAAAAAGAAACATCATAAGATATCACTAATACACGGAATGTAAACTTGGCTACACAGGAACTGGATTACAAAACAGAACAGGGTCTCAAATTTAGAAAACCAACTTATGCTTGCTTAAGGGGAAAGGTGAGTTGGGGTGCTGCATAAAACCAGAGATTGAAATGAGCACAGATAAAGTTCCTTAAGCCAAATATGGAATAGACAAGAGCTACTCCTTGCTCAACGAAATGGACTCAACACCCCATATTAAACGCCTAAGAATGTACCTGACTAGTAAGTATCTTAAAACCTATGGATTGCTATGTCTCCGAAAGAGAATCAAGCGTGTGTACAGGGGCATAAACGCAGCAGTGATAGGTTTGGAGAGGTTTGGTGAGCAAATGAAGACCCTTTGAAGTCATATTGCATGGTACCCATTCCACGGGTCTGAATTCTCCAGGTGTAAGCGATTCTTCCTTCAGCTAAAACATGCATGTGGAACCCAGAGTATGATCAACCATGTGATCGGGAGACGTGTTCAAATATGTCTCCGTTCTCGTCCCCTGGTACTCGGGTGCAACATTCCAGACGCTTTACTAACACTCTCCCGACTTGGAGAGTCAGTGCCTTTAACCTCCTGATTGGCCCAGTTTGCAATTTCTGCGGAAGATGAACAGGAATAGGGAGAACCAACAAGAGACTAGCTGGAGGTGTCTGGACGGGCAAATTTAACTCTCATTTCCCACCAGGAAGAGGAATTAACCAAAGGCTCAGCGTGCCGTGCCGGAACCAGATTAGGGCCTGAAGCAATCCTGCGGTGTTGCGGCCAGCTCACAAGAAAGCGAGTTGAAGAAAGGAGCTCAGGGGCACTGTAATTCACAAACCTGCAGAGTTATAAATGACAGCTATCGTCCCAAATTATACTGAAGTAAGGCTGCCAAGAGGACTTGAAAGCGGGGCAGAATTGCAGGAAACCGATTTCAGGAGGTAGACTGGAATTGCATTGAAAGCATAGGAAAAGAGGAAGAACGTCCACAATGATGCACTTGGCCAAAAAGGGCATATGCGTTTTTTCCTGAATATATTCAGGAAAAAACGCATACGCCCTTTTTGGCCAACCAAGCAAGCTTGCAAAGGAAATCTGCACTACAATGAAGTGTCACTTCCCCCCGGTCAAAAGGGCCATCTGAAAAAAGTGTAAAATCCAGAAAGGCAGGACAGGCCATGGAGAACTGGGAGCCTTGTTATGCTGATGGGCGGGATGTAAATTGCCAACAGCCACTCGGGAGAAGTGTATGGTGTTTCCTGAAACATCTAAAAAACAAAGCAACAGAGCCTAGGGCACTTCCACTTATGGTCCTATAGTTTAGGGAAATGAAAATCAAAAAGACACAGCCACCCCAAAGTTTGGGACGGCTCTGTTTACAAGAACCTCGTTTACGGTACAAGTTCAATATCGCAGAAAGTGAAAAATGGATAAAGAAGTTGTGGTACTTACGTACAATGCAATATCACTCAGCAATGAAATCTATGTCATCAGGCCCGTAGCAGCATAATGAGTGGATTCAGGTACGATGATTCTAACTGAAATAAGTCACACAGAAAAAGAAACATCATAAGATATCAGTAATACACGGAATGTAAACTTGGCTACACAGGAACTGAATTCCAAAACAGAACAGGGTCTCAAATTTAGAAAACCAACTTATGCTTGTTTAAGGGGAAAGGTGAGTTGCGGTGCTGCATAAAACCAGAGATTGAAATGAGCACAGATAAAGTTCCTTAAGCCAAATATGGAATAGACAAGAGCTACTCCTTGCTCAATGAAATGGACTCAACACCGCATATTAAACGCCTAAGAATGTACCTGACTAGTAAGTATCTTAAAACCTATGGATTGCTATGTCTCCGAAAGAGAATCAAGCATGTGTACAGGGGCATAAATGCAGCATTGATAGGATTGGAGATGTTCGGTGAGCAAATGAAGACCCTTTTAAGGCATATTGCATGGTACCCATTCCACGGGTTTCAACTACCCAGGTTTAAGGTATTCTTCCTTCAGCTGAAACAGGCATGTGGAACCTAGAGTATGATCAACCATGTGATCGGGAGACGTGTTCAAATATGTCTCAGTTTTCATACCCTGGTACTCGGGTGCAACATTCCACACGCTTTACTAACACTCTCCCGACTTGGAGAGTCAGTCCCTTTAACCTCCTGTTTGGCCCAGTTTGCAATTTCTGCGGAAGATGAACAGGAATAGCGAGAACCAATGAGAGACTAGCTGGAGGTGTCTGGACGGGCAAATTTAACTCTCATTTCCCACCAGGAAGAGGAATTAACCAAAGGCTCAGCGTGCCGTGCCGGAACCAGATTAGGGCCTGAAGCCATCCTGCTGTGTTGTGGCCAGGTCACAAGAAAGCGAGTTGAAGAAAGGAGCTCAGGGGCACTGTAATTCACAAACATGCACAGTTATAAATGACAGCTATCGTCCAAAAATATACTGAAGTAAGGCTGCCAAGAGGACTTGAAAGCGGGGCAGAATTGCAGGAAACCAATTTCAGGAGGTAGACTGCAATTGCATTGAAAGCATAGGAAAAGAGGCAGAACGTCCACAATGATGCACTTGGCCAAAAGGGCGTATGCGTTTTTTCCTGAATATATTCAGGAAAAAACGCATACGCCCTTTTTGGCCAACCAAGCAAACTTGCAAAGGAAATCTGCACTACAATGAAGTCTCACTTCCCCCCGGTCAAAAGGGCCATCTGAAAAAAGTGTAAAATCCAGAAAGGCAGGACAGGCCATGGAGAACTGGGAGCCTTGTTATGCTGATGGGCGGGATGTAAATTGCCAACAGACACTTGGGAGAAGTGTATGGTGTTTCCTGAAACATCTAAAAAACAAACAACAGAGCCTAGGGCACTTCCAATTATGGTCCTATAGCTTAGGGAAATTAGAATCAAAAGGACACAGCCACCCCAAAGTTTGGGACACCTCTGTTTACAAGAACCTCGTTTACGGTACAAGTTCAATATCACAGAAAGTGAAAAATGGATAAAGAACTTGTGGTACTTACGTACAATGCAGTATCACTCAGCAATGAAATCTATGTCATCAGGCCCGTAGCATCATAATGAGTGGATTCAGGTACGATGATTTTAGCTGAAATAAGTCACACAGAAAAAGAAACATCATAAGATATCACTAATACACGGAATGTAAACTTGGCTACACAGGAACTGAATTACAGAACAGAACAGGGTCTCAAATTTAGAAAACCAACTTATGCTTGCTTAAGGGTAAAGGTGAGTTGGGGTGCTGCATAAAACCAGAGATTAAAATGAGCACAGATAAACTTCCTTAAGCCAAATATGGAATAGACAAGAGCTACGCCTTGCTCAACGAAATGGACTCAACACCGCATATTAAACGCCTAAGAATGTACCTGACTAGTAAGTATCTTAAAACCTATGGATTGCTGTGTCTCCGAAAGAGAATCAAGCATATGTACAGGGGCATAAACGCAGCAGTGATAGGATTGGAGAGGTTCGGTGAGCAAATGAAGACCCTTTGAAGACATATTTCATGGTACCCATTCCACTTGTTTCAACTACCCAGGTTTAAGGTGTTCTTCCTTCAGCTAAAACATGCATGTGGAACCTAGAGTATGATCAACCATGTGATCGGGATACGTGTTCAAATATGTCTCAGTTTTCGTACCCTGGTACTCGGATGCAACATTCCAGACGCTTTACTAACACTCTCCCGACTTAGAGAGTCAGTCCCTTTAACCTCCTGTTTGGCCCAGTTTGCAATTTCTGCGGAAGATGAACAGGAATAGCGAGAACCAATGAGAGACTAGCTGGAGGTGTCTGCACGGGCAAATTTAACTCTCATTTCCCACCAGGAAGAGGAATTAACCAAAGGCTCAGCGTGCCGTGCCGGAACCAGATTAGGGCCTGAAGCCATCCTGCGGTGTTGCGGCCAGCTCAAAAGAAAGCGAGTTGAAGAAAGGAGCTCAGGGGCACTGTAATTCACAAAACTGCAGAGTTATAAATGACAGCTATCGTCCAAAAATATACTGAAGTAAGGCTGCCAAGAGGACTTGAAAGCGGGGCAGAATTGCAGGAAACCGATTTCAGGAGGTAGACTGGAATTGCATTGAAAGCATAGGAAAAGAGGAAGAACGTCCACAATGATGCACTTGGCCAAAAAGGGCGTATGCGTTTTATCCTGAATATATTCAGGAAAAAACGCATACGCCCTTTTTGGCCAACCAAGCAAACTTGCAAAGGAAATCTGCACTACAATGAAGTCTCACTTCCCCCCGGTCAAGAGGGCCATCTGAAAAAAGTGTAAAATCCAGAAAGGCAGGACAGGCCATGGAGAACTGGGAGCCTTGTTATGCTGATGGGCGGGATGTAAATTGCCAACAGACACTCGGGAGAAGTGTATGGTGTTTCCTGAAACATCTAAAAAACAAAGCAACAGAGCCTAGGGCACTTCCACTTATGGTCCTATAGCTTAGGGAAATTAAAATCAAAAAGACACAGCCACCCCAAAGTTTGGGACGCCTCTGTTTACAAGAACCTCGTTTACCGAAAAACTTCAATATCACAGAAAGTGAAAAATGGATAAAGAACTTGTGGTACTTACGTACAATGCAGTATCACTCAGCAATGAAATCTATGTCATCAGGCCCGTAGCAGCATAATGAGTGGATTCAGGTACGATGATTCTAACTGAAATAAGTCACACAGAAAAAGAAACATCATAAGATATCACTAATACACGGAATGTAAACTTGGCTACACAGGAACTGAATTCCAAAACAGAACAGGGTCTCAAATTTAGAAAACCAACTTATGCTTGCTTAAGGGTAAAGGTGAGTTGGGGTGCTGCATAAAACCAGAGATTGAAATGAGCACAGATAAAGTTCCTTAAGCCAAATATGGAATAGACAAGAGCTACTCCTTGCTCAACAAAATGGACTCAACACCCCATATTAAACGCCTAAGAATGTACCTGACTAGTAAGTATCTTAAAACCTATGGATTGCTATGTCTCCAAAAGAGAATCAAGCGTGTGTACAGGAGCATAAATGCAGCAGTGATAGGATTGGAGAGGTTCGATGAGCAAATGAAGACCCTTTGAAGTCATATTGCATGGTACCCATTCCACGGGTCTCAACTCTCCAGGTTTAAGGTATTCTTCCTTCAGCTAAAACATGCATGTGGAACCCAGAGTATGATCAACCGTGTGAATAGGAGATGTGTTCAGATATGTCTCAGTTTTCCTCCCCTGGTACTCGGGTGCAACATTCCAGACGCTTTACTAACACTCTCCCCACTTGGAGAGTCAGCGCCTTTAACCTCCTGTTTGGCCCAGTTTGCAATTTCTGCGGAAGATGAAGAGGAATAGGGAGAACCAATGAGAGACTAGCTGGAGGTGTCTGGACGGGCAAATTTAACTCTCATTTCCCACCAGGAAGAGGAAATAACCAAAGGCTCAATGTGCCGTGCCGGAAACAGATTAGGGCCTGAAGCCATCCTGCGGTGTTGCGGCCAGGTCACAAGAAAGCGAGTTGAAGAAAGGAGCTCAGGGGCACTGTAATTCACAAACCTGCAGAGTTATAAATGACAGCTATCGTCCAAAAATATACTGAAGTAAGGCTGCCAAGAGGACTTGAAAGCGGGGCAGAATTGCAGGAAACCGATTTCAGGAGGTAGACTGGAATTGCATTGAAAGCATAGGAAAAGAGGCAGAACGTCCACAATGATGCACTTGGCCAAAAAGGGCGTATGCGTTTTTTCCTGAATATATTCAGGAAAAAACGCATACGCCCTTTTTGGCCAACCAAGCAAGCTTGCAAAGGAAATCTGCACTACAATGAAGTCTCACTTCCCCCCGGTCAAAAGGGCCATCTGAAAAAAGTGTAAAATCCAGAAAGGCAGGACAGGCCATGGAGAACTGGGAGCCTTGTTATGCTGATGGGCGGGATGTAAATTGCCAACAGACACTCGGGAGAAGTGTATGGTGTTTCCTGAAACATCTAAAAAACAAAGCAACAGAGCCTAGGGCACTTCCACTTATGGTCCTATAGCTTAGGGAAATTAAAATCAAAAAGACACAGCCACCCCAAAGTTTGGGACGCCTCTGTTTACAAGAACCTCGTTTACCGTACAAGTTCAATATCACAGAAAGTGAAAAAAGGATAAAGAACTTGTGGTACTTACGTACAATGCGGTATCACTCAGCAATGAAATCTATGTCATCAGGCCCGTAGCAGCATAATGAGTGGATTCAGGCACGATGATTCTAACTGAAATAAGTCACACAGAAAATGAAACATCATAAGATATCAGTAATACACGGAATGTAAACTTGGCTACACAGGAACTGAATTCCAAAACAGAACAGGGTCTCAAATTTAGAAAACCAACTTATGCTTGCTTAAGGGTAAAGGTGAGTTGGGGTGCTGCATAAAACCAGAGATTGAAATGAGCACAGATAAAGTTCCTTAAGCCAAATATGGAATAGACAAGAGCTACTCCTTGCTCAACGAAATGGACTCAACACCGCATATTAAACGCCTAAGAATGTAACTGACTAGTAAGTATCTTAAAACCTATGGATTGCTATGTCTCCGAAAGAGAATCAAGCATGTGTACAGGGTCATAAACGCAGCAGTGATAGGATTGGAGAGGTTCGGTGAGCAAATGAAGACCCTTTGAAATCATATTGCATGGTACCCATTCCACGGGTTTCAACTACCCAGGTTTAAGGTATTCTTCCTTCAGCTAAAACATGCATGTGGAACCTAGAGTATGATCAACCATGTGATCGGGAGACGTGTTCAAATATGTCTCAGTTTTCGTACCCTGGTACTCGGGTGCAACATTCCAGATGTTTTACTAACACTCTCCCGACTTGGAGAGTCAGTCCCTTTAACCTCCTGTTTGGCCCAGTTTGCAATTTCTGCGGAAGATGAACAGGAATAGCGAGAACCAATGAGAGACTAGCTGGAGGTGTCTGGACGGGCAAATTTAACTCTCATTTCCCACCAGGAAGAGGAACTAACCAAAGGCTCAGCGTGCCATGCCGGAACCAGATTAGGGCCTGAAGCCATCCTGCGGTGTTGCGGCCAGCTCAAAAGAAAGCGAGTTGAAGAAAGGAGCTCAGGGGCACTGTAATTCACAAACCTGCAGAGTTATAAATGACAGCTATCGTCCAAAAATATACTGAAGTAAGGCTGCCAAGAGGACTTGAAAGCGGGGCAGAATTGTAGGAAACCGATTTCAGGAGGTAGACTGGAATTGCATTGAAAGCATAGGAAAAGAGGAAGAACGTCCACAATGATGCACTTGGCCAAAAAGGGCGTATGCGTTTTTTCCTGAATATATTCAGGAAAAAACGCATACGCCCTTTTTGGCCAACCAAGCAAACTTGCAAAGGAAATCTGCACTACAATGAAGTCTCACTTCCCCCCGGTCAAAAGGGCCATCTGAAAAAAGTGTAAAATCCAGAAAGGCAGGACAGGCCATGGAGAACTGGGAGCCTTGTTATGCTGATGGGCGGGATGTAAATTGCCAACAGACACTCGGGAGAAGTGTATGGTGTTTCCTGAAACATCTAAAAAACAAAGCAACAGAGCCTAGGGCACTTCCACTTATGGTCCTATAGCTTAGGGAAATTAAAATCAAAAAGACACAGCCACCCCAAAGTTTGGGACGCCTCTGTTTACAAGAACCTCGTTTACCGAAAAACTTCAATATCACAGAAAGTGAAAAATGGATAAAGAACTTGTGGTACTTACGTACAATGCAGTATCACTCAGCAATGAAATCTATGTCATCAGGCCCGTAGCAGCATAATGAGTGGATTCAGGTACGATGTTTCTAACTGAAATAAGTCACACAGAAAAAGAAACATCATAAGATATCACTAATACACGGAATGTAAACTTGGCTACACAGGAACTGAATTCCAAAACAGAACAGGGTCTCAAATTTAGAAAACCAACTTATGCTTGCTTAAGGGTAAAGGTGAGTTGGGGTGCTGCATAAAACCAGAGATTGAAATGAGCACAGATAAATTTCCTTAAGCCAAATATGGAATAGACAAGAGCTACTCCTTGCTCAACGAAATGGACTCAACACCCCATATTAAACGCCTAAGAATGTACCTGAATAGTAAGTATCTTAAAACCTATGGCTTGCTATGTCTCCAAAAGAGAATCAAGCATGTGTACAGGGGCATAAACGCAGCAGTGATAGGATTGGAGAGGTTCGGTGAGCAAATGAAGACCCTTTGAAGTCATATTGCATGGTACCCATTTCACGGGTCTCAACTCTCCAGGTTTAAGGTATTCTTCCTTCAGCTAAAACATGCATGTGGAACCCAGAGTATGATCAACCGTGTGAACGGGAGACGTGTTCAAATATGTCTCAGTTTTCCTCCCCTGGTACTCGGGTGCAACATTCCAGATGCTTTACTAACACTCTCCCGACATGGAGAGTCAGTCCCTTTAACCTCCTGTTTGGCCCAGTTTGCAATTTCTACGGAAGATGAACAGGAATAGCGAGAAACAATGAGAGACTAGCTGGAGGTGTCTGGACGGGCAAATTTAACTCTCATTTCCCACCAGGAAGAGGAAATAACCAAAGGCTCAATGTGCCGTGCCGGAACCAGATTAGGGCCTGAAGCCATCCTGCGGTGTTGCGGCCAGCTCACAAGAAAGCGAGTTGAAGAAAGGAGCTCAGGGGCACTGTAATTCACAAACCTGCAGAGTTATAAATGACAGCTATCGTCCAAAAATATACTGAAGTAAGGCTGCCAAGAGGACTTGAAAGCGGGGCAGAATTGCAGGAAACCGATTTCAGGATGTAGACTGGAATTGCATTGAAAGCATAGGAAAAGAGGCAGAACGTCCACAATGATGCACTTGGCCAAAAAAGGCGTATGCGTTTTTTCCTGAATATATTCAGGAAAAAACGCATACGCCCTTTTTGGCCAACCAAGCAAACTTGCAAAGGAAATCTGCACTACAATGAAGTCTCACTTCCCCCCGGTCAAAAGGGCCATCTGAAAAAAGTGTAAAATCCAGAAAGGCAGGACAGGCCATGGAGAACTGGGAGCCTTGTTATGCTGATGGGCGGGATGTAAATTGCCAACAGACACTCGGGAGAAGTGTATGGTGTTTCCTGAAACATCTAAAAAACAAAGCAACAGAGCCTAGGGCACTTCCACTTATGGTCCTATAGCTTAGAGAAATTAAAATCAAAAGGACACAGCCACCCCAAAGTTTGGGACACCTCTGTTTAAAAGAACCTCATTTACGGTACAAGTTAAATATCACAGAAAGTGAAAAATGGATAAAGAACTTGTGGTACTTACGTACAATGCAGTATCACTCAGCAATGAAATCTATGTCATCAGGCCCGTAGCAGCATAATGAGTGGATTCAGGTACGATGATTCTAACTGAAATAAGTCACACAGAAAAAGAAACATCATAAGATATCACTAATACACGGAATGTAAACTTGGCTACACAGGAACTGAATTACAGAACAGAACAGGGTCTCAAATTTAGAAAACCAACTTATGCTTGCATAAGGGTAAAGGTGAGTTGGGGTGCTGCATAAAACCAGAGATTAAAATGAGCACAGATAAACTTCCTTAAGCCAAATATGGAATAGACAAGAGCTACGCCTTGCTCAACGAAATGGACTCAACACCGCATATTAAACGCCTAAGAATGTACCTGACTAGTAAGTATTTTAAAACCTATGGATTGCTGTGTCTCCGAAAGAGAATCAAGCATATGTACAGGGGCATAAACGCAGCAGTGATAGGATTGGAGAGGTTCGGTGAGCAAATGAAGACCCTTTGAAGACATATTTCATGGTACCCATTCCACTTGTTTCAACTACCCAGGTTTAAGGTATTCTTCCTTCAGCTAAAACATGCATGTGGAACCTAGAGTATGATCAACCATGTGATTGGGATACGTGTTCAAATATGTCTCAGTTTTCGTACCCTGGTACTCGGATGCAACATTCCAGACGCTTTACTAACACTCTCCCGACTTAGAGAGTCAGTCCCTTTAACCTCCTGTTTGGCCCAGTTTGCAATTTCTGCGGAAGATGAACAGGAATAGCGAGAACCAATGAGAGACTAGCTGGAGGTGTCTGCACGGGCAAATTTAACTCTCATTTCCCACCAGGAAGAGGAATTAACCAAAGGCTCAGCGTGCCGTGCCGGAACCAGATTAGGGCCTGAAGCCATCCTGCGGTGTTGCGGCCAGCTCCAAAGAAAGAGAATTGAAGAAAGGAGCTCAGGGGCACTGTAATTCACAAACCTGCAGAGTTATAAATGACAGCTATCGTCCAAAAATATACTGAAGTAAGGCTGCCAAGAGGACTTGAAAGCGGGGCAGAATTGCAGGAAACCGATTTCAGGAGGTAGACTGGAATTGCATTGAAAGCATAGAAAAAGAGGCAGAACGTCCACAATGATGCACTTGGCCAAAAAGGGCGTATGCGTTTTTTCCCGAATATATTCAGGAAAAAACGCATACGCCCTTTTTGGCCAACCAAGCAAACTTGCAAAGGAAATCTGCACTACAATGAAGTCTCACTTCCCCCCGGTCAAAAGGGCCATCTGAAAAAAGTGTAAAATCCAGAAAGGCAGGACAGGCCATGGAGAACTGGGAGCCTTGTTCTGCTGATGGGCGGGATGTAAATTGCCAACAGACACTCGGGAGAAGTGTATGGTGTTTCCTGAAACATCTAAAAAACAAAGCAACAGAGCCTAGGGCACTTCCACTTATGGTCCTATAGCTTAGGGAAATTAAAATCAAAAAGACACAGCCACCCCAAAGTTTGGGACGCCTCTGTTTACAAGACCCTCGTTTACCGTACAAGTTCAATATCACAGAAAGTGAAAAATGGATAAAGAACTTGTGGTAGTTACGTACAATGCAGTATCACTCAGCAATGAAATCTATGTCATCAGGCCCGTAGCAGCATAATGAGTGGATTCAGGTACGATGATTCTAACTGAAATAAGTCACACTGAAAAAGAAACATCATAAGATATCACTAATACACGGAATGTAAACTGGGCTACAAAGGAACTGAATTCCAAACCAGAACAGGGTCTCAAATTTAGAAAACCAACTTATGCTTGCTTAAGGGGAAAGGTGAGTTGGGGTGCTGCATAAAACCAGAGATTGAAATGAGCACAGATAAAGTTCCTTAAGCCAAATATGGAATAGACAAGAGCTACTCCTTGCTCAACGAAATGGACTCAACACCCCATATTAAACGCTTCAGAATGTACCTGACTAGTAAGTATCTTAAAAGCTATGGATTGCTATGTCTCCAAAAGAGAATCAAGCGTGTGTACAGGGGCATAAACGCAGCAGTGATAGGATTGGAGAGGTTCGGTGAGCAAATGAAGACTCTTTGAAGTCATATTTCATGGTACCCATTCCACGGGTCTCAACTCTCCAGGTTTAAGGTATTCTTCCTTCAGCTAAAACATGCATGTGGAACCCAGAGTATGATCAACCATGTGATCGGGAGACGTGTTCAAATATGTCTCAGTTTTCATACCCTGGTACTCGGGTGCAACATTCCAGACGCTTTACTAACACTCTCCCCACTTGGAGAGTCAGCGCCTTTAACCTCCTGTTTGGCCCAGTTTGCAATTTCTGCGGAAGATGAACAGGAATAGGGAGAACCAACAAGAGACTAGCTGGAGGTGTCTGGACGGGCAAATTTAACTCTCATTTCCCACCAGGAAGAGGAATTAACCAAAGGCTCAGCATGCCGTGCCGGAACCAGATTAGGGCCTGAAGCCATCCTGCGGTGTTGCGGCCAGCTCACAAGAAAGCGAGTTGAAGAAAGGAGCTCAGGGGCACTGTAATTCACAAACCTGCAGAGTTATAAATGACAGCTATCGTCCAAAATTACACTGAAGTAAGGCTGCCAAGAGGACTTGAAAGCGGGGCAGAATTGCAGGAAACCGATTTCAGGAGGTAGACTGGAATTGCATTGAAAGCATAGGAAAAGAGGAAGAACGTCCACAATGTTGCACTTGGCCAAAAACGGCGTATGCGTTTTTTCCTGAATATATTCAGGAAAAAACGCATACGCCCTTTTTGGCCAACCAAGCAAACTTGCAAAGGAAATCTGCACTACAATGAAGTCTCACTTCCCCCCGGTCAAAAGGGCCATCAGAAAAAAGTGTAAAATCCAGAAAGGCAGGACAGGCCATGGAGAACTGGGAGCCTTGTTATGCTGATGGGCGGGATGTAAATTAAAAACAGACACCCGGGAGAAGTGTATGGTGTTTCCTGAAGCATCTAAAAAACAAAGCAACAGAGCCTAGGGCACTTCCACTTATGGTCCTATAGCTTAGGGAAATTAAAATCAAAAAGACACAGCCACCCCAAAGTTTGGGACGCCTCTGTTTACAAGAACCTCGTTTACCGTACAAGTTCAATATCACAGAAAGTGAAAAATGGATAAAGAACTTGTGGTACTTACGTACAATGCAGTATCACTCAGCAATGAAATCTATGTCATCAGGCCCGTAGCAGCATAATGAGTGGATTCAGGTACGATGATTCTAACTGAAATAAGTCACACAGAAAAAGAAACATCATAAGATATCACTAATACACTTAATGTAAACTGGGCTACACAGGAACTGAATTACAGAAGAGAACAGGGTCTCAAATTTAGAAAACCAACTTATGCTTGCTTAAGGGGAAAGGTGAGTTGGGGTGCTGCATAAAACCAGAGATTGAAATGAGCACAGATAAAGTTCCTTAAGCCAAATATGGAATAGACAAGAGCTACTCCTTGCTCAACGAAATGGACTCAACACCGCATATTAAACGCCTAAGAATGTACCTGACTAGTAAGTATATTAAAACCTATGGATTGCTATGTCTCCGAGAGAGAATCAAGCATGTGTACAGGGGCATAAACGCAGCAGTGATAGGATTGGAGAGGTTCAGTGAGCAAATGAAGACCCTTTGAAGTCATATTGCATGGTACCCATTCCACGGGTTTCAACTACCCAGGTTTAAGGTATTCTTCCTTCAGCTAAAACATGCATGTGGAACCTAGAGTATGATCAACCATGTGATCGGGAGACGTGTTCAAATATGTTTCAGTTTTCCTCCCCTGGTACTCGGGTGCAACATTCCAGACGCTTTACTAACACTCTCCCGACTTGGAGAGTCAGTCCCTTTAACCTCCTGTTTGGCCCAGTTTGCAATTGCTGCGGAAGATGAACAGGAATAGGGAGAACCAATGAGAGACTAGCTGGAGTTGTCTGGACGGGCAAATTTAACTTTCATTTCCCACCAGGAAGAGGAAATAACCAAAGGCTCAGCGTGCCATGCTGGAACCAGATTAGGGCCTGAAGCCATCCTGCTGTGTTGCGGCAAGCTCACAAGAAAGCGAGTTGAAGAAAGGAGCTTAGGGGCACTGTAATTCAGAAACCTGCAGAGTTATAAATGACAGCTATCGTCCAAAAATATACTGAAGTAAGGCTGCCAAGAGGACTAGAAAGCGGGCCAGAATTGCAGGAAACCGATTTCAGGAGGTAGACTGGAATTGCATTGAAAGCATAGGAAAAGAGGCAGAATGTCCACAATGATGCACTTGGCCAAAAAGGGCGTATGCGATTCCTGAATATATTTCCTGAATATATTCAGGAAAAAACGCACACGCCCTTTTTGGCCAACCAAGCAAGCTTGCAAAGGAAATCTGCACTACAATGAAGTCTCACTTCCCCCCGGTCAAAAGGGCCATCTGAAAAAAGTGTAAAATCCAGAAAGGCAGGACAGGCCATGGAGAACTGGGAGCCTTGTTATGCTGATGGGCGGGATGTAAATTGCCAACAGCCACTGGGGAGAAGTGTATGGTGTTTCCTGAAACATCTAAAAAACAAAGCAACAGAGCCTAGGGCACTTCCACTTATGGTCCTATAGCTTAGGGAAATTAAAATCAAAAAGACACAGCCACCCCAAAGTTTGGGACGCCTCTGTTTACAAAAACCTCGTTTACCGTACATGTTCAATATCACAGAAAGTGAAAAATGGATAAAGAACTTGTGGTACTTACGTACAATGCAGTATCACTCAGCAATGAAATCTATGTCATCAGGCCCGTAGCAGCATAATGAGTGGATTCAGGTACGATGATTCTAACTGAAATAAGTCACACAGAAAAAGAAACATCATAAGATATCACTAATACACGGAATGTAAACTTTCCTACACAGGAACTGAATTCCAAAACAGAACAGGGTCTCAAATTTAGAAAACCAACTTATGCTTGCTTAAGGGGAAAGGTGAGTTGGGGTGCTGCATAAAACCAGAGATTGAAATGAGCACAGATAAAGTTCCTTAAGCCAAATATGGAATAGACAAGAGCTACTCCTTGCTCAACGAAATGGACTCAACACCGCATATTAAACGCCTAAGAATGTACCTGACTAGTAAGTATCTTAAAACCTATGGATTGCTATGTCTCCGAAAGAGAATCAAGTATGTGTACAGGGGCATAAACGCAGCAGTGATAGGATTGGAGAGGTTCGGTGAGCAAATGAAGACCCTTTGAAGTCATATTGCATGGTACCCATTCCACGGATTTCAACTACCCAGGTTTAAGGTATTCTTCCTTCAGCTAAAACATGCATGTGGAACCTAGAGTATGATCAACCATGTGATCGGGAGACGTGTTCAAATATGTCTCAGTTTTCATACCCTGGTACTCGGGTGCAACATTCCAGATGCTTTAAAACACTCTCCCAAATTGGAGAGTCAGCGCCTTTAACCTCCTGTTTGGCCCAGTTTGCAATTTCTGCGGAAGATGAACAGGAATAGCGAGAACCAATGAGAGACTAGCTGGAGGTGTCTGGACGGGCAAATTTAACTCTCATTTCCCACCAGGAAGAGGAATTAACCAAAGGCTCAGCGTGCCGTGCCGGAACCAGATTAGGGCCTGAAGCCATCCTGCGGTGTTGCGGCCAGCTCACAAGAAAGAGAGTTGAAGAAAGGAGCTCAGGGGCACTGTAATTCACAAACCTGCAGAGTTATAAATGACAGCTATCGTCCAAAAATATACTGAAGTAAGGCTGCCAAGAGGACTTGAAAGCGGGGCAGAATTGCAGGAAACCGATTTCAGGAGGTAGACTGGAATTGCATTGAAAGCATAGGAAAAGAGGCAGAACGTCCACAATGATGCACTTGGCCAAAAAGGGCGTATGCGTTTTTTCCTGAATATATTCAGGAAAAAACGCATACGCCCTTTTTGGCCAACCAAGCAAGCTTGCAAAGGAAATCTGCACTACAATGAAGTCTCACTTCCCCCCGGTCAAAAGGGCCATCTGAAAAAAGTGTAAAATCCAGAAAGGCAGGACAGGCCATGGAGAACTGGGAGCCTTGTTATGCTGATGGGCGGGATGTAAATTGCCAACAGCCACTCGGGAGAAGTGTATGGTGTTTCCTGAAACATCTGAAAAACAAAGCACCAGAGCCTAGGGCACTTCCACTTATGGTCCTATAGCTTAGGGAAATTAAAATCAAAAAGACACAGCCACCCCAAAGTTTGGGACGCCTCTGTTTACAAGAACCTCGTTTACAGTACAAGTTCAACATCGCAGAATGTGAAAAATGGATAAATAAGTTGTGGTATTTACTTACAAAGCAATATCACTCAGCAATGAAATCTATATCATCAGGCCCTTAGCAGCATAATGAGTGGATTCAGGTACGATGATTCTAACTGAAATAAGTCACACAGAAAAAGAAACATCATAAGATATCAGTAATACACGGAATGTAAACTTGGCTACAGAGGAACTGAATTCCAAAACAGAACAGGGTCTCAAATTTAGAAAACCAACTTATGCTTGCTTAAGGGTAAAGGTGAGTTGGGGTGCTGCATAAAACCAGAGATTGAAATGAGCACAGATAAAGTTCCTTAAGCCAAATATGGAATAGACAAGAGCTACTCCTTGCTCAATGAAATGGACTCAACACCGCATATTAAACGCCTAAGAATGTAACTGACTAGTAAGTATCTTAAAACCTATGGATTGCTATGTCTCCAAAAGAGAATCAAGCATGTGTACAGGGTCATAAACGCAGCAGTGATAGGATTGGAGAGGTTCGGTGAGCAAATGAAGACCCTTTGAAATTATATTGCATGGTACCCATTCCAAGGGTTTCAACTACCCAGGTTTAAGGTATTCTTCCTTCAGCTAAAACATGCATGTGGAACCTAGAGTATGATCAACCATGTGATCGGGAGACGTGTTCAAATATGTCTCAGGTTTCGTACCATGGTACTCGGGTGCAACATTCCAGATGCTTTACTAACACTCTCCCGACTTGGAGAGTCAGTCCCTTTAACCTCCTGTTTGGCCCAGTTTGCAATTTCTGCGGAAGATGAACAGGAATAGCGAGAACCAATGAGAGACTAGCTGGAGGTGTCTGGACGGGCAAATTTAACTCTCATTTCCCACCAGGAAGAGGAACTAACCAAAGGCTCAGCATGCCGTGCCGGAACCAGATTAGGGCCTGAAGCCATCCTGCGGTGTTGCGGCCAGCTCAAAAGAAAGCGAGTTGAAGAAAGGAGCTCAGGGGCACTGTAATTCACAAACCTGCAGAGTTATAAATGACAGCAATCGTCCAAAAATATACTGAAGTAAGGCTGCCAAGAGGACTTGAAAGCGGGGCAGAATTGCAGGAAACCAATTTCAGGAGGTAGACTGGAATTGCATTGAAAGCATAGGAAAAGAGGAAGAACGTCCACAATGATGCACTTGGCCAAAAAGGGCGTATGCGTTTTTTCCTGAATATATTCAGGAAAAAACGCATACGCCCTTTTTGGCCAACCAAGCAAACTTGCAAAGGAAATCTGCACTACAATGAAGTCTCACTTCCCCCCGGTCAAAAGGGCCATCTGAAAAAAGTGTAAAATCCAGAAAGGCAGGACAGGCCATGGAGAACTGGGAGCCTTGTTATGCTGATGGGCGGGATGTAAATTGCCAACAGACACTCGGGAGAAGTGTATGGTGTTTCCTGAAACATCTAAAAAACAAAGCAACAGAGCCTAGGGCACTTCCACTTATGGTCCTATAGCTTAGGGAAATTAAAATCAAAAGGACACAGCCACCCCAAAGTTTGGGACACCTCTGTTTACAAGAACCTCATTTACGGTACAAGTTCAATATCACAGAAAGTGAAAAATGGATAAAGAACTTGTGGTACTTACGTACAATGCAGTATCACTCAGCAATGAAATCTATGTCATCAGGCCAGTAGCAGCATAATGAGTGGATTCAGGTACGATGATTCTAACTGAAATAAGTCACACAGAAAAAGAAACATCATAAGATATCACTAATACACGGAATGTAAACTTGGCTACACAGGAACTGAATTACAGAACAGAACAGGGTCTGAAATTTAGAAAACCAACTTATGCTTGCTTAAGGGTAAAGGTGAGTTGGGGTGCTGCATAAAACCAGAGATTAAAATGAGCACAGATAAACTTCCTTAAGCCAAATATGGAATAGACAAGAGCTACGCCTTGCTCAACGAAATGGACTCAACACCGCATATTAAACGCCTAAGAATGTAACTGACTAGTAAGTATCTTAAAACCTATGGATTGCTGTGTCTCCGAAAGAGAATCAAGCATATGTACAGGGGCATAAACGCAGCAGTGATAGAACTGGAGAGGTTCGGTGAGCAAATGAAGACCCTTTGAAGACATATTTCATGGTACCCATTCCACTTGTTTCAACTACCCAGGTTTAAGGTATTCTTCCTTCAGCTAAAACATGCATGTGGAACCTAGAGTATGATCAACCATGTGATCGGGAGACGTGTTCAAATATGTCTCAGTTTTCGTACCCTGGTACTCGGATGCAACATTCCAGACGCTTTACTAACACTCTCCCGACTTAGAGAGTCAGTCCCTTTAACCTCCTGTTTGGCCCAGTTTGCAATTTCTGCGGAAGGTGAACAGGAATAGCGCGAACCAATGAGAGACTAGCTGGAGGTGTCTGCACGGGCAAATTTAACTCTCATTTCCCACCAGGAAGAGGAATTAACCAAAGGCTCAGCGTGCCGTGCCGGAACCAGATTAGGGCCTGAAGCCATCCTGCGGTGTTGCGGCCAGCTCAAAAGAAAGCGAGTTGAAGAAAGGAGCTCAGGGGCACTGTAATTCACAAAACTGCAGAGTTATAAATGACAGCTATCGTCCAAAAATATACTGAAGTAAGGCTGCCAAGAGGACTTGAAAGCGGGGCAGAATTGCAGGAAACCGATTTCAGGAGGTAGACTGGAATTGCATTGAAAGCATAGAAAAAGAGGCAGAACGTCCACAATGATGCACTTGGCCAAAAAGGGCGTATGCGTATTTTCCCGAATATATTCAGGAAAAAACGCATACGCCCTTTTTGGCCAACCAAGCAAACTTGCAAAGGAAATCTGCACTACAATGAAGTCTCACTTGCCCCCGGTCAAAAGGGCCATCTGAAAAAAGTGTAAAATCCAGAAAGGCAGGACAGGCCATGGAGAACTGGGAACCTTGTTATGCTGATGGGCGGGATGTAAATTGCCAACAGACACTCGGGAGAAGTGTATGGTGTTTCCTGAAACATCTAAAAAACAAAGCAACAGAGCCTAGGGACTTCCACTTATGGTCCTATAGCTTAGGGAAATTAAAATCAAAAAGACACAGCCACCCCAAAATTTGGGACGCCTCTGTTTACAGGAACCTCGTTTACCATACAAGTTCAATATCACAGAAAGTGAAAAATGGATAAAGAACTTGTGGTACTTACGTACAATGCAGTATCACTCAGCAATGAAATCTATGTCATCAGGCCCGTAGCAGCATAATGAGTGGATTCAGGTACGATGATTCTAACTGAAATAAGTCACACAGAAAAAGAAACATCATAAGATATCACTAATACACGGAATGTAAACTGGGCTACAAAGGAACTGAATTCCAAACCAGAACAGGGTCTCAAATTTAGAAAACCAACTTATGCTTGCTTAAGGGGAAAGGTGAGTTGGGGTGCTGCATAAAACCAGAGATTGAAATGAGCACAGATAAAGGTCCTTAAGCCAAATATGGAATAGACAAGAGCTACTCCTTGCTCAACGAAATGGACTCAAAACCCCATATTAAACGCTTAAGAATGTACCTGACTACTAAGTATCTTAAAAGCTATGGATTGCTATGTCTCCAAAAGAGAATCAAGCGTGTGTACAGGGGCATAAACGCAGCAGTGATAGGATTGGAGAGGTTCGGTGAGCAAATGAAGACCCTTTGAAGTCATATTTCATGGTACCCATTCCACGGGTCTCAACTCTCCAGGTTTAAGGTATTCTTCCTTCAGCTAAAACATGCATGTGGAACCTAGAGTATGATCAACCATGTGATCAGGAGACGTGTTCAAATATGTCTCAGTTTTCGTACCCTGGTACTCTGGTGCAACATTCCAGACGCTTTACTAACACTCTCCTTACTTGGAGAGTCAGTCCCTTTAACCTCCTGTTTGGCCCAGTTTGCAATTTCTGCGGAAGATGAACAGGAATAGCGAGAACCAATGAGAGACTAGCTGGAGGTGTCTGGACCGGCAAATTTAACTCTCATTTCCCACCAGGAAGAGGAATTAACCAAAGGCTCAGCGTGCCATGCCGGAAACAGATTAGGGCCTGAAGCCATCCTGTGGTGTTGCGGCCAGCTCACAAGAAAGAGAGTTGAAGAAAGGAGCTCAGGGGCACTGTAATTCACAAACCTGCAGAGTTATAAATGACAGCTATCGTCCAAAAATATACTGAAGTAAGGCTGCCAAGAGGACTTGAAAGCGGGGCAGAATTGCAGGAAACCGATTTCAGGAGGTAGACTGGAATTGCATTGAAAGCATAGGAAAAGAGGCAGAACGTCCACAATGATGCACTTGGCCAAAAAGGGCGTATGCGTTTTTTCCTGAATATATTCAGGAAAAAACACATACGCCCTTTTTGGCCAACCAAGCAAGCTTGCAAAGGAAATCTGCACTACAATGAAGTCTCACTTCTCCCGGTCAAAAGGGCCACCTGAAAAAAGTGGAAAATCCAGCAAGGCAGGACAGGCCATGGAGAACTGGGAGCCTTGTTATGCTGATGGGAGAGATGTAAATTGCCAACAGACACTCCGGAGAAGTGTATGGTGTTTCCTGAAACATCTAAAAAACAAAGCAACAGAGCCTAGGGCACTTCCACTTATGGTCCTATAGCTTAGGGAAATTAAAATCAAAAAGACACAGCCACCCCAAAGTTTGGGACGCCTCTGTTTACAAGAACCTCGTTTACCATACAAGTTCAATATCACAGAAAGAGAAAAATGGATAAAGAACTTGTGGTACTTACGTACAATGCAGTATCACTCAGCAATGAAATCTATGTCATCAGGCCCGTAGCAGCATAATGAGTGGATTCAGGTACGATGATTCTAACTGAAATAAGTCACACAGAAAAAGAAACATCATAAGATATCACTAGTACACTTAATGTAAACTGGGCTACACAGGAACTGAATTACAGAACAGAACAGGGTCTCAAATTTAGAAAACCAACTTATGCTTGCTTAAGGGGAAAGGTGAGTTGGGGTGCTGCATAAAACCAGAGATTGAAATGAGCACAGATAAAGTTCCTTAAGCCAAATATGGAATAGACAAGAGCTACTCCTTGCTCAACGAAATGGACTCAACACCGCATATTAAACGCCTAAGAATGTACCTGACTAGTAATTATATTAAAACCTATGGATTGCTATGTCTCCGAAAGAGAATCAAGCATGTGTACAGGGGCATAAACGCAGCAGTGATAGGATTGGAGAGGTTCAGTGAGCAAATGAAGACCCTTTGAAGTCATATTGCATGGTACCCATTCCACGGGTTTCAACTACCCAGGTTTAAGGTATTCTTCCTTCAGCTAAAACATGCATGTGGAACCTAGAGTATGATCAACCATGTGATCGGGAGACGTGTTCAAATATGTCTCAGTTTTCCTCCCCTGGTACTCGGGTGCAACATTCCAGACGCTTTACTAACACTCTCCCGACTTGGAGAGTCAGTCCCTTTAACCTCCTGTTTGGCCCAGTTTGCAATTGCTGCGGAAGATGAACAGGAATAGGGAGAACCAATGAGAGACTAGCTGGAGTTGTCTGGACGGGCAAATTTAACTTTCATTTCCCACCAGGAAGAGGAAATAACCAAAGGCTCAGCGTGCCATGCTGGAACCAGATTAGGGCCTGAAGCCATCCTGCTGTGTTGCGGCAAGCTCACAAGAAAGCGAGTTGAAGAAAGGAGCTTAGGGGCACTGTAATTCAGAAACCTGCAGAGTTATAAATGACAGCTATCGTCCAAAAATATACTGAAGTAAGGCTGCCAAGAGGACTAGAAAGCGGGGCAGAATTGCAGGAAACCGATTTCAGGAGGTAGACTGGAATTGCATTGAAAGCATAGGAAAAGAGGCAGAATGTCCACAATGATGCACTTGGCCAAAAAGGGCGTATGCGATTCCTGAATCTATTTCCTGAATATATTCAGGAAAAAACGCATACGCCCTTTTTGGCCAACCAAGCAAGCTTGCAAAGGAAATCTGCACTACAATGAAGTCTCACTTCCCCCCGGTCAAAAGGGCCATCTGAAAAAAGTGTAAAATCCAGAAAGGCAGGACAGGCCATGGAGAACTGGGAGCCTCGTTATGCTGATGGGCGGGATGTAAATTGCCTACAGACACTCAGGAGAAGTGTATGGTGTTTCCTGAAACATCTAAGAAACAAAGCAACAGAGCCTAGGGCACTTCCACTTATGGTCCTATAGCTGAGGGAAATTAAAATCAAAAAGACACAACCACCCCAAAGTTTGGGACGCCTCTGTTTACAAGAACCTCGTTTACAGTACAAGTTCAACATCGCAGAAAGTGAAAAATGGATAAAGAAGTTGTGGTATTTACTTACAAAGCAATATCACTCAGCAATGAAATCTATGTCATCAGGCCCTTAGCAGCACAATGAGTGGATTCAGGTATGATGATTCTAACTGAAATAAGTCACACAGAAAAAGAAACATCATAAGATATCTGTAATACACGGAATGTAAACTTGGCTACACAGGAACTGAATTCCAAAACAGAAAAGGGTCTCAAATTTAGAAAACCAACTTATGCTTGCTTAAGGGTAAAGGTGAGTTGGGGTGCTGCATAAAACCAGAGATTGAAATGAGCACAGATAAAGTTCCTTAAGCCAAATATGGAATAGACAAGAGCTACTCCTTGCTCAACGAAATGGACTCAACACCCCATATTAAATGCCTAAGAATGTACCTGACTAGTAAGTATCTTAAAACCTATGGATTGCTATGTCTCCAAAAGAGAATCAAGCGGGTGTTCAGGGGCATAAACGCAGCAGTGATAGGATTGGAGAGGTTCGGTGAGCCAATGAAGACCCTTTGAAGTCATATTGCATGGTATGCATTACAAGGGTCTCAACTCTCCAGGTTTAAGTTATTCTTCCTTCAGCTAAAACATGCATGTGGAACCCAGAGTATGACCAACCGTGTGAACGGGAGACGTGTTCAAATATGTCTCAGTTTTCCTCCCCTGGTACTCGGGTGCAACATTCCAGACGCTTTACTAACACTCGCCCCACTTGGAGAGTCAGCGCCTTTAACCTCCTGTTTGGCCCAGTTTGCAATTTCTGCGGAAGATGAACAGGAATAGGGAGAACCAATGAGAGACTAGCTGGAGGTGTCTGGACGGGCAAATTTAACTCTCATTTCCCACCAGGAAGAGGAAAGAACCAAAGGCTCAGCGTGCCGTGCCCGAACAAGATTAAGGCCTGAAGCCATCCTGCGGTGTTTCGGCCAGCTCACAAGAAAGCGAGTTGAAGAAAGGAGCTCAGGGGCACTGTAAGTCACAAACCTGCAGAGTTATAAATGACAGCTATCGTCCAAAAATATACTGAAGTAAGGCTGCCAAGAGGACTTGAAAGCGGGGCAGAATTGCAGGAAACCAATTTCAGGAGGTAGACTGGAATTGCATTGAAAGCATAGGAAAAGAGGCAGAACGTCCACAATGATGCACTTGGCCAAAAAGGGCGTATGAGTTTTTTCCTGAATATATTCAGGAAAAAACGCATACGCCGGTTTTCGCCAACCAAGCAAACTTGCAAAGGAAATCTGCACTACAATGAAGTCTCACTTCCCCCCCGGCAAAAGGGCCATCTGAAAAAAGTGTAAAATCCAGAA
This sequence comes from Grampus griseus, assembly GCF_964374135.1. NCBI lineage: Eukaryota > Metazoa > Chordata > Mammalia > Artiodactyla > Delphinidae > Grampus > Grampus griseus. Next base: position 640,244 of record NW_028133361.1, on the reverse strand, counting down.
AGGCAGGACAGGCCATGGAGAACTGGGAGCCTTGTTATGCTGATGGGCGGGATGTAAATTGCCAACAGACACTCAGGAGAAGTGTACGGTGTTTCCTGAAACATCTAAAAAACAAAGCAACAGAGCCTAAGGCACTTCCACTTATGCTCCTATAGCATAGGGAAATTAAAATCAAAAAGACACAGCCACCCCAAAGTTTGGGACGCCTCTGTTTACAAGAACCTCGTTTACAGTACAAGTTCAACATCGCAGAAAGTGAAAAATGGATAAAGAAGTTGTGGTATTTACTTACAAAGCAATATCACTCAGCAACGAAATCTATGTCATCAGGCCCTTAGCAGCACAATGAGTGGATTCAGGTATGATGATTCTAACTGAAATAAGTCACACAGAAAAAGAAACATCATAAGATATCTGTAATACACGGAATGTAAACTTGGCTACACAGGAACTGAATTACAGAACAGAACAGGGTCTGAAATTTAGAAAACCAACTTATGCTTGCTTAAGGGGAAAGGTGAGTTGGGGTGCTGCATAAAACCAGAGATTGAAATGAGCACAGATAAAGTTCCTTAAGCCAAATATGGGATAGACAAGAGCTACTCCTTGCTCAACGAAATGGACTCAACACCCCATATTAAACGCCTAAGAATGTACCTGACTAGTAAGTATCTTAAAACCTATGGATTGCTATGTCTCCAAAAGAGAATCAAGCGTGTGTACAGGGGCATAAACGCAGCAGTGATAGGATTGGAGAGGTTCGGTGAGCAAATGAAGACCCTTTGAAGTCATATTGCATGGTACCCATTCCACGGGTTTCAACTACCCAGGTTTAAGGTATTCTTCCTTCAGCTAAAACATGCATGTGGAACCTAGAGTATGATCAACCATGTGATCGGGAGATGTGTTCAAATATGTCCCAGTTTTCGTACCCTGGTACTCGGGTGCAACATTCCAGACGCTTTACTAACACTCTCCCGACTTGGAGAGTCAGTCCCTTTAACCTCCTGTTTGGCCCAGTTTGCAATTTCTGCGGAAGATGAACAGGAATAGCGAGAACAAATGAGAGACTAGCTGGAGGTGTCTGGACGGGCAAATTTAACTCTCATTTCCCACCAGGAAGAGGAATTAACCAAAGGCTCAGCGTGCCGTGCCGGAACCAGATTAGGGCCTGAAGCCATCCTGCGGTGTTGCGGCCAGGTCACATGAAAGCGAGTTGAATAAAGGAGCTCAGGGGCACTGTAATTCACAAACCTGCAGAGTTATAAATGACAGCTATCCTCCAAAAATATACTGAAGTAAGGCTGCCAAGAGGACTTGAAAGCGGGGCAGAATTGCAGGAAACCGATTTCAGGAGGTAGACTGGAATTGCATTGAAAGCATAGGAAAAGAGGCAGAACGTCCACAATGATGCACTTGGCCAAAAAGGGCGTATGCGTTTTTTCCTGAATATATTCAGGAAAAAACGCATACGCCCTTTTTGGCCAACCAAGCAAACTTGCAAAGGAAATCTTCACTACAATGAAGTGTCACTTCCCCCCGGTCAAAAGGGCCATCTGAAAAAAGTGTAAAATCCAGAAAGGCAGGACAGGCCATGGAGAACTGGGAGCCTTGTTATGCTGATGGGCGGGATGTAAATTGCCAACAGACACTCGGGAGAAGTGTATGGTGTTTCCTGAAACATCTAAAAACAAAGCAACAGAGCCTAGGGCACTTCCACTTATGGTCCTATAGCTTAGGGAAATTAAAATCAAAAAGACACAGCCACCCCAAAGTTTGGGACGCCTCTGTTTACAAGAACCTCGTTTACCGTACAAGTTCAATATCACAGAAAGTGAAAAAAGGATAAAGAACTTGTGGTACTTACGTACAATGCGGTATCACTCAGCAATGAAATCTATGTCATCAGGCCCGTAGCAGCATAATGAGTGGATTCAGGCACGATGATTCTAACTGAAATAAGTCACACAGAAAATGAAACATCATAAGATATCAGTAATACACGGAATGTAAACTTGGCTACACAGGAACTGAATTCCAAAACAGAACAGGGTCTCAAATTTAGAAAACCAACTTATGCTTGCTTAAGGGGAAAGCTGAGTTGGGGTGTTGCATAAAACCAGAGATTGATATGAGCACAGATAAAGTTCCTTAAGCCAAATATGGAATAGACAAGAGCTACTCCTTGCTCAATGAAATGGACTCAACACCCCATATTAAACGCCTAAGAATGTACCTGACTAGTAAGTATCTTAAAACCTATGGATTGCTATGTCTCCAAAAGAGAATCAAGCGTGTGTACAGGGGCATAAATGCAGCAGTGATAGGATTGGAGAGGTTCGGTGAGCAAATGAAGACCATTTGAAGTCATATTGCATGGTACCCATTCCACGGGTCTCAACTCTCCAGGTTTAATGTATTCTTCCTTCAGCTAAAACATGCATGTGGAACCCAGAGTATGATCAACCGTGTGAACGGGAGACGTGTTCAAATATGTCTCAGTTTTCCTCCCCTGGTACTCTGGTGCAACATTCCAGACGCTTTACTAACACTCTCCCCACTTGGAGAGTCAGCGCCTTTAACCTCCTGTTTGGCCCAGTTTGCAATTTCTGCAGAAGATGAACAGGAATAGCGAGAACCAATGAGAGACTAGCTGGAGGTGTCTGGACGGGCAAATTTAACTCTCATTTCCCACCAGGAAGAGGAAATAACCAAAGGCTCAGCATGCCGTGCCGGAACCAGATTAGGGCCTGAAGCCATCCTGCGGTGTTGCGGCCAGCTCAAAAGAAACCGAGTTGAAGAAAGGAGCTCAGGGGCACTGTAATTCACAAACCTGCAGAGTTATAAATGACAGCTATCGTCCAAAAATATACTGAAGTAAGGCTGCCAAGAGGACTTGAAAGCGGGGCAGAATTGCAGGAAACCGATTTCAGGAGGTAGACTGGAATTGCATTGAAAGCATAGGAAAAGAGGCAGAACGTCCACAATGATGCACTTGGCCAAAAAGGGCGTATGCGTTTTTTCCTGAATATATTCACGAAAAAACGCATACGCACTTTTTGGCCAACCAAGCAAGCTTGCAAAGGAAATCTGCACTACAATGAAGTCTCACTTCCCCCCGGTCAAAAGGGCCATCTGAAAAAAGTGTAAAATCCAGAAAGGCAGGACAGGCCATGGAGAACTGGGAGCCTTGTTATGCTGATGGGCGGGATGTAAATTGCCAACAGACACTTGGGAGAAGTGTATGGTGTTTCCTGAAACATCTGAAAAACAAAGCAACAGAGCCTAGGGCACTTCCACTTATGGTCCTATAGCTTAGGGTAATTAAAATCAAAAAGACACAGCCACCCCAAAGTTTGGGACGCCTCTGTTTACAAGAACCTCGTTTACCGTACAATTCAACATCGCAGAAAGTGAAAAATGGATAAAGAACTTGTGGTACTTACGTACAATGCAATATCACTCAGCAATGACATCTATGTCATCAGGCCCGTAGCAGCATAATGAGTGGATTCAGGTATGATGATTCTAACTGAAATAAGTCACACAGAAAAAGAAACATCATAAGATATCACTAATACACGGAATGTAAACTTGGCTACACAGGAACTGGATTACAAAACAGAACAGGGTCTCAAATTTAGAAAACCAACTTATGCTTGCTTAAGGGGAAAGGTGAGTTGGGGTGCTGCATAAAACCAGAGATTGAAATGAGCACAGATAAAGTTCCTTAAGCCAAATATGGAATAGACAAGAGCTACTCCTTGCTCAACGAAATGGACTCAACACCCCATATTAAACGCCTAAGAATGTACCTGACTAGTAAGTATCTTAAAACCTATGGATTGCTATGTCTCCGAAAGAGAATCAAGCGTGTGTACAGGGGCATAAACGCAGCAGTGATAGGTTTGGAGAGGTTTGGTGAGCAAATGAAGACCCTTTGAAGTCATATTGCATGGTACCCATTCCACGGGTCTGAATTCTCCAGGTGTAAGCGATTCTTCCTTCAGCTAAAACATGCATGTGGAACCCAGAGTATGATCAACCATGTGATCGGGAGACGTGTTCAAATATGTCTCCGTTCTCGTCCCCTGGTACTCGGGTGCAACATTCCAGACGCTTTACTAACACTCTCCCGACTTGGAGAGTCAGTGCCTTTAATCTCCTGATTGGCCCAGTTTGCAATTTCTGCGGAAGATGAACAGGAATAGGGAGAACCAACGAGAGACTAGCTGGAGGTGTCTGGACGGGCAAATTTAACTCTCATTTCCCACCAGGAAGAGGAATTAACCAAAGGCTCAGCGTGCCGTGCCGGAACCAGATTAGGGCCTAAAGGAATCCTGCGGTGTTGCGGCCAGCTCACAAGAAAGCGAGTTGAAGAAAGGAGCTCAGGGGCACTGTAATTCACAAACCTGCAGAGTTATAAATGACAGCTATCGTCCCAAATTATACTGAAGTAAGGCTGCCAAGAGGACTTGAAAGCGGGGCAGAATTGCAGGAAACCGATTTCAGGAGGTAGACTGGAATTGCACTTAAAGCATAGGAAAAGAGGCAGAACGTCTACAATGATGCACTTGGCCAAAAAGGGCATATGCGTTTTTTCCTGAATATATTCAGGAAAAAACGCATACGCCCTTTTTGGCCAACCAAGCAAGCTTGCAAAGGAAATCTGCACTACAATGAAGTCTCACTTCCCCCCGGTCAAAAGGGCCATCTGAAAAAAGTGTAAAATCCAGAAAGGCAGGACAGGCCATGGAGAACTGGGAGCCTTGTTATGCTGATGGGCGGGATGTAAATTGCCAACAGCCACTCGGGAGAAGTGTATGGTGTTTCCTGAAACATCTAAAAAACAAAGCAACAGAGCCTAGGGCACTTCCACTTATGGTCCTATAGTTTAGGGAAATGAAAATCAAAAAGACACAGCCACCCCAAAGTTTGAGACTGCTCTGTTTACAAGAACCTCGTTTACGGTACAAGTTCAATATCGCAGAAAGTGAAAAATGGATAAAGAAGTTGTGGTACTTACGTACAATGCAATATCACTCAGCAATGACATCTATGTCATCAGGTCCGTAGCAGCATAATGAGTGGATTCAGGTATGATGATTCTAACTGAAATAAGTCACGCAGAAAAAGAAACATCATCAGATATCACTAATACACGGAATGTAAACTTGGCTACACAGGAACTGGATTACAAAACAGAACAGGGTCTCAAATTTAGAAAACCAACTTATGCTTGCTTAAGGGGAAAGGTGAGTTGGGGTGCTGCATAAAACCAGAGATTGAAATGAGCACAGATAAAGTTCCTTAAGCCAAATATGGAATAGACAAGAGCTACTCCTTGCTCAACGAAATGGACTCAACACCCCATATTAAACGACTAAGAATGTACCTGACTAGTAAGTATCTTAAATCCTATGGATTGCTATGTCTCCAAAAGAGAATCAAGCGTGTGTACAAGGGCATAAACGCAGCAGTGATAGGATTGGAGAGGTTCGGTGAGCAAATGAAGACCCTTTGAAGTCATATTGCATGGTACCCATTCCACGGGTCTGAATTCTCCAGGTGTAAGCGATTGTTCCTTCAGCTAAAACATGCATGTGGAACCCAGAGTATGATCAACCGTGTGATCGGGAGACGTGTTCAAATATGTCTCCGTTCTCGTCCCCTGGTACTCGGGTGCAACATTTGAGACGCTTTACTAACACTCTCCCGACTTGGAGAGTCAGTGCCTTTAACCTCCTGATTGGCCCAGTTTGTAATTTCTGCGGAAGATGAACAGGAATAGGGAGAACCAATGAGAGACTAGCTGGAGGTGTCTGGACGGGCAAATTTAACTCTCATTTCCCACCAGCAAGAGGAATTAACCAAAGGCTCAGCGTGCCGTGCCCGAACAAGATTAAGGCCTGAAGCAATCCTGCGGTGTTGCGGCCAGCTCACAAAAAAGCGAGTTGAAGAAAGGAGCTCAGGGGCACTGTAATTCACAAACCTGCAGAGTTATAAATGACAGGTATCGTCCAAAAATATACTGAAGTAAGGCTGCCAAGAGGACTTGAAAGCGGGGCAGAATTGCAGGAAACCGATTTCAGGAGGTAGACTGGAATTGCATTTAAAGCATAGGAAAAGAGGCAGAACGTCCACAATGATGCACTTGGCCAAAAAGGGCGTATGCGTTTTTTCCTGAATATATTCAGGAAAAAACGCATACGCCCTTTTTGGCCAACCAAGCAAGCTTGCAAAGGAAATCTGCACTACAATGAAGTCTCACTTCCCCCCGGTCAAAAGGGCCATCTGAAAAAAGTGTAAAATCCAGAAAGGCAGGACAGGCCATGGAGAACTGGGAGCCTTGTTATGCTGATGGGCGGGATGTAAATTGCCAACAGACACTGAGGAGAAGTGTATGGTGTTTCCTGAAACATCTAAAAAACAAAGCAACAGAGCCTAGGGCACTTCCACTTATGGTCCTATAGCTTAGGGAAATGAAAATCAAAAAGACACAGCCACCCCAAAGTTTGGGACGGCTCTGTTTACAAGAACCTCGTTTACAGTACAAGTTCAACATCGCAGAAAGTGAAAAATGGATAAAGAACTTGTGGTACTTACGTACAATGCAATATCACTCAGCAATGACATCTATGTCATCAGGCCCGTAGCAGCATAATGAGTGGATTCAGGTATGATGATTCTAACTGAAATAAGTCACACAGAAAAAGAAACATCATAAGATATCACTAATACACGGAATGAAAACTTGGCTACACAGGAACTGGATTACAAAACAGAACAGGGTCTCAAATTTAGAAAACCAACTTATGCTTGCTTAAGGGGAAAGGTGAGTTGGGGTGCTGCATAAAACCAGAGATTGAAATGAGCACAGATAAAGTTCCTTAAGCCAAATATGGAATAGACAAGAGCTACTCCTTGCTCAACGAAATGGACTCAACACCCCATATTAAACGCCTAAGAATGTACCTGAGAAGTAAGTATCTTAAAACCTATGGATTGCTATGTCTCCGAAAGAGAATCAAGCGTGTGTACAGGGGCATAAACGCAGCAGTGATAGGTTTGGAGAGGTTTGGTGAGCAAATGAAGACCCTTTGAAGTCATATTGCATGGTACCCATTCCACGGGTCTGAATTCTCCAGGTGTAAGCGATTCTTCCTTCAGCTAAAACATGCATGTGGAACCCAGAGTATGATCAACCATGTGATCGGGAGACGTCTTCAAATATGTCTCCGTTCTCGTCCCCTGGTACTCGGGTGCAACATTCCAGACGCTTTACTAACACTCTCCCGATTTGGAGAGTCAGTCCCTTTAACCTCCTGTTTGGCCCAGTTTGCAATTTCTGCGGAAGATGAACAGGAATAGCGAGAACCAATGAGAGACTAGCTGGAGGTGTCTGGACGGGCAAATTTAACTCTCATTTCCCACCAGGAAGAGGAATTAACCAAAGGCTCAGCGTGCCGTGCCGGAACCAGATTAGGGCCTGAAGCCATCCTGCGGTGTTGCGGCCAGGTCACATGAAAGCGAGTTGAATAAAGGAGCTCAGGGGCACTGTAATTCACAAACCTGCAGAGTTATAAATGACAGCTATCCTCCAAAAATATACTGAAGTAAGGCTGCCAAGAGGACTTGAAAGCGGGGCAGAATTGCAGGAAACCGATTTCAGGAGGTAGACTGGAATTGCATTGAAAGCATAGGAAAAGAGGCAGAACGTCCACAATGATGCACTTGGCCAAAAAGGGCGTATGCGTTTTTTCCTGAATATATTCAGGAAAAAACGCATACGCCCTTTTTGGCCAACCAAGCAAGCTTGCAAAGGAAATCTGCACTACAATGAAGTCTCACTTCCCCCCGGTCAAAAGGGCCATCTGAAAAAAGTGTAAAATCCAGAAAGGCAGGACAGGCCATGGAGAACTGGGAGCCTTGTTATGCTGATGGGCGGGATGTAAATTGCCAACAGACACTCGGCAGAAGTGTATGGTGTTTCCTGAAACATCTAAAAACAAAGCAACAGAGCCTAGGGCACTTCCACTTATGGTCCTATAGCTTAGGGAAATTAAAATCAAAAAGACACAGCCACCCCAAAGTTTGGGACGCCTCTGTTTACAAGAACCTCGTTTACCGTACAAGTTCAATATCACAGAAAGTGAAAAAAGGATAAAGAACTTGTGGTACTTACGTACAATGCGGTATCACTCAGCAATGAAATCTATGTCATCAGGCCCGTAGCAGCATAATGAGTGGATTCAGGCACGATGATTCTAACTGAAATAAGTCACACAGAAAATGAAACATCATAAGATATCAGTAATACACGGAATGTAAACTTGGCTACACAGGAACTGAATTCCAAAACAGAACAGGGTCTCAAATTTAGAAAACCAACTTATGCTTGCTTAAGGGGAAAGGTGAGTTGGGGTGTTGCATAAAACCAGAGATTGATATGAGCACAGATAAAGTTCCTTAAGCCAAATATGGAATAGACAAGAGCTACTCCTTGCTCAATGAAATGGACTCAACACCCCATATTAAACGCCTAAGAATGTACCTGACTAGTAAGTATCTTAAAACCTATGGATTGCTATGTCTCCAAAAGAGAATCAAGCGTGTGTACAGGGGCATAAATGCAGCAGTGATAGGATTGGAGAGGTTCGGTGAGCAAATGAAGACCCTTTGAAGTCATATTGCATGGTACCCATTCCACGGGTCTGAATTCTCCAGGTGTAAGCGATTCTTCCTTCAGCTAAAACATGCATGTGGAACCCAGAGTATGATCAACCATGTGATCGGGAGACGTGTTCAAATATGTCTCCGTTCTCGTCCCCTGGTACTCGGGTGCAACATTCCAGACGCTTTACTAACACTCTCCCGACTTGGAGAGTCAGTGCCTTTAACCTCCTGATTGGCCCAGTTTGCAATTTCTGCGGAAGATGAACAGGAATAGGGAGAACCAACGAGAGACTAGCTGGAGGTGTCTGGACGGGCAAATTTAACTCTCATTTCCCACCAGGAAGAGGAATTAACCAAAGGCTCAGCGTGCCGTGCCGGAACCAGATTAGGGCCTGAAGGAATCCTGCGGTGTTGCGGCCAGCTCACAAGAAAGCGAGTTGAAGAAAGGAGCTCAGGGGCACTGTAATTCACAAACCTGCAGAGTTATAAATGACAGCTATCGTCCCAAATTATACTGAAGTAAGGCTGCCAAGAGGACTTGAAAGCGGGGCAGAATTGCAGGAAACCGATTTCAGGAGGTAGACTGGAATTGCATTGAAAGCATAGGAAAAGAGGAAGAACGTCCACAATGATGCACTTGGCCAAAAAGGGCATATGCGTTTTTTCCTGAATATATTCAGGAAAAAACGCATACGCCCTTTTTGGCCAACCAAGCAAGCTTGCAAAGGAAATCTGCACTACAATGAAGTCTCACTTCCCCCCGGTCAAAAGGGCCATCTGAAAAAAGTGTAAAATCCAGAAAGGCAGGACAGGCCATGGAGAACTGGGAGCCTTGTTATGCTGATGGGCGGGATGTAAATTGCCAACAGCCACTCGGGAGAAGTGTATGGTGTTTCCTGAAACATCTAAAAAACAAAGCAACAGAGCCTAGGGCACTTCCACTTATGGTCCTATAGTTTAGGGAAATGAAAATCAAAAAGACACAGCCACCCCAAAGTTTGGGACGGCTCTGTTTACAAGAACCTCGTTTACGGTACAAGTTCAATATCGCAGAAAGTGAAAAATGGATAAAGAAGTTGTGGTACTTACGTACAATGCAATATCACTCAGCAATGACATCTATGTCATCAGGTCCGTAGCAGCATAATGAGTGGATTCAGGTATGATGATTCTAACTGAAATAAGTCACGCAGAAAAAGAAACATCATCAGATATCACTAATACACAGAATGTAAACTTGGCTACACAGGAACTGGATTACAAAACAGAACAGTGTCTCAAATTTAGAAAACCAACTTATGCTTGCTTAAGGGGAAAGGTGAGTTGGGGTGCTGCATAAAACCAGAGATTGAAATGAGCACAGATAAAGTTCCTTAAGCCAAATATGGAATAGACAAGAGCTACTCCTTGCTCAACGAAATGGACTCAACACCCCATATTAAACGACTAAGAATGTACCTGACTAGTAAGTATCTTAAATCCTATGGATTGCTATGTCTCCAAAAGAGAATCAAGCGTGTGTACAAGGGCATAAACGCAGCAGTGATAGGATTGGAGAGGTTCGGTGAGCAAATGAAGACCCTTTGAAGTCATATTGCATGGTACCCATTCCACGGGTCTGAATTCTCCAGGTGTAAGCGATTGTTCCTTCAGCTAAAACATGCATGTGGAACCCAGAGTATGATCAACCGTGTGATCGGGAGACGTGTTCAAATATGTCTCCGTTCTCGTCCCCTGGTACTCGGGTGCAACATTCCAGACGCTTTACTAACACTCTCCCGACTTGGAGAGTCAGTGCCTTTAACCTCCTGATTGGCCCAGTTTGTAATTTCTGCGGAAGATGAACAGGAATAGGGAGAACCAATGAGAGACTAGCTGGAGGTGTCTGGACGGGCAAATTTAACTCTCATTTCCCACCAGGAAGAGGAATTAACCAAAGGCTCAGCGTGCCGTGCCCGAACAAGATTAAGGCCTGAAGCAATCCTGCGGTGTTGCGGCCAGCTCACAAAAAAGCGAGTTGAAGAAAGGAGCTCAGGGGCACTGTAATTCACAAACCTGCAGAGTTATAAATGACAGGTATCGTCCAAAAATATACTGAAGTAAGGCTGCCAAGAGGACTTGAAAGCGGGGCAGAATTGCAGGAAACCGATTTCAGGAGGTAGACTGGAATTGCATTTAAAGCATAGGAAAAGAGGCAGAACGTCCACAATGATGCACTTGGCCAAAAAGGGCGTATGCGTTTTTTCCTGAATATATTCAGGAAAAAACGCATACGCCCTTTTTGGCCAACCAAGCAAGCTTGCAAAGGAAATCTGCACTACAATGAAGTCTCACTTCCCCCCGGTCAAAAGGGCCATCTGAAAAAAGTGTAAAATCCAGAAAGGCAGGACAGGCCATGGAGAACTGGGAGCCTTGTTATGCTGATGGGCGGGATGTAAATTGCCAACAGCCACTCGGGAGAAGTGTATGGTGTTTCCTGAAACATCTAAAAAACAAAGCAACAGAGCCTAGGGCACTTCCACTTATGGTCCTATAGTTTAGGGAAATGAAAATCAAAAAGACACAGCCACCCCAAAGTTTGGGACGGCTCTGTTTACAAGAACCTCGTTTACGGTACAAGTTCAATATCGCAGAAAGTGAAAAATGGATAAAGAAGTTGTGGTACTTACGTACAATGCAATATCACTCAGCAATGACATCTATGTCATCAGGCCCGTAGCAGCATAATGAGTGGATTCAGGTATGATGATTCTAACTGAAATAAGTCACACAGAAAAAGAAACATCATAAGATATCACTAATACACGGAATGTAAACTTGGCTACACAGGAACTGGATTACAAAACAGAACAGGGTCTGAAATTTAGAAAACCAACTTATGCTTGTTTAAGGGGAAAGGTGAGTTGGGGTGCTGCATAAAACCAGAGATTGAAATGAGCACAGATAAAGTTCCTTAAGCCAAATATGGAATAGACAAGAGCTACTCCTTGCTCAACGAAATGGACTCAACACCCCATATTAAACGCCTAAGAATGTACCTGACTAGTAAGTATCTTAAATCCTATGGATTGCTATGTCTCCGAAAGAGAATCAAGCGTGTGTACAGGGGCATAAACGCAGCAGTGATAGGATTGGAGAGGTTCGGTGAGCAAATGAAGACCCTTTGAAGTCATATTGCATGGTACCCATTCCACGGGTCTGAATTCTCCAGGTGTAAGCGATTCTTCCTTCAGCTAAAACATGCATGTGGAACCCAGAGTATGATCAACCGTGTGATCGGGAGACGTCTTCAAATATGTCTCCGTTCTCGTCCCCTGGTACTCGGGTGCAACATTCCAGACGCTTTACTAACACTCTCCCGACTTGGAGAGTCAGTGCCTTTAACCTCCTGATTGGCCCAGTTTGCAATTTCTGCGGAAGATGAACAGGAATAGGGAGAACCAATGAGAGACTAGCTGGAGGTGTCTGGACGGGCAAATTTAACTCTCATTTCCCACCAGGAAGAGGAATTAACCAAAGGCTCAGCGTGCCGTGCCGGAACCAGATTAGGGCCTGAAGCAATCCTGCGGTGTTGCGGCCAGCTCACAAGAAAGCGAGTTGAAGAAAGGAGCTCAGGGGCACTGTAATTCACAAACCTGCAGAGTTATAAATGACAGCTATCGTCCCAAATTATACTGAAGTCAGGCTGCCAAGAGGACTTGAAAGCGGGGCAGAATTGCAGGAAACCGATTTCAGGAGGTAGACTGGAATTGCACTTAAAGCATAGGAAAAGAGGCAGAACGTCCACAATGATGCACTTGGCCAAAAAGGGCGTATGCGTTTTTTCCTGAATATATTCGAAAAAAACGCATACGCCCTTTTTGGCCAACCAAGCAAACTTGCAAAGGAAATCTGCACTACACTGAAGTCTCATTTCCCCCCGGTCAAAAGGGCCATCTGCAAAAATTGTAAAATCCAGAAAGGCAGGACAGGCCATGGAGAACTGGGAGCCTTGTTATGCTGATGGGCGGGATGTAAATTGCCAACAGACACTCGGGAGAAGTGTATGGTGTTTCCTGAAACATCTAAAAAACAAAGCAACAGAGCCTAGGGCACTTCCACTTATGGTCCTATAGCTTAGGGAAATTAAAATCAAAAAGACACAGCCACCCCAAAGTTTGGGACGCCTCTGTTTACAAGAACCTCGTTTACCGTACACGTTCTATATCACAGAAAGTGAAAAATGGATAAAGAACTTTTGGTACTTACGTACAATGCAGTATCACTCAGCAATGAAATCTATGTCATCAGGCCCGTAGCAGCATAATGAGTGGATTCAGGTACGATGATTCTAACTGAAATAAGTCACACAGAAAAAGAAACATCATAAGATATCACTAATACATGGAATGTAAACTTGGCTACACAGGAACTGAATTCCAAAACAGAACAGGGTCTCAAATTTAGAAAACCAACTTATGCTTGCTTAAGGGGAAAGGTGACTTGGGGTGCTGCATAAAACCAGAGATTGAAATGAGCACAGATAAAGTTCCTTAAGCCAAATATGGAATAGACAAGAGCTACTCCTTGCTCAACGAAATGGACTCAACACCGCATATTAAACGCCTAAGAATGTACCTGACTAGTAAGTATCTTAAAACCTATGGATTGCTATGTCTCCGAAAGAGAATCAAGCATGTATACAGGGGCATAAACGCAGCAGTGATAGGATTGGAGAGGTTCGGTGAGCAAATGAAGACCCTTTGAAGTCATATGGCATGGTACCCATTCCACGGGTTTCAACTACCCAGGTTTAAGGTATTCTTCCTTCAGCTAAAACATGCATGTGGAACCTAGAGTATGATCAACCATGTGATCGGGAGACGTGTTCAAATATGTCTCAGTTTTCGTACCCTGGTACTCGGGTGCAACATTCCAGACGCTTTACTAACACTCTCCCCACTTGGAGAGTCAGTCCCTTTAACATCCTGTTTGGCCCAGTTTGCAATTTCTGCGGAAGATGAACAGGAATAGGGAGAACCAATGAGAGACTAGCTAGACGTGTCTGGACGGGCAAATTTAACTCTCATTTCCCACCAGGAAGAGGAATTAACCAAAGGCAAAGCGTGCCGTGCCGGAACCAGATTAGGGCCTGAAGCAATCCTGCGGTGTTGCGGCCAGCTCACAAGAAAGCGAGTTGAAGAAAGGAGCTCAGGGGCACTGTAATTCACAAACCTGCAGAGTTATAAATGACAGCTATCGTCCAAAAATATACTGAAGTAAGGCTGCCAAGAGGACTTGAAAGCGGGGCAGAATTGCAGGAAACCGATTTCAGGAGGTAGACTGGAATTGCATTGAAAGCATAGGAAAAGAGGCAGAACGTCCACAATGATGCACTTGGCCAAAAAGGGCGTATGCGTTTTTTCCTGAATATATTCAGGAAAAAACGCATACGCCCTTTTTGGCCAACCAAGCAAGCTTGCAAAGGAAATCTGCACTACAATGAAGTCTCACTTCCCCTTGGTCAAAAGGGCCATGTGAAAAAAGTGTAAAATCCAGAAAGGCAGGACAGGCTATGGAGAACTGGGAGCCTTGTTATGCTGATGGGCGGGATGTAAATTGCCAACAGCCACTCGGGAGAAGTGTATGGTGTTTCCTGAAACATCTAAAAACCAAAGCAGCAGAGTCTAGGGCACTTCCACATATGGTCCTATAGCTTAGGGAAATTAAAATCAAACAGACACAGCCACCCCAAAATTTGGGACAGCTCTTTGTAAAGGAATCTCTTCTACAGCACAAGTTAAATATCCCAGAGAGCAAATAATGGATAAAGAAGTTGCGGTACTTACGTACAACAGAATACCACTCAGCAATCAAATCTATGTCACCAGGCCCGTACCAGCATAATGAGTGGATTGAGGCACGATGATTCTAAGTGAAATAAGTCACACAGAAAAAGAAACATCATAAGGTATCACTAATACACGGAATGTGAACTTGGCTACACATGAACTGAATTACAAAACAGAACAGGGTCTCAAGTTTAGAAAACCAACTTATGCTTGCTTAAGGGGGAAGGTGAGTTGGGGTGCTGCATAAAACCAGAGTTTGAAATTAGCACAGATACCGTTCCATAAGCCAAATATGTAATAGACAAGACCTACCCCTTGCTCAACAAAATGGACTCAACAATGAAGTATCACCTCACACCTGGTAGCATGGGCATCATCAGAAATTCTACAAACAATAAATGCTGGAAAGGGTGTGGAGAAAAGGAACACTCTTCCACTATTGTTGGGAATATAAATTGATACAGTCACTATGGAGAACAATATGGAGTTTCTTAAGAAACTAACAATAGAATTACCATATGATACAGCAATCCCAGTACTGGACATATTCCCAGACAAAACCATAAATCAAAAAGAGACATTCACCGCAATGTTCATTGCATCACTATTTACAATATCGAGGTAATGGAAGCAACCTAAATGCCCACAGACAGAGGAATGCATAAAGCTGTGGTACCTATATAAAATGGAATATTACTAAGCCATGAAAAGGAATGAAATTGGGTCATTTGTAGAGACGTCGATGGATCTAGAGACTGTCATACAGAGTGAAGTAAGTCAGAAAGAGAAAAACAAATCTTGTATATTCATGCATGTATGTGGAACCTAGAAAAACTCTACAGATTAACCATTTTGCAAGGCATAAATAGAGCAACAGATGTAGACAACAAACGTATGGACAACAAGGGGGAAAGCTGTTGGGGGGGTGGTGGTGGGAGGAGTTGAGAGACTGGGATTGACATGTATACATTTATATGTATAAAATAGATAGCCAATAAGAACCTGCTGTATAAAAATATAAAATAAAATTCAAAATTAAAAAGAAATAAAATTTAAAAAATAAAACAGAAAAAACAATTATTCCCTTCACATACATGTATTTATATGAATAAATTATTTCCATGCTTATCTCTGTAAATACAAAAAAGAGGAATAAAATCTACCTTGAACCAAAAACGAAAAAGAGAAAAAAAACACAGAACCCACCAGTTACACAGAGGAAAACCGTAACAGGGCACTTGCTCCAGTTGTAAACAATTCTGAAGTTGGTCAGTGGTGGGGAATCGTCTCCCATGCAGCCAGCAGCCCCCACGCAACAAGCGTCCTCATTGCAAAGCTGAGGCACCGTGCCGAGGCATCTGTGAGTAAACGTGAGCTGAGCCCCAGGCCAGTTGCTGCTGAACTATTCCCACCCGTCCCAGGTAAAACACCTGAATATATACAAGGACTTGAAAGCCTAGAGGAAGGGCCATAGAGCCACACGAGTGACAGCATGCCGGCTGACTTGGTGCCTGCAGGCCAGCCAGGATGGTCCTGGCCCTGGGTGCTCTTCTGGAAGATTTCCATTTCCCTGCCTGAGATACCCGTCCTGTCCCTGCCCCCACTGCTTTTTTCCTTCCTCACCTCTGCCCAGGGAGAAATTCCAGCAGCAGGTATGGGTGACACATCCTCTTCTTTAGCAGGTGGCAGCCTGGCAACTGCTGCAGAAAGTCCAGCAGAGCCCCACTCACACTGGGCCACCCACAAAGCCGTGGCCTCTCACTCCCTCCCACCAGCCCAGCCCCGAGACTGCTGACAGGGCAGAGAAAATGGCGTCAGGCACGGCTGCAGGGGCTCTTGCTGCCTGGAGTGGTATTTATATTGATCTCAACCCAGGCACACCTGGGGAGGGCTGGCCGGCACGGTAAGGCTGCCCAGGTCAGCCAATCATCACCCCTCAGGGGCTCACAGTTGCAGAAAATGGAACTTGCTGAACCGGCCAGGTCCAAGGAACAGGTGTGGGCTCCTGAGAGTCAGGATAGACAAGGGGCTGCAGCTTTGGCTTGTTTTCTAATCATTTTATCTGGCCCATGAGTGGGAGACAACTTCAAGAAAACCCTCTCCTAATGAGAGGAACCCAGGAGTCAGGGAGAGGAGGGGTGGGTGGTGGTTGGAGACAGAGGCCTGGTGCCCCGGGTGCAGTGGAAGTCTCTGGAAGACCAGGTGGAGGGAGGCCTCACGGAGTGATGCCCAGGGTCACAGACCTGTCGCAGCTGCTGTTTGTTAGTTCAAGTCCTGCTCTGAGGTGCTCTGTGTCAGCTCTGAGCGACAGGTGAGCTGGGGGTGCTCTGCAATGAGGGCTATGTGCACGGTTCCTGTGTGCCCAGCCCTGCCACGGTACCTGCAAGGGTAGCTCTGTATCCTGGGAGGGGCCTGACCACGAGAGCCCCGTGGGCTGGGGTGGGGGTGGGGTACCTGCCCAGGTGAGCTCCATATTCTGGGATTGGTCTGACTACGAGAGCCCCATGGGCTGCTGGGGACCTGGTAAAGGATGTCAGGACAGTCAGTGAAGCCACCGAGGATATACCTCCAGCTGCTCCTAATTCCTACACCCTGCTGGTCATTCTACCAACCACCAGGACATGGTATTCTGTATTAGTCTTCAATGATGCCTTCTTTTGTATTCCATTAGTCCCAGAGTCACAAGAAATTTTGGCTTGTGAGTGGCAGGACTCAACATACAACTAAAACAATACTTCCGGGCCGTCTTGCCCCAAGGGTGCAAAAATTCCCACACCATCTTTGGGGAAAGCTTAGCTAAAGACCTAAAAGTTCTACCTCTGGAAAAGGAAACCCTCCTTCAGTACGCAGATGACATTCTGATCGCCAGCCCTACTAAGGAGGCCTCTGAACTACCAAGCCAATAAAGGATAGAAGTTGTCCAAGAAAAAGCTCAAATATCACAGACTGCGGTGACCTGCCTGGGCTTCGTTCTCACAGAAGATCGGAGAAGCCCATCCCTGGAAAGGGAAGAAACCATTTGCAGCCTTACCCCTTTCTAAAACTAGAAGACAGCTTAGGGGTTCCTGGGGAGGCCAGGGTTTGCTGCTTCTTGATCCCTAACTACAGTCTACTAGCTGGGCCTCTATATGAAACACTGAAAGGAAAAGATGATGATCCTTTTGAATAGAATCCAGAAGTGGCCTTTCAAGAATGGAAAGAGCAGTCAATTCAGACCCTTGCCCTGGAACTCCCTAATTTAGCTAAACTCTTTGACCTTTACATTCCCGGTGAAAGGTGAATCGCCATTGGAGAATTAGTGCAAAAACTGGGACCACTTGAAATGGAACAATGCAAGAATGCCATCCAGGTAGGATAAACTACGGTCACCAAGGGGCTTGGCCCACTGCCACATCTGGCCAAGATACTGGCGGTATCTAAAAACCTGGAAATCAGCAGCCCAAAAGGCCACCTCCCTCCTAAGGGAAAAGGACCCCACGTGGTGATCCTAACCACCAACCATGCCCTGAAGTTGCAGGGTTCGCTCCGTGGGCACACCAACCTCGAGTGAGGAGGCCCTCCAACTCCAACATCCAGAGAGATAACCGGGGGCAACAGGGCACCATGACGACTCGTGTGAACATCACTTGACCTGGAGTTTCTCTCATAAAACAACAAGAGTGTGTCCCAAAAGAGTAGACAACTGCTTGCAGGACTTACTGCACCCAGAGGGGAGCTAATAATCTCGGCGGGGGAACCGTATATCACACTGTCACCATAGAAAAGCCTAAAGACACCGTGATGATGGTGGCCAATAAGACCGGCTGGACTCCTGTTTACTTCAAAAGGCTGTTGACTCAGTGGCCATCATGGTCCTTGATCACCACTGACCCTGGACTGTCTGGGAGTTGAGTGGGCAGGGCTCTGACACCTGGTGCTGTTTGTACGTTAATTCAGGGGCCTAATTTAAGAAAGCACAGACTACTGGCCAGAGCATCTAGGCTGGCAGAAACGGTCAGCCTAAGGTGGCCGAACAAATGTGGGGCGGGGTGAAACCGGCCCCCACAGCATCTCTGCACATCTCTTTCCTGGACCCTTAAAGGTCATTAGAATCTATAACACTTCCAATGCTGGTGCTCAGGTGGACGAGCAGGGAGGCAGGGGGCCTGGGGACAATCAACGTCACCTGGAGGCTGCTGGGGAGAAGCTCTGACCCTCGCCCCAGGGTATGAGGGCTCCCAACTCAGCACTCAACAGTTACAGAAGAAGTGTCTGCACCCTCAGCACTCCAAGAATGAGGAACGGGACGAAAAGCAGAGGAGGGGTTTGTGCCCAGCAAAGCCCATTAAAAATCCCTGGGAGATAAAAATAGAATCTGGGCAATAAAGTCAAGTCTAACCTTTTTTATCCTTTGTGCTTTGTCTACTTTCATGTGCTCCTAGGGTCCCGCATGCAGAGGTTCCACACCCGGCACTTCAGACCAGATTTCCTAGTGCAGAATGGCTGGGTCGACACCTCAGCTCCTGGGGCCCAGTGCAGACTCCACAATATAGAGCCTGAGCTGCAGCCAACCCGGCCCTCGAGAGCTCCGCCGCCTCCCTCCCTCCCACTGACTCTGACAGGCTCTCTACACAGCAGCCCAGCCCACAGCCCACGGGGTAGTGCATGCTCTCACCTCTCCATTCTCTGATCAAAATATAAAGTTTCCTTTGCTTGTGAACCAAACTCAGTCTCGATCTGTTGGCCCCAATGACACTGGGCAGGGGGACACTTGTTGGGGTCCACTCTGGAGGATCAGTAACAGAAATTGAGACTATTGTAACCTCAATGAACAGATGTGTGAGCCAAACTGTAGTTAACATAGAACAGTGTATAAGGCTCGGGTAAAATAAGATGTTTCTAACACTTCCATTTGATATTTCCATCACTTTATTATAAGCAAGTTCAGTGAAAGGGTTTGTCTTATTTGTCAGGTCAATATTAGAGAAACGAAGTGATTTCTTTCCAAGGATGTACATCTAATAATCTTGGTTAAAGCTTCAATCTTGTTTTAAATGCTTTTCCATTGAAAATGATACCTCTCTTTCAGCGCCCCCATTTCTGAGAAGTATAAAATCTTATAATTTATTATTACCAAAGGGGAAAGGTGGGAGGAGGGATAAATTAACAGTTTGGGATTAACACATACACACTGCTATGTATAAAATAGATCATCAACAAGGAACTACTGTATAGCACAGGGAACTACACTCAACATTTTGCAATAACCTATAAGGGGAAATAATCTGAAAAAGAATAGATATATTTATTGACATCATCTATCAATGACAGTTAAAGTGTAGCCTAAGGGAAGCTGGTGGTGAGTGCTTCTGACCCTGAAGACTTCAATCATCTAAAGTTTGGACTCTGCCTACTTGCCAAGGCCCTTAATGAACATATGTGTAGCCGTAGCTTAAAAACTTCCCCAGTTTGGGTTTCGGGGAGACACTGATTTTGAAAAAGCCCTGGTGTTCTCCTTACATGAATGGGACTCTTCCTACTGCTAAAACATGTCTGTCACACCCAGAGGATGGTATACCGTCTGATCGGGAAGAGTTTGGAAAAGGCATCTCATTTCCTCATCTCCTGGTGCTCGGGTTCACCCCTCCAGCGTCTTTACTAACAGTCTCCCCACTTGGAGATGTCAGCACTGTCAACATCCTGTTGCGTACAGTTTGGAATTTGTCCAGAGGATGAAGCGGAAGCATGAGGAACAATGAGAGACAAGTCCTAGGTGTTCAGACAGACACATGTCACTCTAATTTCCAATCAGGAAGACGAATTGACCAAAGGCTAGGGTTGCCCATGGAAACAGTATAGGGCTTGAGGAAATCCCGCTGCTTTGTGGCCAGTTCCCATAAACACACGTTGAACAATGGAACTCAGGGACAGTAAAATTCACAAAACTGCAGAGTTGAAAATATCCATCACTGAAAAATGTCTTGAGGAAAGTCAGAGAAAAGGACTTGTAAGCAAGGGAGAATGGCAGGAAAGGGATCTGAGGAGGTAGAAAGGACTCGCCATTAAGCACAAGAATAGGGGCTGAACATTGCCAACATTGCAGTTGGCCAAAAAGGGTGCATGCGTTTTTTTCTGTATATATTCAAGAAAAGGGCATACACTTTTTTAGCCAACCAAACAGGTGGGCACTGGAAGTCAATACTACAAAAGATATCACTTCGCATCAGTCAGAAGAGCCATCCTCATAAAGCGTAAACAACAGAAATGCAGGACAGGGCAACGAGAAGAGGGAGCCCTGTGAGACTTATAGTGGAAATGTATATTGCCAACGGCCATTCTGGAGAAGTGTATTGTGTTTACTAAAGCATCTAAAAAATGAGCTACAGAGCATAGGGCACTTGCACTCATGGGCGTATATCTTGGGGAAAACAAAAATCGAGAGGACACAGGCACCCCAATGTTTACCCCCTCTCTGTTTAAAAGATCCTCGACTAGGATATAACTTAAATGTCTCTGGAGGGAAAAAATGGATAGAGATGTGGTACTTAGGTAGAGTGGAATATTATTCAGCCTGGAAATCAATGAAATATGGCCAGTTGTAACAACTCCGGAGGAGTTACGTATGATCATTCTAAGTGACATAATTCAAAAAGAAAAAGACACATATCATAAGATATCACTTAAAGGTGGAATCTAAAATGGCTACACATGAAATAAATTACAAAACAAAAACATAGTCAAATATGTAGAAAACACGCATAAGGCTGCTAAACGGGAAAGGTGGGGAGGGGTGAGGCATCATCCAGGAGGTTGAAATTAGCAAAGATACCATTCCAAATACCAAACTGATAATCAACAAGGCCTACACGGTAGCTAAAAGAACTGCACTCAGCACACTCAAGTCACCGGAAAAGAATATATACGACTGGTAAGAATCTGAAAAAGAATTTACTGATGTCTCTCTGTACGTGAATCAAGTGGATGTACAGCGGCAAGAAACAGAGCTTTGAAAATCAGCTGTAACCAATATAGTAATAAATTGAAAAAAATAAACGACAGAGAGACAGAGAAAACCTCTTACAACTTTTCCTCAGGGACGGTGATGCAACATGGATTGAACACGTCTAGACTCACAGCAGGATGAGACATAAGGCTGGAAACTGTTTGCGCTAAGAGAAATGTGAGGTTGGGTGAGGAAATGCACACCCTTTAAAGTAATATTACCTGGTGCCCATTCAATGGGTCCCAAATCTGCAGGTTCAAGGGATCTTCCTACAGCTAAAACATGCATGGAAAACCCAGAGGACTGTACACCATGTGATCGGGAGATGTGTCTAAAATGCACCTCATTTATCCTCTCCTGGTGCTCCTGTTCACCATTCCAGCCACGCTACTTAGAATCTCCCCACTTGGAGAATCAGCACATTTAAACTTCTGTTTCACACATTTTGCAAATTGTGAGGAGGATGAACGGGAAGAGGGGGAACCAATGAGAGAATAGTTGTAGGGGTTTGGACGGGCACATATCACTCTAATTTCCCATTAAGAATAAGAATTGAAAAAAGGCTCAGCCCGCCTCGCCGGAGCCAAAATAGGGCCTGAAGCAATCCTGCGGGTTTGAGGCCAGCTCACAAAAGAGCAACTTAAAAAATGGAGCTCAGGATCACTGCAATTCACAAACCTGCAGAGTTATAAATGAAAACTAACGTCCAAAAATATGTTGAGGTAAGGCAAAGAAGAGGATCTGAATGCAAGACAGAATTGCAAGAAACAGATTTCAAGAGATAGATTGGACTCGTCTTTCACGCACATGAAAAGCGGCAGAATTTCGACAATGATGCAGTTGGCCCAAAAGGGCGTATGCGTTTTTTCCTGATTATATCCAGGAAAAAACGCATACGCACTTTATGGGCAACGAAGCAAGCAAGCAATGCAAATGTGCACAACAAAGAAGTCTCATTTCCCACCGGTCAAAAGGGCCATCCTAAAAAATTGTAAAAACCAGAAATGCAGGACAGGCCATGGAGAACAGGGAGCCTTTATACGCTGATGGGCAGTGTGTGAACTGCCGAGAGCCACTCTGGAGAAGTGTATGGTGGTTCCTAAATCATCTAAAAAACAGAGCTACAGAGCATAGGACACTTCCAATCATGGGAGTATATCTAGGGAAGTCTAAAAATCAACAAGACACAAGCACACCACAGTTTAGGGCTACTCTGTTTACAAGAACCTCAACTTCAGTACACCTTAAATATCCCAGGAAAGAGAACAATGGATAAAGAAGATGTGGTGCTTATGTACAATGGAATATCTCTTCACCATGAAATCAATGTAATAAGGCTAGTAGAAGGATAAAGAGTGGATTTAGGTCCGATAACACTACTTGAAATAAGTCAAACAGAAAAAGAAACATATCATAAGATATCACTTATAGAGGGAGGGTAAATATGGCTGCACAAGAAATGAATTACAGAACAGAACAGTGTCTCACATTTAGAAAACACACTTATGTCAGCTTAAGGGGAAAGGAGAGGTGGGGTGATGCATAAAACCAGAGTTTGAAATTATCACAGATACCGTTCAATAAACCAAATAGGTATTAGACAAGATCTACACCTTGCTCAATGAACTGGCCTCAACACACCCTATACACCACAGAGAAATATATCTGAGTAATAAGAATCTTAAAACCCATGTATTGATATATCTCCATAAGGGAATCAAGTGTGTGCAGAGAGGCACAAACACAGCAGTGAAAATGAGCTAAACCCCATTATAGAAATAAATTTTAAAAAGAAAACGCTGAAACAATGAAAGAGAAAAATTCTTACAAAATTCGCTCAGGGGCTGTGATGCAACCTGGATTGACCACATATAAACCCACAGCTGGATAAGACATAAGGCTGGACACTTGGGGCTGAGAGGATTGGTGAGCTTTGGTGAGCAACTGCCGAAAGTTTAATGCAATACTTCATGCTACTCAGTCCAAGGGTCCCAACACTCCAGGTTGAAGGGAATCTTCCTACAGCTAAACCATGCTTGGGAAACCCAGTGACTGGTATACCATATGACCGGGAAAGGTTTCTAAAACGCACCTCATTTTTCCTCTCCTGGGGCTCCGGATCGACATTCCAGCCGCTTTACTAACAACATCCCCACATGGAGTCAATGCCTTTAAGTTCTGGTATCGCACAGTCTGCAGTTAGTGCAGAGGATGAATGGGAATAGGGGGAACCAGTGAGAAACTAGCTGTAGCGGTTTCAATGGGCACATGTCACTCTAATGTCACATCAGTAAGAAGAATTAACCAAAGGCACAGCAAGGTGCCCCAGAAAAAAAATAGGGCTTCAAGGAATCCTGTGGTTATGGGGCAAGACCACAAAAATAAGAGCTGAAAAATGGAGCTCAGGGGCACTGTAATTCACAAACCTGCAGAGTTATAAATGACAGCTATCGTCCAAAAATATACTGAAGTAAGGCTGCCAAGAGGACTTGAAAGCGGGGCAGAATTGCAGGAAACCGATTTCAGGAGGTAGACTGGAATTGCATTGAAAGCATAGGAAAAGAGGCAGAACGTCCACAATGATGCACTTGGCCAAAAAGGGCGTATGCGTTTTATCCTGAATATATTCAGGAAAAAACGCATACACACTTTTTGGCCAACCAAGCAAGCTTGCAAAGGAAATCTGCACTACAATGAAGTCTCACTTCCCCCCGGTCAAAAGGGCCATCTGAAAAAAGTGTAAAATCCAGAAAGGCAGGACAGGTCATGGAGAACTGGGAGCCTTGTTATGCTGATGGGCGGGATGTAAATTGCCAACAGACACTCGGGAGAAGTGTATGGTGTTTCCTGAAACATCTAAAAAACAAAGCAACAGAGCCTAGGGCACTTCCACTTATGGTCCTATAGCTTAGGGAAATTAAAATCAAAAAGACACAGCCACCCCAAAGTTTGGGACGCCTCTGTTTACAAGAACCTCGTTTACCGTACAAGTTCAATATCACAGAAAGTGAAAAATGGATAAAGAACTTGTGGTACTTACGTACAATGCAGTATCACTCAGCAATGAAATCTATGTCATCAGGCCCGTAGCAGCATAATGAGTGGATTCAGATACGATGATTGTAACTGAAATAAGTCACACAGAAAAAGAAACATCATAAGATATCACTAATACACGGAATATAAACTTGGCTACACAGGAACTGAATTCCAAAACAGAACAGAGTCTCAAATTTAGAAAACCAACTTATGCTTGCTTAAGGGGAAAGGTGAGTTGGGGTGCTGCATAAAACCAGAGACTGAAATGAGCACAGATAAAGTTCCTTAAGCCAAATATGGAATAGACAAGAGCTACTCCTTGCTCAACGAAATGGACTCAACACCCCTTATTAAACGCCTAAGAATGTACCTGACTAGTAAGTATCTTAAAACCTATGGATTGCTATGTCTCCAAAAGAGAATCAAGCGTGTGTACAGGGGCATAAACGCAGCAGTGATAGGATTGGAGAGGTTCGGTGAGCAAATGAAGACCCTTTGAAGTCATATTGCATGGTACCCATTCCACGGGTTTCAACTACCCAGGTTTAAGGTATTCTTCCTACAGCTAAAACATGCATGTGGAACCCAGAGTATGATCAATCATGTGATTGGGAGACGTGTTCAAATATGTCTCAGTTTTCATACACTGGTACTCGGGTACAACATTCCTGACGCTTTACTAACACTCTCCCGACTTGCAGAGTCAGTCCCTTTAACCTCCTGTTTGGCCCAGTTTGCAATTTCTGCGGAAGATGAACAGGAATAGCGAGAACCAATGAGAGACTAGCTGGAGGTGTCTGGACGGGCAAATTTAACTCTCATTTCCCACCAGGAAGAGGAATTAACCAAAGGCTCAGCGTGCCGTGCCAGAACCAGATTAGGGCCTGAAGCCATCCTGCGGTGTTGCGGCCAGGTCACAAGAAAGCGAGTTGAAGAAAGGAGCTCAGGGGCACTGTAATTCACAAACCTGCAGAGTTATAAATGACAGCTATCGTCCAAAAATATACTGAAGTAAGGCTGCCAAGAGGACTTGAAAGCGGGGCAGAATTGCAGGAAACCGATTTCAGGAGGTAGACTGGAATTGCATTGAAAGCATAGGAAAAGAGGCAGAACGTCCACAATGATGCACTTGGCCAAAAAGGGCGTATGCGTTTTTTCCTGAATATATTCAGGAAAAAACGCATACGCCCTTTTTGGCCAACCAAGCAAGCTTGCAAAGGAAATCTGCACTACAATGAAGTCTCACTTCCCCCCGGTCAAAAGGGCCATCTGAAAAAAGTGTAAAATCCAGCAAGCCAGGACAGGCCATGGAGAACTGGGAGCCTTGTTATGCTGATGGGCGGGATGTAAATTGCCAACAGACACTCGGGAGAAGTGTATGGTGTTTCATGAAACATCTAAAAAACAAAGCAACAGAGCCTAGGGCACTTCCACTTATGGTCCTATAGCTTAGGGAAATTAAAATCAAAAAGACACAGCCACCCCATAGTTTGGGACGCCTCTGTTTACAAGAACATCATTTACCGTACAAGTTCAATATCACAGAAAGTGAAAAATGGATAAAGAACTTGTGGTACTTACGTACAATGCAGTATCACTCAGCAATGAAATCTATGTCATCAGGCCCGTAGCAGCATAATGAGTGGATTCAGGTACGATGATTCTAACTGAAATAAGTCACACAGAAAAAGAAACATCATAAGATATCACTAATACACGGAATGTAAACTTGGCTACACAGGAACTGAATTCCAAAACAGAACAGGGTCTCAAATTTAGAAAACCAACTTATGCTTGCTTAAGGGGAAAGGTGAGTTGGGGTGCTGCATAAAACCAGAGATTGAAATGAGCACAAATAAAGTTCCTTAAGCCAAATATGGAATAGACAAGAGCTACTCCTTGCTCAACGAAATGGACTCAACACCCCATATTAAACGCCTAAGAGTGTACCTGACTAGTAAGTATCTTAAAACCTATGGATTGCTATGTCTCCAAAAGAGAATCAAGCGTGTGTACAGGGGCATAAACGCAGCAGTGATAGGATTGGAGAGGTTCGGTGAGCAAATGAAGACCCTTTGAAGTCATATTGCATGGTACCCATTACACGGGTCTCAACTCTCCAGGTTTAAGGTATTCTTCCTTCAGCTAAAACATGCATGTGGAACCCAGAGTATGATCAACCGCGTGAACGGCAGACGGGTTCAAATATGTCTCAGTTTTCCTCCCCTGGTACTCGGGTGCAACATTCCAGACGCTTTACTAACACTCTCCCCACTTGGAGAGTCAGCGCCTTTAACCTCCTGTTTGGCCCAGTTTGCAATTTCTGCAGAAGATGAACAGGAATAGCGAGAACCAATGAGAGACTAGCTGGAGGTGTCTGGACGGGCAAATTTAACTCTCATTTCCCACCAGGAAGAGGAAATAACCAAAGGCTCAGCGTGCCGTGCCTGAACCAGATTAGGGCCTGAAGCCATCCTGCGGTGTTGCGGCCAGCTCACAAGAAAGCGAGTTGAAGAAAGGAGCTCAGGGGCACTGTAATTCACAAACCTGCAGAGTTATAAATGACAGCTATCGTCCAAAAATATACTGAAGTAAGGCTGCCAAGAGGACTTGAAAGCGGGGCAGAATTGCAGGAAACCGATTTCAGGAGGTAGACTGGAATTGCATTGAAAGCATAGGAAAAGAGGCAGAACGTCCACAATGATGCACTTGGCCAAAAAGGGCGTATGCGTTTTTTCCTGAATATATTCAGGAAAAAACGCATACGCCCTTTTTGGCCAACCAAGCAAGCTTGCAAAGGAAATCTGGACTACAATGAAGTCTCACTTCCCCCCGGTCAAAAGGGCCATCTGAAAAAAGTGTAAAATCCAGAAAGGCAGGACAGGCCATGGAGAACTGGGAGCCTTGTTATGCTGATGGGCGGGATGTAAATTGCCAACAGACACTCGGGAGAAGTGTATGGTGTTTCCTGAAACATCTAAAAAACAAAGCAACAGAGCCTAGGGCACTTCCACTTATGGTCCTATAGCTTAGGGAATTTTAAATCAAAAATACACAGCCACCCCAAAGTTTGGGACGGCTCTGTTTACAAGAACCTCGTTTACAGTACAAGTTCAACATCGCAGAAAGTGAAAAATGGATAAAGAAGTTGTGGTATTTACTTACAAAGCAATATCACTCAGCAATGTAATGTATGTCATCAGGCCCTTAGCAGCACAATGAGTGGATTCAGGTATGATGATTCTAACTGAAATAAGTCACACAGAAAAAGAAACATCATAAGATATCAGTAATACACGGAATGTAAACTTGGCTACACAGGAACTGAATTACAGAACAGAACAGGGTCTCAAATTTAGAAAACCAACTTATGCTTGCTTAAGGGGAAAGGTGAGTTGGGGTGCTGCATAAAACCAGAGATTGAAATGAGCACAGATAAAGTTCCTTAAGCCAAATATGGAATAGACAAGAGCTACTCCTTGCTCAACGAAATGGACTCAACACCCCATATTAAACGCCTAAGAATGTACCTGACTAGTAAGTATCTTAAAACCTATGGATTGCTATGTCTCCAAAAGAGAATCAAGCGTGTGTACAGGGGCATAAACGCAGCAGTGATACGATTGGAGAGGTTCGGTGAGCAAATGAAGACCCTTTGAAGTCATATTGCATGGTACCCATTCCACGGGTCTCAACTCTCCAGGTTTAAGGTATTCTTCCTTCAGCTAAAACATGCATGTGGAACCCAGAGTATGATCAACCGTGTGAATGGCAGATGGGTTCAAATATGTCTCAGTTTTCCTCCCCTGGTACTCGGGTGCAACATTCCAGACGCTTTACTAACACTCTCCCCACTTGGAGAGTCAGTGCCTTTAACCTCCTGTTTGGCCCAGTTTGCAATTTCTGCGGAAGATGAACAGGAATAGCGAGAACCAATGAGAGACTAGCTGGAGGTGTCTGGACGGGCACATTTAACTCTCATTTCCCACCAGGAAGAGGAAATAACCAAAGGCTCAGCGTGCCGTGCCGGAACCAGATTAGGGCCTGAAGCCATCCTGCAGTGTTGCGGCCAGCTCACAAGAAAGCGAGTTGAAGAAAGGAGCTCAGGGGCACTGTAATTCACAAACCTGCAGAGTTATAAATGACAGCTATCGTCCAAAAATATACTGAAGTAAGGCTGCTAAGAGGACTTGAAAGCGGGGCAGAATTGCAGGAAACCGATTTCAGGAGGAATCGGAATTGGATTGCATTTAAAACACAGGAAAAGAGGCAGAACGTCGACAATGATGCACTTGGCCAAATAGGGCGTATGTGTTTTTTCCTGAATATATTCAGGAAAAAACGCATACGCCCTTTTTGGCCAACCAAGCAAGCTTGCAAAGGAAATTTGCACTACAATGAAGTCTCACTTCCCCCCGGTCAAAAGGGCCATCTGAAAAAAGTGTAAAATCCAGAAAGGCAGGACAGGCCATGGAGAACTGGGAGCCTTGTTATGCTGATGGGCGGGATGTAAATTGCCAACAGACACTCGGGAGAAGTGTATGGTGTTTCCTGAAACATCTAAAAAACAAAGCAACAGAGCCTAGGGCACTTCCACTTATGGTCCTATAGCTTAGGGAAATTAAAATCAAAAAGACACAGCCACCCCAAAATTTGGGACGGCTCTTTTTACAGGAATCTCTTCTGCGGCACAAGTTAAATATCCCAGAGAGCAAATAATGGATAAAGAAGTTGCGGTACTTATGTACAACAGAATACCACTCAGCAATGAAATCTATGTCACCAGGCCCGTACCAGCATAATGAGTGGATTGAGGCACGATGATTCTAAGTGAAATAAGTCACACAGAAAAAGAAACATCATAAGGTATCACTAATACACGGAATGTGAACTTGGCTACACATGAACTGAATTACAAAACAGAACAGGGTCTCAAATTTAGAAAACCAACTTATGCTTGCTTAAGGGGGAAGGTGAGTTGGGGTGCTGCATAAAAGCAGAGTTTGAAATTAGCACTGATACCGTTCCATAAGCCAAATATGTAATAGACAAGATCTACCCCTTGCTCAACGAAATGGATTCAACAATGAGGTATCACCTCACACCTGATAGAATAGGCATCATAGAAAATCTACAAACAAAAAATGCTGGAAAGTGTGTGGAGAAAAGGAACCCTCTTCCACTATTGTTGGGAATATAAATTGATACAGTCATTATGGAGAACAATATGGAATTTCTTAAGAAACTAACAATAGAATTACCATATGATACAGCAATCCCAGTACTGGACATATACCCAGACAAAACCATAAATCAAAAAGAGTCATTCACCGCAATGTTCATTGCATCACTATTTACAATATCGAGGTAATGGAAACAACCTAAATGCCCACAGACAGACGAATGCATAAAGCTGTGGTACATATATAAAATGGAATATTACTAAGCCATGAAAAGGAATGAAATTGGGTCATTTGTAGAGACGTCGATGGATCTAGAGACTGTCATACAGAGTGAAGTAAGTCAGAAAGAGAAAAACAAATCTTGTATATTCATGCATATATGTGGAACCTAGAAAAACTGTACAGATTAACCATTTTGCAAGGCATAAATAGAGCAACAGATGTAGACAACAAACGTATGGACAACAAGGGGGGAAAGCTGTTGGGGGGGTGGTGGTGGGAGGAGTTGAGAGACTGGGATTGGCATGTATACATTTATATGTATAAAATAGATAACCAATAAGAACCTGCTGTATAAAAATATAAAATAAAATTCAAAATTAAAAAGAAATAAAATTTAAAAAATAAAACAGAAAAAAACAATTATTCCCTGCACATACATGTATTCATATGAATAAATTATTTCCATGCTTGTATCTGTAAATACAAAAAAGAGGAATAAAATCTACCTTGAACCAAAAACGAAAAAGAGAAAAAAACACAGAACCCACCAGTTACACAGAGGAAAACCGTATCAGGGCACTTGCTCCAGTTGTAAACAATTCTGAAGTTGGTCAGTGGTGGGGAATCGTCTCCCATTCAGCCAGCAGCCCCCACGCAACAAGCGTCCTCATTGCAAAGCTGGGGCACCGTGCCGAGGCATCTGTGAGTAAACGTGAGCTGAGCCCCAGGCCAGTTGCTGCTGAACTATTCCCACCCGTCCCAGGTAAAACACCTGAATATATACAAGGACTTGAAAGTCTAGAGGAAGGGCCATAGAGCCACACGAGTGACAGCATGCCAGCCGACTTGGTGCCTGCAGGCCAGCCAGGATGGTCCTGGCCCTGGGTGCTCTTCTGGAAGATTTCCATTTCCCTGCCTGAGATACCCATCCTGTCCCTGCCCCCACTGCTTTTTTCCTTCCTCACCTCTGCCCAGGGAGAAATTCCAGCAGCAGGTATGGGTGACACATCCTCTTCTTTAGCAGGTGGCAGCCTGGCAACTGCTGCAGAAAGTCCAGCAGAGCCCCACTCACACTGGGCCACCCACAAAGCCGTGGCCTCTCACTCCCTCCCACCAGCCCAGCCCCGAGACTGCTGACAGGGCAGAGAAAATGGCGTCAGGCACGGCTGCAGGGGCTCTTGCTGCCTGGAGTGGTATTTATATTGATCTCAACCCAGGCACACCTGGGGAGGGCTGGCCGGCACGGTAAGGCTGCCCAGGTCAGCCAATCATCACCCCTCAGGGGCTCACAGTTGCAGAAAATGGAACTTGCTGAACCGGCCAGGTCCAAGGAACAGGTGTGGGCTCCTGAGAGTCAGGATAGACAAGGGGCTGCAGCTTTGGCTTGTTTTCTAATCATTTTATCTGGCCCATGAGTGGGAGACAACTTCAAGAAAACCCTCTCCTAATGAGAGGAACCCAGGAGTCAGGGAGAGGAGGGGTGGGTGGTGGTTGGAGACAGAGGCCTGGTGCCCCGGGTGCAGTGGAAGTCTCTGGAAGACCAGGTGGAGGGAGGCCTCACGGAGTGATGCCCAGGGTCACAGACCTGTCACAGTTGCTGTTTGTTAGTTCAAGTCCTGCTCTGAGGTGCTCTGTGTCAGCTCTGAGCGACAGGTGAGCTGGGGGTGCTCTGCAATGAGGGCTATGTGCACGGTTCCTGTGTGCCCAGCCCTGCCATGGTACCTGCAAGGGTAGCTCTGTATCCTGGGAGGGGCCTGACCACGAGAGCCCCATGGGCTGGGGTGGGGGTGGGGTACCTGCCCAGGTGAGCTCCATATTCTGGGATTGGTCTGACCACGAGAGCCCCATGGGTTGCTGGGGACCTGGTAAAGGATATCAGGACAGTCAGTGAAGCCACTGAGGATATACCTCCAGTTGCTCCTAATTCCTACACCCTGCTGGTCATTCTACCAACCACCAGGACATGGTATTCTGTATTAGTCTTCAATGATGCCTTCTTTTGTATTCCATTAGTCCCAGAGTCACAAGAAATTTTGGCTTGTGAGTGGCAGGACTCAACATACAACTAAAACAATACTTCCGGGCCGTCTGGCCCCAAGGGTGCAAAAATTCCCACACCGTCTTTGGGGAAAGCTTAGCTAAAGACCTAAAAGTTCTACCTCTGGAAAAGGAAACCCTCCTTCAATATGCAGACGACATTCTGATCGCCAGCCCTACTAAGGAGGCCTCTGAACTACCAAGCCAATAAAGGATAGAAGTTGTCCAAGAAAAAGCTCAAATATCACAGACTGCGGTGACCTGCCTGGGCTTCATTCTCACAGAAGGTCAGAGAAGCCCATCCCAGGAAAGGGAAGAAACCATTTTCAGCCTTACCCCTTTCTAAAACTAGAAGACAGCTTAGGGGTTCCTGGGGAGGCCAGGGTTTGCTGCTTCTGGATCCCTAACTACAGTCTACTAGCTGGGCCTCTATATGAAACACTGAAAGGAAAAGATGATGATCCTTTTGAATAGAATCCAGAAGTGGCCTTTCAAGAATGGAAAGAGCAGTCAATTCAGACCCTTGCCCTGGAACTCCCTAATTTAGCTAAACCCTTTGACCTTTACATTCCCAGTGAAAGGTGAATCGCCATTGGAGAATTAGTGCAAAAACTGGGACCACTTGAAATGGAACAATGCAAGAATGCCATCCAGGTAGGATAAACTACGGTCACTAAGGAGCTTGGCCCACTGCCACATCTGGCCAAGATACTGGCGGTATCTAAAAACCTGGAAATCAGCAGCCCAAAAGGCCACCTCCCTCCTAAGGGAAAAGGACCCCACGTGGTGATCCTAACCACCAACCATGCCCTGAAGTTGCAGGGTTCGCTCCGTGGGCACACTGACCTCGAGTGAGGAGGCCCTCCAACTCCAACATCCAGAGAGATAACCGGGGGCAACAGGGCACCATGACGACTCGTGTGAACATCACTTGACCTGGAGTTTCTCTCATAAAACAACAAGAGTGTGTCCCAAAAGAGTAGACTACTGCTTGCAGGACTTACTGCACCCAGAGGGGAGCTAATAATCTTGGCGGGGGAACAGTATACCACACTGTCACCATAGAAAAGCCTACAGACACCGTGATGATGGTGGCCAATAAGACCGGCTGGACTCCTGTTTACTTCAAAAGGCTGTTGACTCAGTAGCCATCATGGTCCTTATCACCACTGACCCTGGACTGTCTGGGAGTTGAGCGGGCAGGGCTCTGACACCTGGTGCTGTTTGTACGTTAATTCAGGGGCCTAATTGAAGAAAGCGCAGACTACTGGTCAGAGCATCTAGGCTGGCAGAAACGGTCAGCCTAAGGTGGCCGAACAAATGTGGGGCGGGGTGAAACCGGCCCCCACAGCGTCTCTGCACATCTCTTTCCTGGACCCTTAAAGGTCATTAGAATCTATAACACTTCCAATGCTGGTGCTCAGGTGGACGAGCAGGGAGGCAGGGGTCCTGGGGACAATCAATGTCACCGGGAGGCTGCTGGGGAGAAGCTCTGACCCTCGCCCCAGGGTATGAGGGCTCCCAACTCAGCACTCAGCAGTTACAGAAGAAGGGTCTGCACCCTCAGCACTCCAAGAATGAGGAACGGGACAAAAGGCAGAGGAGGGGTTTGTCCCCAGCAAAGCCCATTAAAAATCCCTGGGAGATAAAAATAGAATCTGGGCAATAAAGTCAAGTCTAACCTTTTCTATCCTTTGTGCTTTGTCTAATTTCACGTGCTCCTAGGGTCCCGCATGCAGAGGTTCCACACCCGGCACTTCAGACCAGATTTCCTAGTGCAGAATGGCTGGGTCGACACCTCAGCTCCTGGGGTCCAGTGCAGACTCCACGATATAGAGCCTGAGCTACAGCCAACCCGGCCCTCGAGAGCTCCGCCGCCTCCCTCCCTCCCACTGACTCTGACAGGATCTCTACACAGCAGCCCAGCCCACAGCCCACGGGGTAGTGCATGCTCTCACCTCTCCATTCTCTGATCAAAATATAAAGTTTCCTTTGCTTGTGAACCAAACTCAGTCTCGATCTGTTGGCCCCAATGACACTGGGCAGGGGGACACTTGTTGGGGTCCACTCTGGAGGATCAGTAACAGAAATTGAGACTATTGTAACCTCAATGAACAGATGTGTGAGCCAAACTGTAGTTAACATAGAACAGTGTATAAGGCTCGGGTAAAATAAGATGTTTCTAACACTTCCATTTGATATTTCCATCACTTTTTATAAGCAAGTTCAGTGAAAAGGTTTGTCTTATTTGTCAGGTCAATATTAGAGAAACGAAGTGATTTCTTTCCAAGGATGTACATCTAATAATCTTGGTTAAACCTTCAATCTTGTTTTAAATGCTTTTCCATTGAAAATGATACCTCTCTTTCAGCTCCCCCATTTCTGAGAAGTATAAAATCTTATAATTTATTATTACCAAAGGGGAAAGGTGGGAGGAGGGATAAATTAACAGTTTGGAATTAACACATACACACTGCTATGTATAAAATAGATCATCAACAAGGAACTACTGTATAGCACAGGGAACTACACTCAACATTTTGCAATAACCTATAAGGGGAAATAATCTGAAAAAGAATAGATATTTTTATTGACATCATCTATCAATGATAGTTAAAGTGTAGCCTAAGGGAAGCTGGTGGTGAGTGCTTCTGACCCTGAAGACTTCAATCATCTAAAGTTTGGACTCTGCCTACTTCCCAAGGCCCTTAATGAACATATGTGTAGCCGTAGCTTAAAAACTTCCCCAGTTTGGGTTTCGGGGAGACACTGATTTTGAAAAAGCCCTGGTGTTCTCCTTACATGAATGGGACTCTTCCTACTGCTAAAACATGTCTGTCACACCCAGAGGATGGTATACCGTCTGATCGGGAAGAGTTTGGAAAAGGCATCTCATCTCCTCATCTCCTGGTGCTCGGGTTCACCCCTCCAGCGTCTTTACTAACAGTCTCCCCACTTGGAGATGTCAGCACTGTCAACATCCTGTTGCGTACAGTTTGGAATTTGTCCAGAGGATGAAGCAGAAGGATGAGGAACAATGAGAGACAAGTCCTAGGTGTTCAGACAGGCACATGTCACTCTAATTTCCAATCAGGAAGACGAATTGACCAAAGGCTAGGGTTGCCCATGGAAACAGTATAGGGCTTGAGGAAATCCCGCTGCTTTGTGGCCAGTTCCCATAAACACAAGTTGAACAATGGAACTCAGGGGCAGTAAAATTCACAAAACTGCAGAGTTGAAAATATCCATCACTGAAAAATGTCTTGAGGAAAGTCAGAGAAAAGGACTTGTAAGCAAGGGAGAATGGCAGGAAAGGGATTTGAGGAGGTAGAAAGGACTCGCCATTAAGCACAAGAAAAGGAGCTGAACATTGCCAACATTGCAGTTGGCCAAAAAGGGTGTATGCGTTTTTTTCTGTATATATTCAAGAAAAGGGCATACACTTTTTTAGCCAACCAAACAGGTGGGCACTGGAAGTCAATACTACAAAAGATATCACTTCGCATCAGTCAGAAGAGCCATCCTCATAAAGCGTAAACAACAGAAATGCAGGACAGGGCAACGAGAAGAGGGAGCCCTGTGAGACTTATAGTGGAAATGTATATTGCCAACGGCCATTCTGGAGAAGTGTATTGTGTTTACTAAAGCATCTAAAAAATGAGCTACAGAGCATAGGGCACTTGCACTCGTGGGCGTATATCTTGGGAAAAACAAAAATCGAGAGGACACAGGCACCCCAATGTTTACCCCCTCTCTGTTTAAAAGATCCTCGACTAGGATATAACTTAAATGTCTCTGGAGGGAAAAAATGGATAGAGATGTGGTACTTAGGTAGAGTGGAATATTATTCAGCCTGGAAATCAATGAAATATGGCCAGTTGTAACAACTCCGGAGGAGTTACGTATGATCATTCTAAGTGACAGAATTCAAAAAGAAAAAGACACATATCATAAGATATCACTTAAAGGTGGAATCCAAAATGGCTACACATGAAATAAATTACAAAACAAAAACATAGTCAAATATGTAGAAAACACGCATAAGGCTGCTAAACGGGAAAGGTGGGGAGGGGTGAGGCATCATCCAGGAGGTTGAAATTAGCAAAGATACCATTCCAAATACCAAACTGATAATCAACAAGGCCTACACGGTAGCTAAAAGAACTGCACTCAGCACACTCAAGTCACCGGAAAAGAATATATACGACTGGTAAGAATCTGAAAAAGAATTTATTGATGACTCTCTGTACGTGAATCAAGTGGATGTACAGCAGCAAGAAACAGAGCTTTGAAAATCAGCTGTAACCAATATAGTAATAAATTGAAAAAAATAAACGACAGAGAGACAGAGAAAACCTCTTACAACTTTTCCTCAGGGACGGTGATGCAACATGGATTGAACACATCTAGACCCACAGCAGGATGAGACATAAGGCTGGAAACTGTTTGCGCTAAGAGAAATGTGAGGTTGGGTGAGGAAATGCACACCCTTTAAAGTAATACTACCTGGTACCCATTCAATGGGTCCCAAATCTGCAGGTTCAAGGGATCTTCCTACAGCTAAAACATGCATGGAAAACCCAGAGGACTGTACACCATGTGATCGGGAGATGTGTCTAAAATGCACCTCATTTATCCTCTCCTGGTGCTCCTGTTCACCATTCCAGCCACGTTACTTAGAATCTCCCCACTTGGAGAATCAGCACATTTAAACTTCTGTTTCACACATTTTGCAAATTGTGAGGAGGATGAACGGGAAGAGGGGGAACCAATGAGAGAATAGTTGTAGGGGTTTGGACGGGCACATATCACTCTAATTTCCCATTAAGAATAAGAATTAAAGAAAGGCTCAGCCTGCCTCGCCGGAGCCAAAATAGAGCCTGAAGCAATCCTGCCGGTTTGAGGCCAGCTCACAAAAGAGCAACTTAAAAAATGGAGCTCAGGGTCACTGCAATTCACAAACCTGCAGAGTTATAAATGAAAACTAACGTCCAAAAATATGTTGAGGTAAGGCAAAGAAGAGGATCTGAATGCAAGACAGAATTGCAAGAAACAGATTTCAAGAGATAGATTGGACTCGTCTTTAACGCACATGAAAAGCGGCAGAATTTCGACAATGATGCAGTTGGCCCAAAAGGGCGTATGCGTTTTTTCCTGATTATATCCAGGAAAAAACGCATACGCACTTTATGGGCAACGAAGCAAGCAAGCAATGCAAATGTGCACAACAAAGAAGTCTCACTTCCCACCGGTCAAAAGGGCCATCCTAAAAAATTGTAAAAACCAGAAATGCAGGACAGGCCATGGAGAACAGGGAGCCTTTATACGCTGATGGGCAGTGTGTGAACTGCCGAGAGCCACTCTGGAGAAGTGTATGGTGGTTCCTAAATCATCTAAAAAACAGAGCTACAGAGCATAGGACACTTCCAATCATGGGAGTATATCTAGGGAAGTCTAAAAATCAACAAGACACAAGCACACCACAGTTTAGGGCTACTTTGTTTACAAGAACCTCAACTTCAGTACACCTTAAATATCCCAGGAAAGAGAACAATGGATAAAGAAGATGTGGTACTTATGTACAATGGAATATCTCTTCACCATGAAATCAATGTAATAAGGCTAGTAGAAGGATAAAGAGTGGATTTAGGTCCGATAATACTACTTGAAATAAGTCAAACAGAAAAAGAAACATATCATAAGATATCACTTATAGAGGGAGGGTAAATATGGCTGCACAAGAAATGAATTACAGAACAGAACAGTGTCTCACATTTAGAAAACACACTTATGTCAGCTTAAGGGGAAAGGAGAGGTGGGGTGATGCATAAAACCAGAGTTTGAAATTAGCACAGATACCGTTCAATAAACCAAATAGGTATTAGACAAGATCTACACCTTGCTCAATGAACTGGCCTCAACACACCCTATACACCGCAGAGAAATATATCTGAGTAATAAGAATCTTAAAACCCATGTATTGATATATCTCCATAAGGGAATCAAGTGTGTGCAGAGCGGCACAAACACAGCAGTGAAAATGAGCTAAACCCCATTATAGAAATAAATTTTAAAAACAAAACGCTGAAACAATGAAAGAGAGAAAAATTCTTACAAAATTCGCTCAGGGGCTGTGATGCAACCTGGATTGACCACATATAAACCCACAGCTGGATAAGACATAAGGCTGGACACTTGGGGCTGAGAGGATTGGTGAGCTTTGGTGAGCAACTGCCGAAAGTTTAATGCAATACTTCATGCTACTCAGTCCAAGTGTCCCAACACTCCAGGTTGAAGGGAATCTTCCTACAGCTAAACCATGCTTGGGAAACCCAGCGACTGGTATACCATATGATCGGGAAAGGTTTCTAAAACACACCTCATTTTTCCTCTCCTGGGGCTCCGGATCGACATTCCAGCCGCTTTACTAACAACATCCCCACATGGAGTCAATGCCTTTAAGTTCTGGTATCGCACAGTCCGCAGTTAGTACAGAGGATGAATGGGAATAGGGGGAACCAGTGAGAAACAAGCTGTAGCGGTTTCAATGGGCACATGTCACTCTAATGTCACATCAGTAAGAAGAATTAACCAAAGGCACAGCAAGGTGCCCCAGAAAGAAAAATAGGGCTTCAAGGAATCCTGTGGTTATGGGGCAAAACCACAAAAATAAGAGCTGAAAAGTGGGGCTAAGGGCCACTGCAATTCAAAAACCTGCAGAGTTATAAAGGCCAACTATTTTCAAAAAATATATTGAGGTAAGGCTATGAAGAGACATTGAAAGCAAGGCAGAATTGCAGGAAACCGATTTCAGGAGGTAGACTGGAATTGCATTGAAAACATATGAAGAGAGTCAGAACCTCGACAATGATGCACTTGGCCAAAAAGGGCATATGTGTTTTTTCCTGAATATATTCAGGAAAAAACACATACGCCCTTTTTGGCCAACCAAGCAAGCTTGCAAAGGAAATCTGCACTACAATGAAGTCTCACTTCCACCTGGTCAAAAGGGCCATCTGAAAAAAGTGCAAAATCCATAAAGGCACGACAGGCCATGGAGAACTGGGAGCCTTCTTATGCTGATGGGCGGGATGTAAATTGCCAACAGCCACTCTGGAGAAGTGTATGGTGTTTCCTGAAACATCTAAAAAACAAAGCAACAGAGCCTAGGGCACTTCCACTTATGGTCGTATAGATTAGGGAAATTAAAATTAAAATGACACAGCCACCCCAAAGTTTCGGATGGCTCTGTTTACAAGAACCTCGTTTACGGTACAAGTTCAATATCGCAGAAAGTGAAAAATGGATAAAGAAGTTGTGGCACTTACGTACAATACAATATCACTCAGCAATGAAATCTATGTCATCAGGCCCTTAGCAGCATAATGAGTGGATTCAGGTATGATGATTCTAACTGAAATAAGTCACACAGAAAAATAAACATCATAAGATATCAGTAATACACGGAATGTAAACTTGGCTACTCAGGAACTGAATTACAGAACAGAACAGGGTCTCAAATTTAGAAAACCAACTTATGCTTGCTTAAGGGGAAAGGTGAGTTGGGGTGCTGCATAAAACCAGAGATTGAAATGAGCACAGATAAAGTTCCTTAAGCCAAATATGGAATAGACAAGAGCTACTCCTTGCTCAACGAAATGGACTCAACACCCCATATTAAACGCCTAAGAATGTACCTGACTAGTAAGTATCTTAAAACCTATGGATTGCTATGTCTTCAAAAGAGAATCAAGCGTGTGTACAGGGGCATAAACGCAGCAGTGATAGGATTGGAGAGGTTTGGTGAGCAAATGAAGACCCTTTGAAGTCATATTGCATGGTACCCATTCCACGGGTCTCAACTCTCCAGGTTTAAGGTATTCTTCCTTCAGCTAAAACATGCACGTGGAACCCAGAGTATGATCAACCGCGTGAATGGGAGACGTGTTCAAATATGTCTCAGTTTTCCTCCCCTGGTACTCGGGTGCAACATTCCAGACGCTTTACTAACACTCTCCCGACTTGGAGAGTCAGTCCCTTTAACCTCCTGTTTGGCCCAGTTTGCAATTTCTGCGGAAGATGAACAGGAATAGGGAGAACCAATGAGAGACTAGCTGGAGGTGTCTGGACGGGCAAATTTAACTCTCATTTCCCACCAGGAAGAGGACTTAACCAAAGGCTCAGCGTGCCGTGCCGGAACCAGATTAGGGCCTGAAGCCATCCTGCGGTGTTGCGGCCAGCTCACAAGAAAGCGAGTTGAAGAAAGGAGCTCAG